>NC_057399.1:18840256-19209640 GCF_019320065.1 Cervus canadensis
ATGAGACAAGTGCTCAGGGCTGGTGCACTGGGAAGACCCAGAGGGATGGGATGGAGAGGGAGGCGGGAGGGGGGATCGGGATGGGGAACACATGTAAACCCATGGCTGATTCATGTCAATGTATGGCAAAAACCACTACAATATTGTGAAGTAATTAGCCTCCAGCTAATAAAAATAAATGAAAAAAAAAAAGAAAATGTGGTATGTATATATATATATATGCACTATGAACTATGTTTCATTAAATATATATATATATAAAATGAAACATAGTTCAGCCATAAAAAAGAATGAGGTCTTGCCACTTGTGACAATATGGATGGACTTTGAGGGCACTTTGCTAAGCGAAATAAGTCAGACAAAGAAAGGGAAATACCATATCCTGTCACTTATAGTGGAATCTAACTTCCACAGTGACAACGAAAAACCAACAACTAAGCTCATAGATACAGAGAATACATTGGTAAATTGCCAAAGGTAGAGGGTGTGAGGTGAATCGGATGAGTAAAAGTCGCCCAAAGGTGCTAGCTCCCAGTTGTAAAATAAGTCACAGGGAAGTAATGTACAACATAGTGATTACAATTATTAATTACTAATACTATAATAATCAATTAAAATAACTATCATACAATAGTTACTATATTTATTATTAATATTAATAACACAGCATTTTACATTTGAAAATTGCTGAGAGTGAATCTTAAAAGATCATAACACAAGAAAAAAATGTAACTATGTATGTGACAAGTGTTAACTAGACATTGTGGTAATAACTTCACAGTATACCCAAATATTGAATCATTATGTTGTTTATCTGAAACTAATATAATGTTGTATGTCAATTATATTTCAATTTTTAAAACTTTGACATGCCTCTAATGACTCAGGAAAGAGATACCAAAAGTATCTCTCTCACCAGAGACTGATAGACTTAAGTACCCACAGGCAAATGGAGAGAGAGGTATGAGGCTGAGAAATATTGCAAATTTAAGATGCATGGCTAGAAAAGAACTCAAGTGTGATTGTTGATATGTTGGGACTGATAGAAATTGAATGGATAAAAAGCTTACCAAACTTTGGAGAGCATCAAGAACCAATAATCTTGGGAGAGAATTGGTCTTCTCACAGAGGGTTCATGGGACAGTGTTATAGTAGATATTTTGCATATGGCAAACTCCGTGGCAGTTTTGTAACATGGTCACAAATTCCCTGACACTTTTCTGAGCCTGTGACTGCTTTAATCAGTAGAGTATAACTGACGCGGTGTTCCTTGGTCACTGGAACACGCTTCAAGCCCTGAGCTGCCATACTGTGAGGAAGCCAGAGCCACATGGAGTTGTGGTCAGCAGTACCATCTGAGCACATATATCAGCTATCTCACCCCAAGCATGAAACATGTGAATGAAAAAGCTATCTTAGTAGGGAATCACCTACCCCAGCTACTTATCAGCACTCAGCTATCCAAGTCAGCCCAGCTGAGAGCCCAGAAATCATGGAGCCGGCAGAGACATCCCTATCATATCTCTTCTGAATTTTTGACCTACAGAATATATGAGCATAGAATAAAATTTTGTTTTATACCACTAAGTTTTGAGGTGATTTGACAGGCAATAGATGTTATGGACTGAATTATGTATCCCCAGCACCCCCCCCACCCTGCCAGTGTAATGTCAATGCCTCAGAATGTGATTATATTTGGAGAATGGCCTTTAAAGATATGATTATGTTAAAATCATAGGGTAGACTTTAAACGATTAGGGTAGGCCCTAATCCAATCTGACTAGTGCTCTCAAAAGAAGAGGATATTAGGACATACAGAGAAACTCCATGGGTGCTCAGGTACAGAGGAAAGGCCATGTAAGGACACAGTGAGAAGGTGTAAGCAAGGAGGCCTCAGGAGAAATAAACCCTGCCAAAACCCTGTTCTTGCACTGCTCACCTCCAGAACTAAGAGAAAATAAATTTCTGTTGTTTAAGCCACTCAGTCTGTGATACTTTGTTATGGAAGCTCTGGCAAACTCAAGAAAAATCTTTCTTCCCCTGTTCCTGCCTGATTCGGCCAAATGACTGAGTGAAACTTCAAACTCCTTTTTTGCTAAGTAACCTCCATCCTCTTTCTTTCTTTTTTTTGGTTGTGCCGGGTCTTTGTTGTTGTGATGGGCTTTCTCTAGCTGCAGTGAGCAGGGGCTGCTCTCTAGTTGTGGCCGCCAGCCTCTCACTGCAGTGACTTCTCTTGTTAATTTCTATCAGTACGGGCTCTAGAGCAAGCGAGCTTCAGTAGTTGCTGCATGTGGGCTCGCGGGCTCCAGAACATAGGGTCAGTAGTTATGGCGCAGCGGCATGCGGGATCCTCCCAGATCAGGGATCGACCCGCCGTCCCCTACATTGCAGGGCTGACTCTCAGTCACTGGCCCACCAGGGATGCCCCCTTATCGTCATTCTTAACTTGTGTTTAAAATCCAGGCTGATTGGCATCCTCTCAGAAACTGGATTTGAGATTTAAAGAAAACCAGGGAATTTCCCCCAGTATGCATGCAAGAGCAGAAAGATCCAGTCTGCAAAGGCAAGTCGATAAAGCAGATACCCAGAAACAAGCAGGTAAAAGAGGGGAGATTCTTAAACATTTCATTTTTCTAGTCTAATAGGACTTTCTTGAGGGCCAGCTGTATTCCATGTATTCTGAGAGATTGGCCTTATATGCCTATCATGAACTCTCCGTGTGAATTAGGTTGGCTCAAGCTGGTTTCCATGACGTGAGAGCCAAATAACCAAAGTGTCAAGTTGGGTTCACTGGCAGGGGACATTCATTCGGTTAGGGCCTAGACAGAAGTATGTGTCTAGGGCTCCTGACCCAAGCCCTCACTCCTGCACAGAGAAAAAAGTGAGATGTTTGGTGAGGTCAGGGAATCTTACATGAGTGAGTGGGCAAGATGAGTCAAAGGACTTGAGCCATAACTGTAAACGTCATCTCATTTGTACTCATAGCCTTAAGAAGCCTGGGAAGATTTTAGTTGCAGAGAAATAAATTGAAAAGTTTGACAGAAACCTACAACAATGGTGACAGGCAGGCCAAAACCAAGAATGGACTGATTTTTTTTTTTTTTTTAAAGTCCTAAGGAAAAAAAGTCACTCCAAAAAGAAAGAAAGGCAAATTAAATCTGCTGGCAGTGTGTTATGAAATGGTTGACCAGGATGAAAAACACAATAAATAGAAAAACAAAAACATTGTTTCAGAAAGAAGCTGCATTGGCCAAAAAGAAAGCTCAGCTGTGACCCAGTTGCTAGTAGGAAGGGAAAAAGAGTCAGCCCTTGCTCATTCTTAGCTTGTCAATCCTGACCGAAGCCTGATCCTAAGGCAGGTTCTAAACACACAATGGATTGGTTCTCGTATAGAATGAGAAAGAAAAATACTGGAAACCTGGCCTGGGGAGGAACTAGAAGCCAATATACCAACCAGAAACTCAGTCCTAGCCAATGGCCCTGAAGCTTCTTATCCCTAATCAATGGCACATGTATTCTGATGGAGAAGCAGACATATCCTGATAGGCACATGAACCCTGACAGAAAGCAACATATACTCTGATAGCATGAACACTTATGTAAATTGAACTTGCATCCTAGGGGAGGATTATACTTCCTTATGCCATTGGTGTCAGGCCAGTCCATGAGATTTCCTCCAGCCAATGAAGCATAAGCAGAAGTAGCATGTGTTATTTCCAGACAGTCACTTTGGACCCAGTGTGTGTTATTTCTCCTTTTTCTCAACCACGAGACTGGCAGTGTTCCAGACAGAGGCTGTTCCCAGGGTAAATGCCATATGAACAAAGCTGCACTGACTTGTAATGAATGTGGAGAAATCTTTGTGTTAGAAGCCATTGGGATGGGGCAGGGGATCTATCTGTTACTGCAGCAAAACCTAGCTTCTTCTGACTTCACACCCTGCAAGATCAATAGCTTTGGTGATGAGAACAGAGCATTTCTGGTCACCAGGGAGAATCTACAGGCTTCAGGGGTTGGCAGTGAAAGAGTATTAAGGGAAAAACCAGGGCAATCCCCATAAGTGCAGGATCCAAGATAAGATACACACAAGACCTGGCTGGAGAAAGCAAAACGTAACAGCTCCCCTGGAATAGCAAGTATATTATTAATTTCTACTCCAACTGAAAATACAAAGAACCACTGACTTTCAATAAAATAGAGATTATTTTAATGAAAAGGACTTGAGGGGATTTTGAGATTTTTTTCTTTTTGTGTTTGAGTTAGGTTTTGAGCCAAAAGGTAAAATGAGGAGCAAACTGAATGAATTGAGGAAAACAATCAAATACACACATACACACATACCCCTGAAACCACAGTTGGTTTTGCATAAGGTCTTTTGAATACAGATCTACTGCAGACCCACATTCTATTTCTGTCTCTATTATAAACTCCATCTCTAGCCCCCTATTTAAATAAATTCTTCATTTCAGCCTTGCTTTGCTTTATGCAAGTCTCTGGGGACAGGAAATCTGCTCCTGAAACTTTGCTTGGGGGCAAGGGTATTTCCCCAGGCACACATTTCCCTTCTGTTGTCTGTCTGCCTGCTGGATTCTCAGTGTTCCACATCAGATTGGGGCTAGGATCACTGCCCTCTTGTGAAGGTATCAGTACCATTTGGAATCTTCTCAATTCCTACCCTTGCTGGCCTTTTGTCTGGAATAAAACAACGATTGTTGGCACCCGAGGTTACCACTCTCTGCTTGCCAGCCTGAAACTCCGCAGCCGTCTCTAGGCAGTCAATCTGCCCCGTGCGGGTCCTGCGGGGTGAGTAACTCCTGTGCCCAGCTCTTCTCCGAGGCTGTTGAGCTGTACTCAGCTCATGTGGGCACATAACAAGTCAGAGTGACAGCTGGTGTGAACGAAGGGACACTCAGCCTTCAAAATGACCACACCTGTTTTTCATGAGTGATCCAAAGCAACAAGAAAGATGCCATCAGGTGGGTTTTGTAAGCAAGCTCAAAAATGTAACTACGTAACTCCAAGATGGAGAAGATCCAGCCTGACAGGTGTAAGAAATGGACCTGTGGTGTGATTTGTTTGACCACAGGAACCAACTGTCGACAATATTGCAGTTGCTAAAAAACTTTAAAGGAAAAGAGGTATTGATTTTCCTCTAAATTGCTTTTGCCTGTCTATATCTGGAGGAGACTGTGGGCTCTGGCTTGTCAGGTTGAGGTTGATCCAGGATGGCTGGATTAAAACTTTAACTTGAGCAATGTCATGAAATTCATGGAAAATTGGAGGAACTCTTCAAGATTAAAGGAAACTAAAGAGTCAGGAAAACCAAATGCAATGTGAGATCTTTTATTTGATCATAAGTTGAAAAAAAAAAAAGCTGAAAAGGCATTATTTGAATAATAACGAAATCTTATATGGTCTATGTATGACATTATTAATTTTATTAAATTGCTGTTAATTTTCTTAAGTGAGTAACAATGTGATTTTGAAGACAATATCCTTGCTCTTAGGAGATACACATTGTCATGCTAAAATACTTAAGCATAAAGTAGTATGATGTTTCTAGCTTTCTTTCAAATAGCTCAGGAAAAATAAGAACTACACATATATAAAATTGAGATAAAGGATACATAGGTGGATATTGTATAGGTCTTTCAACTTTTCTGCAGGTTTGAAATTTTTAAAGAGGAAATTTTATCCTGAGAAACCAAGATAAGAGGCAATTTGGGGTTTTAAAAGATGAAGAAGGAAAGAAGCCAAGATTTCTGTGTTCAATTATATGACGAACTAACTCAGAGGAAAAGAATGGGACTTATGCAGAAGGTCTCCAGAGAGCAGAGGTAGGATCTAGGCATGGGAGAGATCAGAAAGTAGACTTTGGCTTGTAATAAAGAAAACTGTGTAATAAGATTCTCACACCTTGGTTACAGCTAGCTCGAGTAGCAGAGAGAAGGCATAGTTTTAAAAGCAAGGATGTGTTTGTCACTTGATATGATCTTTGGATTTTAGCTATCAGAGAATGACCAAGCAGAATCATGGGAGCTGCTCAAATTTTAAGTCAAGAGCAAGAGAAGACTCCATTCACAGAATAAAAGTTTAAAAAGCAGTAAAGAATTTTAAAAGTATTGAATAAGTGTCTTCCCCTGTGGTTCAGTGGCTGAGATTCCACACTCCCAGTGCAGAAGCTCTGGATTCAATTCTTAGTCAGGGAACCAGATCCCACATGCCACAACCAAGAGATCACAGAGGTAACTAAGAGTTCTCATGCTGCAACTAAGACCCAGTGCAGCCAAATAAGTAAGTAAATATTAAAAAGCAAACACACAAACAACAAACATTCCTCTGCATGACTCTAGAACCTCCCCTTCCCAGGCCCTAAAAATATATTTTAAAATTATTGACTAGAACTTAATCAAAATACTGAAAGCAATCTATATATGTACTAGATAATACAACCAGTAGTGTAAGAGGTGATTCAGCCTGATATACAGATGTTGCCCCTTTTGATTTTCTTTCATCTCTTCTCAGTAGTCAAGATGAAATGCTCAGTCTTGGAGTTTTATATCTTCAACTCCTCCCCAGAACCTTCAGCAAGCTATAATACTTAACTGAAAATTGACTAAAAGTGATTTTTTTATTTAATCTGTATTTATTTTAATGGTTGCCTTCTTTTAAAAGCAACTTTCCTGGATTTCCATTACGTATTTTTTTCATTTTAAATAAATGTATTAAAGTTTGAAAGTTGAATCAACTAAAAAAATCATACCAAGAACTATCCTGATTTGGGGGAAAAAAAATGTGCAGGGAATATTTCAATGTTTGAAGTTGAGGTAAACATTGGAAGAGGTTTTCTTTCTCTGCTCTGTAAATGAAATGCTAGGCGCCAATCACTCCCAAACAAGACTTATCTTTATGGAGAGCTGCCTCCTTTGACCATGAGCTTCTGAAAGTCTCCAGTTTTTATATGGACAGATGACATCTTTTCCCATGGGATAAAGCTATGAAAGTAGTCTGTCTTCATGGTTTCTTTATCCACTCTCCTGAAACTTCTGCAACTTCCCTTGAATTGCATTTTTTTCCTGCACTCTGGTCTTCAGCTCTTCTGTTGCTGTCTTTGATGGTTCCTAAGTCTTTGAAGACTTACTGGCAAATATTCTAGTAAGTAATATTACTAGTAAAGTAATATTCTAGTAAGAAAAGAGAAGGCTCAAGAACTTCTTTGTGGCTTCCTGCCCAGTACATCTAATGCCTTAAGCGATGGTTGAGAGACGTTACATAATATGGCTGCACCTACATCAGACTCAGGAGCCATTGTGATCTTTTCCTTATGCTCATTTGTCCTCTTGAAACATATAGATGCAAGACAGATATGTTACTTTCTTTGACCTTCTTCAGTGTCCTCTCATGTCTCACTTTATGCTTCAGGCGAGACTTTACTCTCCTTTTAATGATTATGACTTCACATAGGCATTTTTCTCTGGTTTAAATATCATGCTATCATAAATAGTAGTACCAATGGGAGTTAAAACAAGCCAAAATAAACCACTGAACCATCCTGCTTAAGAATATAGTTTCCTTGGTCACAAAAGAATCAAATGGTCTACCCTATACAAATGAATCATTTCCCACTACTGACCATTCAGTAATGAGTGGATGATTATTAATTTCTCTTGAGTATCACAATATAGAATGTCTTTAATTTTTTTTTAATCAGAGAATGTTCATAAATAGGAAAACAATACCTAATTTTCTTAATTTAAAAATCATAAAATTGAGCATGTTATACCTGCAAATGAAAGCATTATCTAACAAGGAGAATGCTTACCTGGTAAGCAACAATTTCCCTTTCATTGGATAGGATCTTTACGGATAGTGACTGGGCAATCAAACGTTAGCTTTACGTTAGTCAAGCAGGATGATGAAATCATCTATCTTCTCACTAATTCAATATCATATAAAGTTTTGTAGCATAGACTAACCTTTTAAACAGAATGCTTGCTTTACTGTATCAAACAGCCTAATCAAAGGGAAAAAACAGGAAGATGAATTGCTGTTCAGTCGTTCAGTCGTGTCCGACTCTGTGACCCCATGGACTGCAGCACGCCAGGCTTCACTCTCCTTCTTTATCTCCTGGAGCTTGCTCAAACTCATGTCCATTGAGTCAGTTCTAGTTCTGTCAAAATTTAAATCCAACAGTACATATTCTGAGTTATTATCAAGTTGGATTAGTAAAAACAAATTATTTAAATATTTGTCTGATGAAATCTATTTTTCATATTTATTTCCACTGAATCTTCCCTGTAAAGTAAAGCTAGTGATATCTCATGAGAATGTGCACCATAGCTAGGTAAGTAAAATTTTCAAGGGTGCTCTAAATAATCCATGAAGTATCACCTGTCATACTCAGGCATGTCAAATTCAAACTTTCGTGATATATTAATGATTCATTTTTTACTGATAGTCACTGTATGAAATTTTACCTTCAGTTAAAAATCATAAAATTAGTTCAGAGGAGAAAGCAAGATGCCAGAAATGGGATGGATATAAAGCTTTTCCTTCGATAATTTGTTTCACTATTGCATGTTAAAGGCTTGCAGTGCAGTTGCCTAGATAATTGAATTGCTTTGGAATTTCTCACCCAAATGAGTGAAGAAACAGAAGTTTATTTTAAGAGTAAAAAATACTGTTCCTATACTTTATGTTGCTTTGTACTTTTTCAAACCAAATTTTCCAATGTTGAGTTTTTAAGGACAGCCAAACTGATGTTACTCTCTCCAGATTTGCTTCCTAAACCTCATCTGCCTGCAGCCTATCCCCATTCAAGCTGGTCTCCCATTGTCACATACACACTTATCATAGCCACTTACAACTCTGTGTAACTTTCTCCCTTGCCTGCAATACATTTCCTCTCCCTTCTGCCTAGTCATATTCTGGAGGAAGGAACTAACTGTATGGCTCCTCTAATAGTCAAAATAGTTCTCTCAATTAAAAACTGAGAACCTGTCACCTCACAGAACCATTTGGAGACTTACCCAATTAAAAAGTGTCAGCTACATCTCCTCTGTGAGGTATCTTTATGCACATAATACTCATTTATCTTCCTCTTACATGAATTCCCTCAAAAGCAAAGACCTTCCACATCTTTGCTAGTACTTGGTACTGTCAGGCTTTTTTATTTTGGCCTTTCTAGTGGATGTGTAGTGGTATCTCATTATGATTTCAATTTGCATTTCCCTGGTGATTAATAATATTGAGCATCTTGTCATCTGCTTATTTGCAAGTTATTGTCTCTTCTTTGGTGAAATATTATTCAAATATTTTGCCCATTTTCTTCTATTGGGTTTTTGTCTTCTTGTTACTAAGCTACACGTTTTTAATAAATACTCTGAATACAGTTCTTTATCAAGTTCATGTTTTGCAAATGTTTTCTCCCAGTATATGGTTTGTCAGTTCATCTTTTAAAATGTCCTTTGAAAAACAAAAGTTTTCAGTTTTGATGAATGCCAGTTTTTCAGTTTTTTCCTTTATGGAGAATGCTTTTGGTGTCATGTCTAAGAAAAATTTTGCCTAACCCAAGAGCACAAAGATTTTCATATTTGTTTACTTCTAGATTTATGTCTTTAGCTTTTATATTTAGGTCTACAATCTGTCTTGAGTAAGTTTTTGTATATGGCATGATGAAAAGGACTAGGTTTATTTTTTGTGTGTAGGTATGCAGTTTTCCCAGTGCCATTTGTTAAAAAAGATGATTCTTATCCTACCGGGATTCCTTGGATCCTTTATCAAAAATATTTTGGAAAAATATATAAAGTTTATTTCTATGTTTTCTATATTCTGTTCCACTGATTACACCTTTCCTTATGCTAATACCACGTCGTCTTGAGTGCCAAAGCTTTACAGTAAGTCTCAAATCAAATAACTATGTCTCCTGACTTTGTTCTTTTTCGGAAGAACTCTAGGCCCTTTGCATGTCTCTATGACTTTTAGGATCTCCTTGTCAATTTCTACCAAAAAAAAAAAAAAGCCTGCTGGAACTTTGATAAGAATTGCATTGAATTGATAAGTTAACTTGGAGGGAATTGCCAGCTTAACAATATTAAGTCTTTGCCATCCATAAATGTGAAATAAGTCTCTATTTATCTATCTTCTTAATTTTTCTCCACAATTATTTATGTGAAAGTGTGAAAGTGTTAGTTGCTTAGTTGTGTCTGACTCTTTATGACCTCATGGACTGTAGCCTGCCAGGCTCCTCTGTCCATGGAATTCTCTAGGCAAGGATACTGGAGTGGATTGCCACTCCCTTCTCCAGGGGATTTTCCCAACCCAGGTATTGAACCTGGGTCTCCCACATTGCAGGCAGTTTTCCATATACAAGTCCTGTACTCCTTTATCAAATATATTTCTAAGTATTTCATATAGTATCATGAATGAAATTGTTTCCTTAATTTCATTTTTGGATTGTTCATTGTTAGCTTATAGAAATAAATTTTATTTTTGTATATTGATCTTGCATAGTGGACCTTGCTAACCTAGATTATTTGTTCTAACGGGGTTTTTTGGTACATTCCTTAGGATCTTCTACATGCAAGACTATGTCATCACAAATAAGACAGTTTTATTTCTTTCTTTCCAATCTTTATGCCTCTAGTATCTTTACTTCTTGCCACACTGGAGATATATCTATATCTCCAATACAATCTTGAATAGAAGGGATGAGAGTGAATATACTTGTCTTATTCCTGATATTACAGGAAAAGAATTCAGTCTTTCACCAAGTGTAATATTAATTGTAAGTTTTTCAGAGATGTGCTTTATCAGGTTGAGGAAGTTTGTTGAGAGTTTTTAATCATAGTTCAGTTCAGTCACTCAGTCGTGTCCAACTCTTTGCAACCCCATGAATTGCAGCACGCCAGGCCTCCCTGTCCATCACAAACTCCCAGAGTTTACTCAAACACATGTCCATCGAGTCGGTGATGCCATCCAGCCATCTCATCCTCTGTCGTCCCCTTCTCCTCCTGCCCCAAATCCCTCCCAGCATCAGGGTATTTTCCAATAAGTCAACTCTTTGCATGAGGTGGCCAAAGTATTGGAGTTTCAGCTTCAGCATCAGTCCTTCCAATGAGCACCCAGGACTGATCATAAATAAGATATTAAATTTGACCAGATGCTTTTTCTGTATTTATTGACATGATAATATAGTTTCTGTCCATCATTCTATATTAATATTGTCCATTACATTAATTTCAGACATTTAACTGGCCTTATATTTTAGGATAAACTCCACTTGATCATGGTGTATAATTGATTCTATATGGTGCAGAGACCCTTTTACTATTTTGTTAAGGATTCTTCCATCTCTATTCATGAGGAATATTGGTCTGTAGTTTTCTTATATGACTTAAAAGCAATATTATATGTGTGTACCTTAAGGTATAATCTCTCATGAAGTTTACAGTCATGTTGGAAAGTCAGAAATAACTAAAGAATGTATATTTTTTACATATACAATTAGAATTTTGATTACTCTAAAAGAAAGAATTACTTCTTTTTTTTTAAGTAACAGGACCAAATGGAGAGGAATAGAATACATACTTAAAAAGGTATAAGGAAGACCTCTCTAAAGGAGTGATTGACATTCAAGTTGAAACCTAAAGAATGAACTGGCTGGAAAAAGGGAGAGAGGTTGTGCAGGTTTCAGGCAGAGGTGACAACAGGTGTAGAGACTACAGTCAGGAAAAACTTTGATAAACTAGAGAAACTGAAAAAGGTGTATGTGAGCCACCTAAGAGAATAGAAGAGAAAGACATGAATGACTAATGGACTGAGGGGGGAAGAGGATATAGGGTTGAATGGTAAAATGCTCTGCTTCATATGAAAAGGTATTGAATTCAGCCTTGAGCAAAATCAAAATGCCAATTAAAGAAGCCAAGCAGTTGTTTGGATAGAAAAATTACTATTTCTAATCCTGTTTTCTATCCCTTGGTAGGTTCTTAGTGGCTGAAGATGATGGTACACTCACAAACTTCAAGATCCCCCTGGTTGACTGTGACGTCAGGGATCTTTAAACATCTTACACACCAAAACCCAATGAAGAAAAGCCTGCCCACTGCAATTTACTGGATTACTTATGTAAATAGCCCGATGTGATTTTATTCTTTGATGCTTATAAAGATTTTTCTGGCATTCACAGAGTTACGTGCCCATTCATCTATCAAAACTGAAAGAGAACTATTACTCAAAAAAGTGTTGAAAGGCACAGGTCTGAAAAAATGCAACAGAATAAAACTGTGAAAAATGGCTCAGTCCTAAATATTCTAAGCATTCTGGGATGCATGGGTACACTTTAAAACTGATTGCTGTTCTAATTCTCTGTATATCATATTCACGGCTTTAAAAAAAATTACTGATTTCTTTGATGAAGCATTTAGCAAATGAAGAAATAGAATCTTAATTTCAGAATGATTTGATTGCTTCTAATTGCCTGTTGTTTTTTCACGTGTCTGAGTTTAACATCACAGAAAGCTTTTGAATCATTAGCTCTGGAAACATAAGCCCATCACTTAATCACATAATAAGGGAATCACAAGCATCCAGGACAGCCAAGGAACCTGACCTGGAAGTTCTAAAACTCAACTGGGAGATTCATCTGTCTTCAGGATGCCTTCACGGCTATAGTTTTCATATAGTCTCATATGAAAATTCATTGTCCCATCCATAATTGAACATTCTAGGGAGTGGAGGAAGCTTTGAGTTATATTCACTTTCTGAAACAACAAGGGACTCTTGAAGGTCTTAAGATGGGAGGGAAAGAGCAGGACAAAAATATTAGATGATGAAGAAGGAGTACAACTGTTGGGATGTGATGAAGACCGGCTGGAACCAGTTGCAACCAAGGTAACTTTGAGAATAGTCCAGTCATTGACCTATAGCTCATTATACCTTCTTTGTAGTGCTAAAATCACTCCCCTTAGACCTGACAGTTCCCAGGAGGACCATAAAAGGCCAAATAGTGGGCAGTGGCCCAGTTCTAGAGAAATCCCCACGGTACCCAGAATAGCGAGCACATTCCTCTCAGCCGTCAGCCTGTGAATTAGCCCATAGAAAGCTGCCCAGGACATGGCCCCACATCCGGGTGGCCCTCCCTTCCTGAGACACCTGCATTCTGCCTGGAGAGTGTGTGTCTCTAGATACACTTGCTTTGCCTTTACTCAGGCTGGCTCTAGAATTCTTTCCCGCCCTGAGCCGAGCCCCTCACTCGGCGATCTCACTTGGTGGGCGTGACATTTCCCTCTCCTGGCACAGTCTCAGCTTGCCAGCCCCCCTCCTCTCTCTCCTCACCTCCCTCCTCTCTCCTCACGGCAGCCGTAAGGGTGCAATGCAGCGGGCGCCTTAAAGTGGCTGAACTGAAGGTTGTGGTGAGCCCTCCGCTTAAGAACAAAAACTGTGGAATCAGACCTGCCTTTAGGACTTCCCACTTCTCATTGTACATCCCAAGAAAGAGATGTACTCTCTCTGAGTCTCCATTTCCTCACTTAAAGAAAGGAAGAAGTCATCTCAACTTCAAATAGCGGTTCTAAGAAATAAGATGACATCTGTAAAGCAGATGGCCTAGTTCTTGGCACATGGTAAGTACACATGAAATGGTAGCTGCTCATGTTATTGCCATGGTTGTTTCTTTCTTTTAAGATGGATGTATATTTGATTTACAGTGTTGTTTTAGTTTTTGATGCACAGCAAAGTGATTCAGTTACAAACATATGTATATTCTTTTCAGATTCTTTTCCATTAGAGTTTATTATAAGATATTGAGTAGCATAGTTTCCTGTGCTATAAAATAGGTCCTTGTTGCCTTGTTGTTTATCTATTTTATATATAGTAGTTTATATCTGCTAATCTTAAACTCCTAATTTATTTCCCCCCCTTTTCCTCTTTGATAACCGTAAGTTTGTTTTCTATGTCTGTGAGTCAGTTTCCATTTTGTAAGTAAGTTCACTTGTATTATATTTTGGATTCCACACATAAGTAATATCATATGATATTTGTCTTTCTCTGACTTACTTCACTTAGTATGATAATCTCTAGGTCCATTTTTCCTAAGTTCTGCCTGCCAGTTGTTCTACAAACCAACCATCAATAGAAATCCTTGGATCTTATCAGTGGAAGGGAGTTTTAAAATTTTGTTACTCAATCCAGTTAATTTACAGGTAAAGAAATTCATCAGTCTGTAAAATATCTAAGAGGACACACACTTGTCCAAGGTTACACTGACCGACAGGACTGAAGTCTCTTGATTCTCATACCAGAGTTCAATTCTGCTTGAAATGCTCAAGTACTTTGGTTATTGCTCAGTATGTATAGAATTATTCCTCCTGCTTTCATAGTTTTCTAATTCTTGCTGTTTAAGTTCTAGCTTGCTGTCATGTAAGCCTTTGGCTAACCAATATACTCATTTGAAAAAAAAATCATAAAACAGTAAAAAAATAATTAAAAGATGAAAAACCTAATTGGAAGAGAAATATTTGAAAATGGTCAAAAAGAGTACAAGATAATTAAAAGAACTATATATGCAAAAAATATTGTAGGAGAATAATGTCTTTGTTATAAATGATGATAGTTTTCTTTTTAATTTTCTAAAGAACTTTTTCCAGGAAAAAAAAATGATGTTTGATGCAAAGTTTAATGTATACTCTTCATGCAAGTAGGTTTACACTGCTAAAAAAATTTTTTAAGTGTTTTTCTCCTAAATATTTCCGCTAAACAAGACTGAAGATTTTGGAGAAGGGGAGGGAGGAGGGAGTGACCTGGTGCTGTTTTTTCCCTATGACAGGAAGGAGTTTACCAGGAAACAGATGGATGCCACATTGTTGGGTGGTAGGTTCTGTGGTAGGTACTTCTACAGCCAGAAGGACTTCACTAAAGCCCAAAGCAACAGAGGAAATTCAGTAATGATTCTTGCTGATAGCTAAGACACCGAGCTGAGAGCTGAGGAGATGCATTCTTCTCCCGTGCTAGTTCAGCATCACCTCAGCTTTATTCTCTTGGGCCGCCAGCCTGGAGTGTCACCAACTCATCATGACTTGGGAGAGTGTAGCACAGGAAATGTACTGAATGCATGAGAAGAGTACTAATACTGCGTGGTTACTTGGATCAAATGACATCAGATGAAGTAAGATTCCTCTGATTCTTATTTACATAAACAAAACGTGCTTACTATAAATAATGCAAATAATATGAAAAAGAGTGAAAAACCAAATCCCCTTTACCCACAGTATGTGCTATCTTGCTCTGTTTTTTCATTCAACCATATAGCTTTAGGCTCTTCTATGAAATAAATATAAATCTACCTCATTTTTAAAAAAATAATTAAATTTATTTATTTTTAATTGGAAGATAATTGCTTTATAAAATTGTGTTGGTTTCTGCCAAACATCAGCATGAATCAGCCATAGGCAAACCTATCTTCCTTCTTGAGCCTGCCTCCCCATCCCATTCCTCTAGGTTGTTGCACAGGCCCAGCCCCAGTTCCCTGTCTTGCAGCAAATTCCCATTGGCCATTTATGTTAGATATGGTAATAAATGTGTTTCCATGTTACTCTCTCCATAACATCCCACCCCGTCCTTCCTCCCCCAGTGCCCTCCACCCCATGTCCATAAGTCTGTTCTCTATGTCTGTGTCTCTATTGCAGCCCTGCAGACATGTTCATTTTTATCACATACTATGAAAGGGAAAGTGTTAGTCGCTCAGTTATGTCCGAGTCTTTGTGATCCTATGGACCGTAGCCTCCAGGCTTCTCTGTCCCTGGAATTCTCCAGGCAAGAACACTGGAGTGGGTAGCCATTCCTTTCTCCAGGGGAATATTCCTGACCCAGGGATCAAACCCTGGTCTCTCACACTGCAGGCAGATTCTTTACTGTCTGAGCCACCACGGAAGCCCCATCATATAGTATTCCACAGTATAAATGTACCATATTTAATCTAATCATCCTCTAATTGAAGGAAATTTCTCTTTTTCCAATTTTTCTTTATTATAAATAAAGCTTCAATGACTAGCTATACTTATATTATGAACATCTGTGACTACTTCAGAAGAATCAATTCTTAGAAATGGAATTAGGAACTCCAAAAAGCTACTTATTTTAAATTTTGATAGCTATTTCTGAGTTGTCATCAAAAAAGATTGTACAAATTTATACTCTAAAAACTATGTAAGGCAGTCCAGTGGTTAGGACTCCATGCTCTCACTGCCAAGGGCCTGGGTTCAATCCCTGGTCAGGAAACTAAGATCTCACTAGCTATGTGTTGCAGCCAAAAAAAAAAAAAAAAAAAAGCGAAATTGCCCATTTCCACCTGATAATACTGGTATCAATCTATTAAATTTTTTAAACAACCTGGTTGGTTTATATAGTATATCTTTGATTTGTTTTACATTTCATTTATTATTTTGAGATAAAGCATTTTTATATTTTATCAGTGTTTTAATTTTTGTAAGAAAACTAAGATTATGGCATCTGGTCCCATCACTTCATGGCAAATAGATGGGGAAACAGTGGAAATGGTGACAGACTTTATTTTGGGGGGCTCCAAAATCACTGCAGATGGTGACTGCAGCCATGAAATTAAAAGATGCTTGCTCTTTGGAAGAAAAGCTATGACCAGCCCCTAGACAGCTTATTAAAAAACAAAGACATTACTTTGCCAACAAAGGTCCATCTAGTCAAAGCTATGGTTTTTCCAGTAATCATATATGGATTTGAGAGTTAGACATGTGAAAGTTGGACTATAACGAAAGCTGAGTGCCAAAGAATTGATGCTTTTGAACTGTGGTGTTGGAGAAGTCTCTAGAGAGTCCCCTGGACTACAAGGAGATCCAACCAGTCTATCCTAAAGGAAATCAGTCCTGAATACTCAGTGAAAGGACTGATGCTGAAGCTGAAACTCCAGTACTTTGGCCACCTGATTCGAAGAACTGACTCACTAGAAAAGACCCTGAAGCTGTGAAAAATTAAAGGTGGGAGGAGAAGGGGATGACAGAGAATGAGATGGTTGGATGGCATCAATGGACATGGACATGAGTTTGAGTAAACTCCAGGATTTGGTGATGGACAGGGAGGCCTGGCGTGCTGCAGTCCATGGGTCGCAAAGAGACACGACTGGGCAACTGAACTGAACTGACTGAATTTTTGTGAATTATATCTTCATTTCTTTTTCCCAGTTTTGCATTTTATGTCTTTTAATAATTATAGGAACTCGTAATATGTTTTGTATACTTTCTTTTACATATTTTACAGTCTTTCACTGGGACTTTTTTTTGGGGGGTCTTATTTCATAAATTACTTTTTATTTTTTGAAATAAGATCTTTTTATTAATGGCTCCTAGAATTTGAGTCTTACTTATTAGGAAGGCTTTCATCACCCCCTAAAATTGACTGATACACTATATTTAACTCAAGTTCCTTTCTGATTTTTTTCTTTTTTAGTTTAGTGTAGAATTTAATTCACTTGGATTTTGTGTGTATGATGTGATACTGGAATCTAAATTATTTTTTTCAGGATTTCTAACACTCTCAATATCATTTTTTAACAATCTGTCCCTTTTACTCAGATCTGAATCTCTCCCTCTATATATTCTGAATGTCCCTCTGTCCCTGAATTGTTTTTGATTCAATTTTTCCATGTTTTTATTCTGAACCAATACAACATTCTATAATTAGCATAAACTTGGTATATTTTGGTAACTAAAAAGGTAAGGTCCTTCCTCATTGTTCTTTTTTTTCCTTTAGTTTTTTTGTTTGTTTTCATCTTTTTGTCTTCCACATGAACTCTAAAATCAGCTTCCCAAGTTCAGTAAATCTCCTTTTAGGATTGGAATTGGAATTGCATTGAACTTATGGATTAATTTGCAAAGTTGACATCTTTAAAATATCACATCTTTCCTCCAGAAGCATGTATAGCTTTCCATGTATTCAGTGTTCTTTTGTTTCTTCAAGAAATTTTTATAGTTTTCTTCACATGGATCTTGCATTGTTCTTGTTGGTTTATTCCAAGGGGATTTTTTAAAAACTTATGTTGCCACTGGGAACAGGATCTTTAGATTTTGTTTTTCTACAGAAAAAAAGCATATGAGAGTGAAAAGAAAGGAGTTGAAAGAATATGAAAGAGAAGAAAAAGAGAAATTGAAAACGTAAGATGAGATGATGCAGGAGGAGGACGAGAGAAAATGTGATTTTTATTGAGTGTTTATGTGACAAGCCCTGTAGCAGAGACGGTCACAAGCACCATTTCATGCAGTCTTTCTACCAGGTGGCTCATCTGAGAAAATGAAATTTGAAAAGGTCAGTAAGGGAACCTGGAACAGGAAGCGGAAAGAGAGCAGGTTTGAAGTGAGATCTGGGAATCCATCCCAGATTCCATTCTCACCAGCTGTGTGATTTTTGCTCCAGTCACCTAATTACATTCTTTGCTTGTAAAACTTGCATAATATCTGCTCAGGTGATTGTGAGGATTAACTGGAATAATGTCTCTAAAGTGTCTGTCACATTAGATGCCATTCTCCATAAATGCCAATTCCCACTCAGGCACCCATCTCTTCCCACCACTCCCCATCTTCCTGCCATGGCAAAGTCAGAGTCCGCTCAGAACAGCATGAAGCCTTCATGTCAATATGCAAAGGGATGTTTGTTCCATGAGAACCTTACACACAAACATACACTGTAGGGGAAATAGTTGTTAGGAGCCATGATCTGAGTCTGAAAAAAACCCACAAAAGCCTAAAAAAAAGTCATTTTTACAAAAGGAGGCATTGTTGGAATGTGAATCCTTATTCAAGTCCAAATCCCCAGTGAGAAACATGCTCTTTTTCTGTCCAAACAATAGCTTCTTGTCTCGAGACAATGCTGGCTACATAGCCCTGGAAAGCATAGAATCCCCATGGCAATGGCAGCGTTTTCTCCCAGGGACTCTGGAAACTGTGTCTGGAGGAACACCTGACCCAGGGCCCTGGCCATTGACAGGAAGCTTGTTCCCAGTCTGAGAAGCAAAATAACACAACTAGTCCTGGTGTCTGGCTATGACGTCTTATGTTTGCTATAGGTCTCCCACCCTTGTGGAGCTGTCCTTATGAGATGTGACTATGAAGTTGAAAGAGAGAAATTAGATAAATCATACTGAGATGCCCCAAAAGGGTGTTCTTTTCCAGCAGCATATACATTTGCTCCCAACATATCTTACGCATCTAGCGCATGTGTCAAGTAGCCTGAATTTAAATCCTTCAGCTCTGCAGCTGGGAGCTTCTGAGGGAACTAGCTCACCTCAAAGAGCGTCCTTTCTTTCATCTGAAAAATGGGGTTAATAACAAGGACCTCAAAGGATTGCTATGAAAATTAAATCACATAAATACAAAAATGTGCTCATAAAAATCAGAATTGTTCTTTTATCATTCAGGGAATTTCATTCAGAGCCTATAAATATCTCCAGTGCTTCTGTGTTTCACTTTTCAGGGGGAAATTTGATTTCTGCAATAGCTAAATGTCATATAATTCTTGGACTAGTAAATAATGTGTGCGATTAAGCTGAGCAGCTGTATTTTTTACTTTTTTTAATGTGAAGATCTCTTATAAATACTGAGACTAGTTCCAAATGTAACATGAAAATTAACCTCAACCCACTGGATCAATATTCAAATTGTACCCAGAAGCCAGTCACTTCTCAACATCACTTCTACTACCACCTGTTCTAGTTGATGCTATCATCATCTTTCTCTAGGATTATTGCAAATAGCCTCCTTCTAATAGGTCTTCCTACTTCCACTATTGCCCTAAAAATATTCTGAGCAATGGTAATATCAATGGAATAAATGTGTCATCTCCCCAGAAGAATACTCTGACCATAATTATTTAGATATTCACTTATTCAACAAGTATTTATGAAGCCTCTATCACATGCCAGCATTGTTCCAGGCTCTGGCAAAACAGAAATAAACAAAACAGATGCAGATCCCTGCCTCATAGAATATGTATTCTTGAGAGGTGCAATGACCATTTTACAGATAAACATGCACAGTGTAGCTTATGCCAGATGGTGACGGGCAGTATGGAGACAATACTGGGAAGGAGGGGAAACGGCAGAGGAGGGGAGGGCTGTTATTTTAACAGGGTGGCTAGGAAAAGCCTTCCAACAAGCTGACATTTGAGCAGAGCCCAGAGGAGGAAGAGGGAGAGAGCCATGTGGGGATGTGGGCAAGGAGGAAGGGATGGAATTCTAGGCAGAGGGAACAGCAAGTACGAAGACCCTGAAGTGAAGCAAAATGGCCGGAATGGCTTGGGCAGTGCGGGTGAAAGAAAAATACAGAGGTGCTTACAGATGTGGTGGGAATGGGAAAGGGCTCAGTGCGGGCCTTGTGGGCCATCATGAGAACTCGGGCTCCTACTCTGACCAGTGCAAAGCTACTACAGGATTTTGAAGGGAGAGGGGCCTATGATCCATTTATATTTTTAAAGGATCATCCTGGCTAATGACTTCTGTAGAGCAGTGGTTCTCCAAGTTGTGTATGCATCACAGTCACTTCTGGGAGCTTGTTACAACTTTGGGCCCATCCCCAGAGTTTCTGATGGAATCGGTCTGAGGTGGTGCAGGAGAATTTGCACTCCTAGCAAGTTCCTAGGTGATGCTGATCCTTCTGGTCTGGGACCACCCTGTGAGGATCACTGATAGAGGGAAGAGTTTGTAGCAGAAGCAACAGTAGAAGCAGGGGATCCAGTGAGGTGTAGATTTGCAATATTCCAGGAAAAACTGGTGGCAGCTTCAATTCAAGGTGGTAGCAGAGGAGGTGGTGAAAGGGGTTGGACTTTGGGTGCAAGTTGAAAGTAGATCTAATGGGATTTGCTGAAGGACTGAATATGGGGATTAAAGAAATAAAGAAGTGAGTCAAGGATTTTAGATTAAGCATCTAGATGAATTGCCATTTACTGAGATGGGAAAGACTGTTGGGTGTAAGTGGGGCAGATAGCAGGAGTTGAGTTTGGGGAATGTTAGACTTGATATGCTTATTAGATATCCAAATAGAGATGTCAAGTAAGCTTTTCTTTTAGGAATGTCTGGAATCCAAGAGAGAGTTCTCATCTAAAGATGGGAAAGTGGGAATCATCAATATACAGATGATTTCATAAAGACTGGCTGAGATCATTGCTGGAGAGAATCTAGAGAAGAGGTTCAGGGTCTGAGTCCATGGCAGTCAGTCCAAATGACCAGAAGCCAGGGTGATGAGAAGGACCAGAAATAAGACAGAAGTGGCCAGGAAATTGAGAGGAAAACTTGGATACTGTAGCGGCCCGGGTGTCAGGGAAGCAAGTATTTCAACAAGTTCAGTTGCATATGCTACAGAGCCAACTAATCATAAGTGACCACAAGATATCTGCTGTGAAGAAGACACTGGCTCCTGTGGAATATGCCAAGTTTTGGGGTGGCTATTTATGAATAAATGATGGCCACAAGAAAAGATCATCACTGTGATTTAAATGTATTATTCTGTTTCTGTATACTTTTGAGCTGATTTTACTTCTGCAACCAAAAAACACAGCATTGACACAATTTAATTATTGATGTAAACTAGGATCTTTTCTTTCATCTTCAAATTTTCTGTCTAACTGACTCTTGTCCTTGAAGCATATTGTCCAATTCTGAGAAATAGAATTATAAATCTAAGTAGTTAAGTCTGTGATCAGATTGGTGGGAATTTGTATGAGTAAATTTGAAAAATGTTTCAGGAGGTACAGACTGTTTTTCTTGCCCTTCCCTTTTTTTTCTAATACTGAGTTTTGGAAATCTCTGGCTTTTAAGTGGGAAAAAAGTGAATTGTGGAAACAAACACTTCAAATTGTTAATTCATCAAGTTTTGCACAATCTGGTCTTTCATCTTTCACTTTTTCTATATGCATCAGGTTGGAAACTACCATATGGTTGTAATGTTAGGAGGATTGGGGAAGACTAGACTTGAGATCAGGGTAGGCTTTCTGGTAAAGAGGAGAAGCATGGAGAAGAGGATCTGGATTTCTTTCAGAAGCCTGGGTCTTTGGAAGACAGTCTACAGCTGGGGTTGAGAGATGGATTCTGCAATTGGTTAGCTTGAGTTTAACCAGCTAAGTAGAGGACATGAGGCATATATTGCCAGAGCCCTGTGCTACTCATCCCAGTGACAAACAACGGTGGGCAAGCCAGTGCCCTGAAGTTCTTACTACAGGAAGCTGTCACTTGCCTCTCAGTGAGAATTACAATTGCAGGAAATTCAGAAAGTGCCAAGCAGAGCCATTTGCTGCATCTTTTATCAAGATTTTCGATATATCAGATGGCAAGTCGGCCTAACTCAGTGACCTAGTTATAGAAAATCCATTTCACAGAATTTTACGAGATTTCCTTTTGTGAGTTATAACTTCTAGGAATTCATCTTTAAACCTCAAATAGTATATAAAAGCATATACCACAGACTGCATATTGCTTTTTAATGTAAAGAAAAATACTACATGTAACTTAACATGCCCAGCTCTGTAGATGATGTTACTGATGGGAACTCTGCTTTACTCTGGAAGAGGTGAGTCATACACATAGCATGTTATTGTATGTTACTTCTTTAAATGGCAGGGAGGGGCTGTAGATGTTGGTACCCAGCATTCATCCCTATAGACGCTGCCCAAATCGACTATAAGGAGAAAAACAATTGTTTATCATTCAGGTTTACTTCTCAAATGGATTATTAAAACACTTATGACAAGGTACATAATCCTTCCATGTCTTCTTCATTCAACAAATATTTCAATTATGTTTCAGGGACTGATTTATGTGCTTGCATATGTTAGTAAACAAAACAGATAAAAACCCTTGCCTTGGGCACCCAGAGCCAGTGCTCTGGGGCAACCTAGAGTGATAGGTTGGGGAGGGAGGGTGGAAGTATGATTCAGGAGCAGGGAGACACATGTATACCTATGGCCAATTTATGTTGATGTATGGCAAAAACCATCACAACATTGGAAAGTAATTACCCTCCAATTAAATGAATTAGTTTGAAAAAAATATTCTGACACAACTTAGTGACTACACAATTATAAAAATTTAAAAAATAAATGAGTACAAAAAAAGAAATTGACAAGTTAATTATAAAATGTAGGTAGGAACAGACAAAATGATTTAAAAAAAAAAAAACCTGCCCTTTTGGAGCTTACATTCTAGTGAGAGAGAAAAATAGCTAAAAGCAAAATAAATATATTACATAATATTGATATGTTGGAAAGTTATCAAATGCTAAGGAAAAGTAAAGCGTGGCAAGGAGTTGTGCTTACAGATTGCCATTTTTAATAGAGGAGATGACACTTAAGTAAAGCTTTGCAGATGAACTAGTCAAGTAAGTGGATTTCTGGGGGAAGAATGTTTCAGGCAGATGGATGAGCCAGGGTGAAGGTTTTATGGCAGAAACAAACCAGGGATATGCAAGGCATCACATGGAGACCAGCGTGACAAGAGTGGGGTCATGAAGAGAGAGTCAAACAGGAGACGAGGTCAGAGGTAGATCCAGAAGCAACCGCGCTGGTAGAGGACCTCACTGACCATTGAAGGAATCCGGTATTTAGTCTGGATGAAATGGGGAGCCCTGGGAGGAGTTTAGGCAGAGAAATTATTCCATCTGAGTTACATCATAGAAAGATCTCTCTGGTTTTTGTGTTGGGAATAGTCTCTCAAATGGCCCATTCTGGAACAAGAGCACCAAGTAGGAAACTGCAGCAATAATCTAGGTGAGAAATGATGATGCCTCAAACCAGGGTGGGAGTGGAGGGAAGCGGTGTGAGTGTGAGGAGCCAGTAGTGAGACCAAAGTTTGGAGCAGGAGCAGTTGGAGGGATGGAGTCTCATTAACCGAAAGGGGAAAATCCTCCGATAGGATTGATTCGTGGGAGAAGATGCGAATGTCACTTTTAGGTATGTTAAATTTGACATGTCAGTGAGGCATCCAAGTGAATGTGTCAAGTAGGGAGCTGCGTATATGGGCCCGCAGTTCGGGAGAGAGTTTGCTCACCTACAAGATAGACATTCGGGAGTCACTGTCCCTGGGATACACCAAAATTAATAAGTCTTGGGGAACAGGAGGATTACAATAAAGACTGAGGAGGAAGAACCAGTGACATGGGAGGCAGATGAGAAAACATATGGCATCCTGAAAGCCAAGTGAAGAAATTATATTGAGGCTGAAGGCATGAGCAACCACACCACTGGATAAGGTAAATTTCCTCTTCTGTAAAATGCAGGTAACAATATTGCCTGCCTCCTAGGCTTAAAAGGGATAATTTACGTGAACAGCCAGTAACAGTGTCTGATGCCACTAAAGGCTCAAAAATATTACCTATTATTTTTACTCCTTAAGTTTAAGGTTTAAATGTAAGTTGCTCAGTCGTGTCCAACAATCTGTGACTCCATGGACTGCAGCCCGCCAGGTTCCTCTGTCCATGGGATTCTCCAGGCAAGAATACTGGAATGAGTTGCCATTTCCTTCTGCAGGGGATCTTCCCAACCCAGGAATTGAACCTGGGTCTCCTGCATTGCAGGCAGATTCTTTACAGTCTGAGCCGCCCCTGGAAAAAAGCACTTATGCTAAACCTGTTCCTGGATAAGCTAACCCCTAGGGGGTGCACAAGTCTTTCCCTTTGTCCCCATTAGTGTTTCCACAAAAGAGACCTCAATATTAGATGTAGAACAAAATGGACCCCTAATGTCTACAGAACCATTTGTAGTAAAGGCAGAAAAATCCAATGCAGTGGGTGTCAGAGTTCCATGTGGATAAGAATTACACAAGGGGCTTGTCAAAATAGAAATCCTCAGCCAGCCCAGCCACTAGAGAGGCTAAGTAAATCGGGAGGGCATCCAGGAATCTGTGTCTTCCCCATCCAGGTGATTCCAATGCTTGCGTCCCCACGCTGCTGCAGTGTCGGAGCGGTGAGAGGGAGTAATAACCGGCCTGTAGTGGATATTCGCTTCCTTTCTTCTCCTTCGGACCTTGGAAAGCCTTTTGCTTTTCTCTCTTCCTGTTTCTAAGGTGACCTGGTGAGGTAAGCCAACCCTGGGCCTTCCTCTAGGTGGGAGGTTCTCCCAGGCCCAGGGTGATGCCACAGAAGGCTCGCCAGGGTGGGTGGGCTTGGGCTGGCTTTTAGTCTGTCCAGAGGGCAAAAACATAGTGCCTCCCAGTTGGGGGTGGGGGTGGGGTCCTGTTTCAGTGTTTAATTAAATTTAAGTTTATTTCTGAAACTAAAAGCTCAGGACATTTCCCATGCAAACCCACGTTTCCTACTTCTCCAGGAAAATAAGAAGATTTCAATCCTGGTTCCCCATTCCCACCTAGCAAAGTTGCTTCCTTTAGTATACGGATTCTAAAACTGCCACTCTCCCCTACTTTCCTTTCTGTCCCCTGCCATATTAAGGCCAAATGCCAGTTGCCATTTACTATCATACTTATTCTTATCTTATCCCCAAAGTTGAAGGAAAAATATTCCTTTGGAAAACAAAGATATAACAAGAAGGCCTAGCGTTTCAAGAATAAACTTTCTCACACCAGCCCCTTCCTGTCATTTACATTACTTGCCTGGCTTCTAGGCATTTAAGCTTGCTATCTCCTGTCTACCTCTTAATCCAGATGTGAAAATGTTCTTATACTTAAAAATGATCTGGAATATTATTCAGTATAAAAGGAGTGAACTTTTATACTGAACTAACATGCACAATAAAATGAATGAATTTCAAAAATTAGACTGAGCAAAAGAAATCAGATCTAAAATCACAATAATGTATAATCCCGTTTATATGAAATCCTGGAAAACTCAAGACTAAACTGTAATAAAGGAAAGTAGAGCTATAGTTTCCTGGGACAGAGATTGGCTGCAAAGGGCATGTTTGGGCCCTTTTCAGGGCCCAAATAGAAATGATTTGTTATCTCAACTATAGTGGTACTTCTATACGGCAATATGCATTTGTTAAAATGCTTGCATTTTATTTCATGCAAATTTTATGTACTAAAGATGGTTTTTTAAAGTTACCTAGTAGAGTTGTCAGAAAAAAGAGATAAAATCAAGTGGGTCCTTGTCTGATTTTTTTTTTCCTATCATTGTCTACTATAGTAGATGGCATCGTGACCAGTATTTAAAACTCCTAGAGATACGAATAACATTTGGTGCAGGGCAGCAGATCTAGGTGAACTTGTAGAGGAGATGCAGAGGTGGGCACAAGTTTCCAGGGGACTTTAAACTGCATGAAGAAATCATTCTGGACCTCCCTCCATATGGAGAGAATCTGCCCTGCACTGGGAGAGGACCTCCTGAGCTGGATGGGGCACTGGCAGAAATGTAGGGGCTTTTGTTCTTTCCCTTTCCTTCATCTCCCTCACCCTCTTTCTACCTGTTCACTAGACTCACTCAGTAACCTCAGTCGACACAAGCAATTTTCACATCTGTTGAGTAACATTCCATGTACAGAGTGGAATGTGGTCATTCTTCTCCAAGGACAGAGCAGGCTTAGCTCAGAATACACAGGACATTGCCGTGTAGGCTACTGGTTAGATTGTGTCTCCAGTCTGGTGACAGACACCCTGTTTTCTTCCCTATTTTTTGTGTTCCTTAGTCAAGGTTATGGGAAAAGCCTTGTGGGATATGAAAGAGTACCTGTTTATGGCTAGATTGACCTTCTTACAGGAATCCTTCAGAGCCCTTGGTAAAGTGGGAACTGACATACAGTAATATGGGGGTGGAAACAGACACTGCGGGGACCCCACCCATGTCCTCTTGTTCTTACCGCTTCCTCCTTGGCTGTCATTTCAACAGCAGCACCAGTGTCTGAAGCTTTCCAAAGTGGCTGGACTGCTGATTTCCCAGCAACAGATCCCAGGTGCCCCTCATCCCCCTCTGCATGGAATGGTCACGTTCTTTTTATATCAAAAGCTATTCCCGTTAAGTGCGTTCTCTTCGGGACTTTAATTTGCATTTCCCTAATGTCTAGTGATGTTGAGCATCTTTAATGTACTTATTAGCCTACTCATATATTGCCTTTGGGCTTCACGGGTGGCTCACACCGTAAAGAATCCGCCTGCAGTGAGGGAGCGCTGGATTCAGTCCCTGGGCTGGGACGATCCCCTGGAGGAGGGCGTGGCAACCCATGCCAGTGACATTAATTATACGTGGAATCTTAAAAAACTAATACAAATGAACAGAATTTACAAAACAGAAATAGACTTAAAGAAATAGAAAACAAATTTCTGCTTATGAAATGGGAAAGCAGTGGGGAGGGATAAATTAGGAATTTGGGATTAACAAAAACATACTACTGTATATGAAACAGATATAGAAAGACCTACTGTATTGCACTGATCACTGAGGAAGGCTTTCTTATCTCTCCTTGCTATTCTTTGGAACTCTGCATTCAAATGGGTATATCTTTCCTTTTCTCCTTTGCTTTTCGCTTCTCTTCTTTTCACAGCTATTTGTAAGGCCTCCTCAGACAGCCATTTTGCTTTTTTGCATTTCTTTTTCTTGGGGATGGTCTTGATCCCTGTCTCCTGGACAATGTCACGAACCTCCATCCATAGTTCATCAAGCACTCTATCAGATCTAGTCCCTTAAATCTATTTCTCACTTCCATTGTATAATCATAAGGGATTTATTTAGGTCATACCTAATGGTCTACTGGTTTTCCCCACTTTCTTCAATTTAAGTCTGAATTTGGCAATAAGGAGTTCATGATCTGAGCCACAGTCTGCTCCTGGTCTTGTTATTCCTGACTATATAGAGCTTCTCCATCTTTGGCTGCAAAGAATATAATCAGTCTGATTTTGGTGCTGGCCATCTGGTGATGTCCATGTGTAGGGTCTTCTCTTGTGTTGTTGGAAGAGGGTGTTTGCTATGACCAGTGAGTTCTCTTGGAAGAACTCTATTAGCCTTTGCCCTGCTTCATTCTGTACTCCAAGGCCAAAGTTGCCTGTTACTCCAGGTGTTTCTTGACTTCCTACTTTTGCATTCCAGTCCCCTATAATGAAAAGAACATCTTTTTTGGGTGTTAGTTCTAAAAGGTCTTGTAGGTGTTCATAGAATTGTTCGACTTCAGCTTCCTCAGCATTACTGGTCGGGGCATAGACTTGGATTACCGTGATATTGAATGGTTTGCCTGGGAAACGAACAGAGATCATTTTGTTGTTTTTGAGATTGCATCCAAGTACTGCATTTCAGACTCTTTTGTTGACTATGAGGGCTACTCCTTTTCTTCTAAGGGATTCTTGTCCACAGTAGTAGATATAATGGTCATCTGAGTTAAATTCACCCATTCCAGTTCATTTCAGTTTGCTGATTCCTAAAATGTCAACGTTCATTCTTGCCATGTCCTATTTGACCACTTCCAATTTGCCTTGATTCATGGACCTAACATTCCAGGTTCCTATGCAATATTGCTCTTTACAGCATCGGACCTTGCTTCTATCACCAGTCATATCCACAACTGGGTGTTGTTTTCAGCTCAGAGAAATAGAGGAAAACAATAGAATGGGAAAGAGTAGAGATCTCTTCAAGAAAATTAGAGATACCAAGGGAATATTTCATGCAAAGATGGGCTCAATAAAGGACAGAAATGGTATGGACCTAACAGAAGCAGAAGATATTAAAAAGAGATGGCAAGAGTACACAGAAGAACTGTACAAAAAAGATCTTCATGACCCAGATAATCAAGATGGTGTGATCACTCACCTAGAGCCAGACATCCTGGAATGTGAAGACAAGTGGGCCTTAGGAAGCATCACTATGAACAAAGCTAGTGGAGGTGATAGAATTCCAGTTGAGCTATTTCAAATCCTGAAAGATGATGCTGTGAAAGTGCTGCACTCAATATACCAACAAATTTGGAAAATTCAGCCATGGCCACAGGACCAGAAAAGGCCAGTTTTCATCCCAATCCCTAAGAAAGGTAATGCCAAAGAATGCTCAAACTATCTCACAATTGCACTCATCTCACATCTTAGCAAAGTGATGCTCAAAATTCTCCAAGCCAGGCTTCAGCAGTACATGAACCGTGAACTTCCAGATGTTCAAGCTGGATTTAGAAAAGGCAGAGGAACCAGAGATCAAATTGCCAACATCTGCTGGATCATCGAAAAAGCAAGAGAGTTCCAGAAAAACATCTATTTCTGCTTTATTGACTATGCCAAAGCCTTTGACTGTGTGGATCACAACAAACTGGAAAATTCTGAAAGAGATAGGAATACTGGACCACCTGACCTGCCTGTTGAGAAACCTATATGCAGGTCAGGAAGCAACAGTTAGAACTGGACACAGAACAACTGACTGGTTCCAAATAGGAAAAGTTGTGTGTCAAGACTGTATATTGTCACCCTGCTTATTTAAGTTATATGCAGAGTACATCATGAGAAATTCTGGGCTGGAGGAAGCACAAGCTGGAATCAAGATTGCAGGGAGAAATATCAATAACCTCAGATGCAGATGACACCACCCTTATGGCAGAAAGTGAAGAAGAACTAAAGAGCCTTTTGATGAAAGTGAAAGAGGAGAGTGAAAAAGTTGGTTTAAAGCTCAACATTCAGAAAACTAAGATCATGGCATCTGGTCTCATCACTTCATGGAAAATAGATGGGGAAGCAGTGGCTGACTTTATTTTTTGGGGCTCCAAAGTCACTGCAGATGGTGACTACAGCCATGAAATTAAAAGGCACTTACTCCTTGGAAGGAAAGTTATGACCAACCTAGACAGCATATTAAAAAGCAGAGACATAACTTTGCCAACAAAAGTCTGTCTAGTAAAGCTTATGGTTTTTCCAGTAGTCATGTATGGATGTGAGAATTGGGACTATAAAGAAAGCTGAGCACTGAAGAAAGGTTGCTTTTGAACTGTGGTGTTGGAGAAGACTCTGAGTGTCCCTTGGACAGCAAGGAGATCCAACCAGTCCTTCCTAAAGAAAATCAGTCATGAATATTCTTTGGAAGGACTGATATTGAAGCTGAAATTCCAATACTTGGCCACCTGATGCGAAGAGGTGACTCATTTGAAAAGACCCTGATGATGGGAAAGATTAAAGGTGGGAGGAGAAGAGGACAACAGAGGACGAGATGGTTGGATGGCATCACCAACTCAATGGACATGAGTTTGAGTAAGCTCCGGGATTTGGTGGTGGACAAGGAGGCCTGGTGTGCTGCAGTCCATGGGGTTGTAAAGAGTCGGACACGACTGAGCGACTGAACCGGACTGAAGTGTATAGCATAGGGAGGTCTTCCCTGGTGCCTCAGATAGTAAAGAGTCTACCTACAATGCTGGAGACCTGGATTTAGTCCCTGGGTTGGGAAGATCCCCTGAAGGAGGGCATGGCAACCCACTCCAATATTCTTGCCTGGAGAATCCCCATGGACAGAGGAGCCCAGTGGGCTACAGTCTATGGGATCGCAAAGAATCGGACGTGACTGAGCGACTAAGCATAGCACACATATCGTCTTTAGTGAAGTGTCTGTTCAAGGTTCTGCTCATTAAAAAAAAAAAATCAGTTTTTTTCTTCTTGTTGAGTTTTGATAGCTCTTCATCAATTCTGTACACAGGTTTTCTGTCTGATATGTGATCTGCAAATATTTGCTTCCATCCTGTGACTTGTCTTTTCATGTTTTTAGTAGTGTCTTTCACAAAGCAAAAGCGTGTTGATGAAATCCAATTTAATCATTATTTTTTTCTTATGTCTTGTGCTTTAGGTGTCATACCTTAGAACTAATTTGCCTAACCCAAAGTAATAAACTAGAATCAACACCCAAATGTCTATGAGTCATTTGGAATTAGCCTCTGTTTAAGGTGTGAGAAATGAATCAAGATTCATTTATTTATATAATGATGCTCCTTCCAGGTATTTAACTTATTTATTTTTATTTTTTTGGTCACACCAGGTGATTTGCAGGGTCTTAACTCCCCAGTCAGGGATCAAACCCGTGCCGCTGCATTGGGAGTGTGAAGTCCTAACCACTGGACCACCAGGGAATTCCCCTTCCAGGTATTTTTAAATAACACATTTCAGATAGGATCCCTTTCAGTAATGACTTCACTTTTCCCCTGTCTGCTCCCAAGATGTAGCCAATATCAAGATCTAGCTTTTACAGATTTGAATATAAATATGTGTCTATAAAATTAAGGAATAAATTTGTTTTTGAAATCTATCCATCTTGATATATGTTGATCTAGTTTAAACTTTTTAACTACCATGTAATATTACATCAGATGAGTCTATATCACCTTTTACTTATACATCTCTTTTTTAATGGACAGTCAGGTGGAAACCATTTTTTCAGTAATATAAACACTGCTGTAATAACCATGCTTGCATAAGCCCCTTGTACACATGTCTGACTTTCTTTAGAATCTATAAGAGAAATTCAGTGACCAGGTACTAGAAGGTGCTTTTTTACTAAAATGGCCAAACTGCTGGACAATCCCACAACACAGTATGATTTACAATCCCACAGCTCTACCAGATCATAAGACTGAAATTATCATCACATGATAGGTGTGAAATAGTTTCTTTTTTAACAACTTGTGTTCACCTGAGTACTCCTGAGGTCATGCATCCTTTTGAATGTTTATTGGTCATTTCTGAATTGACTTTTTCCTGTGTGTTCCTCATCATATAGATTTTAAAATTTGATAAGGATATTGGTCAATATTTTCTATATAGAACTTAGTATATCTTGTTTAAGAAGCAGGGCACCCAAAGCTGGTGCTCTGGGACAACCCAGGAGGGAGGAGGGAGGGGGTTCAGGATGGGGGAAACACATTTATAGCTGTGGCCAATTCATGTTGATCTATGGCAAAAACCATCACAATATTGGAAAGTAATTATCCTTCAATTACAATTAATTTTTTAAAAAAGAAATTGTTTTCTACTGAGCTCATAAGGTTTTTAAAACACCTTCTTATAATTTTTCTCATATTTAATTTTTCAGATGCATATTTTTGCCACAAGTCCAATCTGTTGAAATAAAATGTTCATACAGTGAAATGCATAACTCTGAAGTGTATAGTTTGACCAGTTTCAACAAATATAGTCATATAACCTATACCTCAATCAAAATGTAGAATGTTTCCATCAGTCTAGAAACTTCCTTTGTGCCCCTTCCCTGTCAACCTTCCCTGAGGTCACCACTGTTCTGATATTTTTTTTCTGCCATACATTAGATTTAGAGTCTAGAACTTCCTATGAATGGAATCATGCAATGTATAGTGATTTTTGTCTACTCTGGCTTTGTTGACTCCACACAATAGCTTTGAGATTTTTTTCCTATTTTGGCATGTATCCATAGTTTCATTTTCATTGCCAAATGATTCTGTGGTATGGACATACCACAGTTTGTCCTGTTGATGGGCATCTGAGCTGACTCCAGCTTGGAGTTATGATAAATAAATTTACTGTGAACATTCCCATAGAAGGCTTTGTGTGGACTTAGTCTTTCTCTTCCCTCAAATAAATATCCAGAAGTGAAATTCCTGGGTGGCCGCTTGAATTTTAAGTTCAGAGGTGGTGGTCACTGGTCAACTGGCATGGACTGATTGATTGCACTTGATGAGTAGAAATCATGAAGCTTTTTTCTTTGATTTTCTCGAAGGGAAGGGATTTTGCTGTCCTTTCCCAGCCTCCCTACCCTCCAATGCCCCCAAGATCTACGGCTGTACAGCCATGTGGTGCTTGTTTATGAGACATTTATTGGAAATAATCTGGAAGCACTGCTTCAGCTTGGAAAACATTTTATATGGCAATAGTTTCCAATTTCTTTCAGGAAGATCAGAATCTGTTTTTCAAATAAGATATTCTGAGGAGACCCTATAGATATATATTTGTATATATATATACATATATATATATAATACTTTTTAAAATGGAGCTACTTTCGTTTTGTGGGGACACCTCTCTGTTTGCCCACTATTCCTATCCTTGCTAAGCACATCTTTAATTTCCATGGATTGTGTTTTGAAACATTTCAGTATAAGGAACTTGATATTTAGACACTAGCCAATCTTCTTGTCTAAAATGTATGGATATGGATATAGATCTGCTGCTGTGACATTTTATGTGTTCAGGTGATACTGTAACTTTTGGGAAAGTGATACACATAAGAGACTTTAAATTGGAATTCTTCAGTCCTGGAGATTCTGACCAGTTATTGATTCTAATGCAAGCAGCCCTGACTATAGCTGCTAAAAGATGAGAATATGGCAACTAAATGGGACCTCTCTGATTTTTTTCAGAACTTTCATTTCCTTGTGATTAAAAAGGAACTGAATCAATAATGAGAAGAGGTGTGTATGTGTGTATGTTTACTGAGCTATCTTAATTGTAATATCCCATTTTATTAACATAAGATATTATTATTATTTGGATTTTTCTGGAAACCTAATCAAGTGAGTTTTTTCTTTTGTTCTGTTGATTTGTTGTTGCTGGTCAGTCACTTAGTCATGTCCGTCGACTCTGCAGCCCTATGGACTGTAGCATATCAGGCTTTCCTATCCTTCACTGTCTCCCTTAGTTTGCTCAAACTTATGTCCATTGAGTCGGTGATATCATCCAACCATCTTATTCTCTGTTACCCATTTCTCCTCCTGTCCTCAACCTTTCCCAGCATCAGGGTCTTTTCCAGTGAGTCGGCTCTTCACATCAGGTGGCCAAAGTATTGGAGTTTCAGCTTCATTATCAGTCCTTCCGATGAATATTCAGGACTGATTTTGTTTAGGATGGACTGGGTGGATCTCCTTGCAGTCCGAGGGACCCTCAAGAGTCTTCTCCAACACCACAGTTCAAAAGCATCAATTCTTTGGCATTCAGCCTTCTTTATGGTCCAACTCACATCTGTACATGACTACTGGAAAAACCATATCTTTGACTAGACAGGCCTCTATAGGCAAAGTGATATCGCTGCTTTTTAATATGCTGTCTAGGTTTGTCATAGCTTTTCTTGCAAGGAGTAAGCGTCTTTTAATTTCGTGGCTGCAGTCACTATTTGCAGTGATTTTGGAGCCCAAGAAAATAAAATCTCTCACTGTTTACACTTTTCCCCCATCTATTTGCTGTGAAGTGATGGGACCAGATGCCATGATCTTAGTTTTTTGAATGTTGAGTTTTAAGCTAGATTTTTCACTCTTCTCTTTCACCTTCATCAAGAGGCTCTTTAGTTCCTTTCCATTTTCTGCCATTAGGGTGGTATCATCTGAGTATCTGAAGTTATTGATATTTCTCCCAGCAATCTTGATTCAACCTGAGTCATCCAGTCTGGCATTTCACATGACATACTCTTACAGAAGTTAAATAAGCAGGATGACAATATACAGTCTTGACATACTCCTGTCCCAATTTTGAACTAGTCTGCTGTTCCAGGTCTGGTTCTAACTGTTGCTTTTTGACTTGCATATGGGTTTCTCAGAAGGCAGGTAGGGTGGTCTGGTATTCCCACCTCTTTAAGAATTTTCCACAGTTTGTTGTGATCCACACAGTCAAAGGGTTTAGCATAGTCAATGAAGCAGAAGTAGATGTTTTTCTGGAATTCCTTTGCTTTTCCTATGATCCAATGGATGTTGGCAATTTGATTTCTGGTTCCTCTGTCTTTTCTAAATCCAGCTTGTAATCTTGAAGTTTCAGTTCACATACTGTTGAAGCCTTGCTTGAAGGAGTTTGAGCATTACCTTGCTAACATGTGAAAAGAGCACAGTTATATGGTAGTTTGAACATTCTTTGGCATTGCCCTTCTTTGGGACTGGAATGAAAACTGACCTTTTCCAATCCTATAGCCATTGCTGAGTTTTCCAAATTTGCTGGCGTATTGAATGATGCACTTTCACAGCATCATCTTTTAGGATCTGTAATAGCTCAGCTGGAATTCCATCACCTCCACTAGCTTTGTTCATAGTAATGCTTCCTAAGTCCTACTTGATTTCACCCTCCAGGATGTCTGACTCTAGGTGAGTGACCACACCACTGTGGTTATCCAGGTCATGAGGACCTTTTTTGTACAGTTTTGTTGATAACACTTAACAAATGGGGAAGAGACTAGGGGAACTTCCTTTGGCTAGTGCATAATGTGACTTGAAATGATGTTCTATCAAGTTTTAGAGGATTCTGTAGCTATGTTAATGCATCATTCATTTATCGACTTGAGAACCTGAGTTGTCCCTGTTACTGGTCCCAGATAAATAAGAGAAATAATGGCATGGATTAGAACAGCTGTTTTCTTCTGATTTTCCACTAATATTCCTTTGGGGGGCAGTGAGTAGCAACCATGTCACCTCTGGTTGGTACATAGTGTAGATGGGTTAATCCAGGAAAGATCATAGTAGAGGGGAATTTTAGCCCCACATGCAAACCCTTAGGGGACACTCAGAGCTTTATGTCTTCCCTCACCACCTCACCATTCTCCCAAAGGAAAAGACCCCAGGTAAAGGTCACAGAAAAAGTGGACAACAAAGATACATATAAGCCACTGTACTAGGGAGCAAAGTTCTGCTGGGAAAAGGAAAGTGGTGTTAGTCACTCAGTCGTGGCTGACTGCAACCTCCTGGACTATAGCTTGCCAAGCTCCTCTATCCATGAAATTCTCCAGGCAAGAATACTGGAGTGGGTAGTCTTTCCCTTTTCCAGGAGATCTTCCCAACCCAGGGATCGAACCTGCGTCTCCTGTACTGCAGGCAGATTCTTTACCGTCTGAGCCACCAGGGAAAAGTGAAGTGTTTATCAATAAAATAGAAATGAGACAAAATATTCCTGGACCTCTTTGGAAGTACTTTGTGTTCTTTCTTCCTTTCTCTGAACTTATAAAAATAAATGGTCCCTGACCTCATTCTTCTGCTTGAAAGGAGATGTCCCCGTCTTTGGAAGCAAAGTAGGCACAAGGTTGGGCCTAAAAGTAACTTCATACTAGGCCAGGCAACTTAGCTTCTAGGCCAGGAAAAATGTCCCATGGCTTATGCAAAGTCCATTCTGGTCTGCCTGAGAGTCCGTACGGACAGAGGCCCTGGAGCCTTGTGCAGGGGTTGTGGTCACAAGAGGACCCTGGTGTTTCAAGTCCTGCCCTTGTACCCACTTCACTTGGGTTCGGCTCAGCTTTTGATTCTTGACTTGCCTCTCTTTTTTTTTGTTTTGTTTCTTTTTCTTTGCCCTTTTCACTTTCTTACTTACCTCTATTTACCTGGCTTGCTCCTTGACATTGTCTGATGCCTTGATTTTGGAATCAAACCTCTGGCCCTTACCTTTTCTTGTCAATGCAGAAGCATCTTCAATTGTAGTTGGTTCCTCTGTTCTGGACTCCAAATGCTGGTACGAATGTACCCCCAGGGCAGGTGCCTCAACTTGGTCAACTCTTCTTGATTTGAATACCAGTAGGGACTGAAAATTTCAGTGAGGACTTGAAATACATTTTGATTTCAATTATCATTGTGAGGTCAGAAAATTTATGAATTTCATATAGCCCTTAGATAAATCCCATAGCCCTTAGAATAGTACTTGGTGATATTATGGCAGACTTTGTCAAAGTGAGGCTTGAATATAGACTCTCCTCCTTCTCCCAAGAAAATTAGTTACTAATATTGTCTGTAATGATTATTTACACAATTAAGTACAATAAGATGAGAAAAAATTACTTGGAACTAAATTTGTTGATTGTTTTTAAGACACTGTCTAGCAAATTGTAGACACTTTCCCAACCAACTTGAATTTCATCTAAATTAGAAATGCATTCTGAATTTTTGATAAAATGTTTTCTAATCATTTTCTGTCAGTCCAGCCAAATAAATGATAACTAATATTGATAAATACAATATTCATGTTGCAAGATATTTATACCCAGCACTCTATTAGAAGAGTAGAAAGTTGAATTAAAGTATTATGTTAGTTTCCTTAAGTTTTCCAGGTAAAAGGACCACTAGTATCCAATCAACCAGGTTCTGAATGGCTTATACCAGATTATCTCTGAAAATCTTTTCACCATTCAGTTCTTGTTCAAAAAGACTTCTAAATAATATTTCAAATTCAGCTTGAGTTTGATGACCATCTAGACTAGTTTTTAGTTCAAATAATTCAAATCCTCATTTGATTTCATCCTCTCCCTCTGATTCTCCCTCCTTTATTAGAACACCAAATAAACTCTGAAATATAGAGCAAAAAACACGTGTCTTCCCAGGTAGCTTTAGTGGTAAAGAACCCACCTGCCAATGCAGGAGTTGTAAGAGATGTAGGTTAGATCCCTGGGTTGGGGAGAATCCTTGGAGGAGGAAATGGCAACATGCCCCAGTATTCTTGCCTGGAGAATCCCATGGACAGTGGAACCCAGCGGGCTACAGTCCATAGAGTCACAAAGAGTCAGACATGACTGAAGTGACATAGCACATAGAGCAAATACTACTTTTCAAGAATCATAAAAGATAAATCAAGTGCTTGAAACCATAGCAATCAAATTTTTTTTTTTTTTTTGTGAACACATAGCAGAAAAAGAAGAGCTCACTCATTTCTCTCTCCCATGCATTTTTTTTCACCAATCAACTTTTTGGTCTGTGTCACTACTCACAGAAATTTCCTTATCAACTCTAATTCTAGTTAGAACAATTCATCTAATCTTTTAGATCTGCAACGTCAACCACCCATATTTTTCTGACAGTTCAAACAGATTGTAAAAGATACTAGAATATGTAATCTAATTTCCTCATCTTTCTCATTGTGGCATCCTGTAATAATTGCAAAATCATAGTTAAATACCACTATGATGATACTGTTCATTGCGCTTCCGTTTACAGAGTTGGTCATACAAAATCCATCTTCCCAGAAAATGCATTCATGTACAAAGTTAAAAAATAGTCATAGGACTGTAGAATTTTAGAGCAAAACAAGGCCTTTCAAAGAGCACTGAGTCTCGCATCTTCATTTTACAGATGAGGAAAATGAAGGACAGAAAGTGTAGATGACTAGTGCAAAGTTCTCCAATATTCTTCAAGATATCATTTATCAGGTCCAAAAAAGTTATAGCAGCTTCTAAACATAGCATCAGCTGACTCCTAAGACTCAGCATTCCTCCTTCTTTCCACCTCAAACATTTAATTCATCATTATGTCTTATCCACCCATCTATTAAGATCTTCCAAATTTAGCTCTTCTCTCTATTCCCAACATTGCAACTATATTTAGGTCATTATTGCTTTGGGGGTAAAGTCCAAACTCCTTATCTTGGCAAGAGTTTTTTATAGGCTTCACCCTGTCCATCTCTCTTTTTGTCTTCACTTGCTTCTTCCATCCAGTGTCCCAACAAATGATAAACTACTTGCCATTCTATGAATAGATAAAGTTCTTTCTCATTTTTAGTTCCATGCACTTCTTTCCTCCCATGTCCATTTACCTGACCAAAGTCTATTCATTCTTTAAATCTTAGCTAAGTTATTCCTCTATCCATTCTGATTTGAGGCCCCTTTTATGTATTCTTATGGCACTCATATTTCTCATAGTACTCTTTCCCTCTCAGTGTTCGTAATTCTATATTGTAATGGTCAGGTAGCTTATTAGGGTCCATGTTTAGATTGTAAGTTCATTGAGGACCAGCAAAGATTGTATCATATGGAGTTGTTATGTCTTCAGAACCTAACCTAATATCCAGCAAAACTAGAGCAATAATAATAGATAATTTTTATTATTTGCTTTTTATGTTAGACATTATGCTAAGTTTGTCACCCACTTTATCAGTATTCCTTCTGTGATAGTTAATTTTATATGCTAACTTAGCTAGGCCATGGGACCCAAAAGTTTGGTCAATTACATCTGGATGTTACTGTAAAAGTATTTTTAGATAAGATTGACATATAAATCAATAATACACTTTGGGTAAAGCAGTTGCCCTCCATAATATGGGTGGGCCTCATTCGATCAATTGAAGGCCTTAAGAAAAAGACTGACCTCTTCCAAGAAAGAGGGAATTCTACCACCAGATTGCCTTTGAACTCAAGATGCAACATCAGTTTTTTCCTGGGTCTTGCCTGCTGCCCTGCCTTGCAGATTGTGAACGTCCCAACCTTCACAATCTTGTAAGCCAATTCCTTAAACTCTCTCTCTCTCTCCACACACACACACACACACACACACACACACAGAGCACACACACACACACACACACACACACACACACACACATTATGTTTGTTCTGTTTCTCTGGAGAGTCCTTAACTAATACACCTTCCAGTAGCCTTATGATGAAGGTAAAATTATTTTCATTGAGAAATGAGGAAGTTGGGTCACAAAGAAGTTAGTAAGTTAATTGTTCAAGGTCATTTATCTAGTAAGTAGTGACACCAAGCCCTAAATCAAAGGACTTGACCAAAAAACTCATGATACTAACTGCAGTGTGCTAGGAATGAATGAATGAATGAATGGTTAAATGAATAAATTAACAGATAAACGAGACGAACTCATTCTTTATGTAGACAGTAGAAGTAGTTAAAAAGTTCTAAAAACTGTAATGATACATATCTTCTATCGGAAATAGACCTTCAAAATCATCTAATCATGCAATCTGTTATCTTACTGTTAAGAAAACGGAAGCTCATTGTTGTCATCCAGCTAGTGAATGACTTGGGAGTTTTAAAATCCAGATCTCCGGAGGGTCAGTTCTTGAATCTTTTTACCATACCAACACAGCCTCTGCCACAACAATGTATGGTCTTTGACTCCACTCATCTATGGAAAATAGACAATGTGAAGAAATGTCTCTGAGGTAGAATCCTGGGGCCACAATGCCGCCGAACTCTACGGAGTTCCTTCTCTTCTCTTTAAAAACTGTATATGTCAGAGTACTAATACATGTGAATTTCAAGTCTACCTGATGAATTCTTCAAACCATAGTATGGTTTAACCATCTAGGGCAAACCAATGGGATAAAAAAAGAGAATGGAATTTGATAATATGAAGTTGAACTTTTACTGAACTCTTCAGCAGGTTAATAACTTCCCTCTTTCATCTTCCTGTAGTCGGTAAAAGAGAACTCTGTGATTTGATCCATCACGAAGGATTTTAATTGTTTGCTTACCAATACGTTAATGGTGCCTGTGGCATTTTCATGTATACTCAGTGAATACTTTCCAAATAAATGATATGTGCATATTTAGGAATGATGATTGAAACTGTTAGATGGATGGAGAGTTCAAGATGGAAGGTAAACTCACCACAACTTCCCAAATACGTCTTTTCCCTTATAACCATTGGCATGAGTGTTTTGAAGCTGCCCAAATATTTTTTTTTATTAAAGTATAGTTGATTTACAATGTTTTGTTAGTTTCTGATGTACAGCAAATTGAGATATTCTGTTTGGAAAAGAATACAAAACATTAAGTTAACTGTTTTACTTTGAGGCAGAACTTCTGGTAACTATAGAGTTGTCATTCTGCAGCAATGCAAAATAAATAAATGCCTCTGTGAGTGTGAGTGTGTGTGTGTGTGTGTGTGTGTGTGTAAGAGAGAGAGGCAGAGACACAAGGATGAAGGGAGGAAGAAAGAAAGAAGAGTAAGAGGAAGAAGAAAAGAGAAATCCAACTGGGTGATCTAGGGCTTCTCTGTTGCCAGAGAAAGATTGTTGAAAGAATTAAAGCTTAAGTACCTTTCATAGTGTTTTGTACAAATTAGGAACTCTGAATGTTACCAATTGTATTAAATGTTACCTAATTTAAAATAGTAATAGCAATAGCAGCAACCTTTCCTCCTGAGCATGGAGAGGATTGAGGGAATAAGGAAAATCTTTCTTTACGTCCTTCTGGAACCTCTTTCCACCCTTTTGGATAAGTAACTAAAATAACAAAAGAATAAGGGAACTGCCTATGAGTATCAGGTGAGTGTGAGTTTAGACTCCAGTTTTTGCAAGTCACTGTTGAATGTGTATGTTCTGGGTAGTGCCGTCAGCCTCATATTCTCTGGCTTCTCAGTTCATGTGTGTTATTCTTTGTCTCTCTACTCAACTTCTCTTCTTGTTGGAGTTGTGATGCTGGCCAATCTTTTCAATTAGCTTAAACAGCCATTAAAACTCATCCATTAAAATTGACTTCCCCACAGAGATAAAGAGCAATTTTCTGCATAAACCTCTTAGGGTTTTATAAAGATCAAATAGAAGAAAGTGTGAAGAAGCTTTTTGCAGACTGCTTCGCTGGAAGGGCAGAGAAGGAGATTGGAACATGGCATTTAGAATCAAAACTCTTCTTTTTTTAAAGACTTTTATTTGCTTTCTTTGCACTCTATGCCTCAGTCTCCTCATTTATAAAACAAAAACTACCATTTATTAGACAGCTTCCATCCCATTGATTAAATTCTGGTCATGGTACTTGATTTATATGTATATATCACTTGACTCCCACAGTCATCCTAAGTATGATTTTATTTTATTTTTTGGGTTTTTAAGTGTGGACATAAATTACTGACAGAATTTGGATTAGAATTAATGTTCATATCTTGACTTTTCCTCTGTGCACTTAATATGGGAGAAAATCTATACCATGTAAAAGGGAAAATTAATTCCACTTTCTTAGTGTGAAAACATGTGAAGATTTGGTAACACTTGGTGGTAGTGATATAAGTGACCCTTATCTTATACTAAAAAAAATTGTGCTCTTTCAAAAAGTTTCATAATGAAGAAGGTATTTTTCAAATTTCACTCACTATGTCTGCTATATAGCATTAGTAACCTTAACTATTCCTGGAAACATTGCCTTAATATCTTGGATCAAGTGAATTAATAACACCAGTGTTTTAAATAATTTTTTTTTCTGTTTCTATTTCTGAGAGAGGATGTAGAATTATATGGCTTTAAGTTGACCAGACTCAGAATAGTCTCCTGAGAGGAATGAAAAACTTGTAATCATGAGTTCTGGTAATCAAGTTATTTGCACACAAAATAAGTAATTTTCAAACATAGCCGTGAGATAAGAGGTAAATCCAAGGACTCAAGTAGATGTCCTCAGGAATATTTCCTCTCTTTCTCATCCCTTCACTTTTCTTTTTGCTACTTGGCTTTTACCTCTTGATCTAATTTTACGTAGGTGATTTCCCTCTAATAGAGGAAATTGCTGCCAACTTCCCCAGAAATACATTTTTCACAGCACTATATCCACATATCAAACCTCATGGAAGAACTATGATTGGCCTTGCTGGGATCACGTGCTGACCCTTGGACCAATCACTGTCTTCCAGGCAATACCTGCCATAATTGGTCAAGCCTAGATGCCTTGTCCATCCCTGTAATCACTGGAGATTGATATCATCACCAAAATTGCTGGAAGTGGGGGAGGAGTCTCTGTCCCAAAGAAGGGAATGCTAGAAGGAAAAGGAAAACAAAATAAAACATCTAAGACAACATCTCTCTTTGAAAAATATTATACTCTGGTGTTTGAAAGTCTGATTTTGCTAAAAGTGGGAGGAAGAGTTTAGTAATGAGATTTATTGATATACATTTTCCATTTCATAGTTTTTATGAACTACAGCAGGGAAACTATGTTGTACAATTCAAAGAGGGAAAGAGAGCACAATTCACCTAACTTTACTGTAGAGTTATATGTGGAGTAAAATGTGAATTAAGTCTCCTGTTGTTGTACAATGTGGTGACCTTAACCTAGAATATAATGGTTAGAAATTGGTCTAGTGTGAGATCTTAGTACCCCTACCAGGGACTGAACTTGTGCCTCCTGTGGAGGAAGCTCCAAGTCTCTACCATTAGACCACCAGGGAAGTCCTGAAGTGCAAAGTTTTATTTAGCTGATTACATGTATATATAGATGAAACATAATATGCTGATTGCATATACATATAGATTGGACATATTTGCAGCTTCAGGACATGTTATTCGTTGTTAGACACAGTGTTTACATCATGAGCTAGAGTTGTAAAGAACAATTGTTGCCTAAGTTGCTTCAGTTTAGAGGAGCTTTCTCTTGACTATTTAAAAAAAACAAAAATCTCACTACTTCTGTCCAGCCTTCTGCTTGATGAAACATGCCTCTAGACAGAAGAGAATCCCTTTTACTCTACCTAGAATACATTGTTGTTTTCTAGAATGTAAATATTCTTATATATGTCTGCCCAGAAAGATTGACTCGAAATGGTTAATAGTGTTAGAACAATTAGTAGTGCTATTAGTTTTCAATATTTTAAGCACAGATATTTTAAATTATATCAAGACCAAAGCCAATACAGTAGCTTTCCATTTTCTTGAACTTCTGTCTCAATCAATGCTTTTAAAATGGTTAAAAGAAAAATAAACTTCACGGCACATCTGTGTGCAATCATATCTAATCAAACAACATGCAGGACAACTAATCAAACAACATGAAGGATGTAGGGGCTTTCATGGGTTTTATAATTTGCTAAGATGAGAATATGAGTTCTTTAGGCAATAAAGAAATCTTAGCCCACAAATCATTATTTTCTTTTACATGTAATCACTGATTACATATAAATGTGTTATGATAGTAAGTCACAAAAGGAAAATAATGCAACTTTAACAGTAAACTTGACAACATGAGTGACCATTTAAACTAGTAGTGGAATAGAAAAGGACTTCTGGGACAATTGAATCTCTCACCAGATATATTGACTGAATAGGTATCATTATTCCTGCTTTTTCAACAGGTGGCCTTCAGAGCCAGGACTGTGTATTATCTCATCAGAGTATGTGATGGCATTTCTTCAACGTCAGTTGGCATCAGGCTGATGATGTGATGGTGTCAACTCTCTTAACCTTTATATACTTTCTTCTCTTTGGCTTGAAAGGTTCTTGCCTTACTTCATAACTTTCTTTCTCCCTTGCCTCTGTAGGACATTTCCAGCCCCCTCTTTCTCTGCATCAAAATTTATCTGTTAATAACATGCACTTAGCGCATGTACTTATTTATAATGTTATTGCCCCTTGCAAGCTTTATGTAAATATTTTAGTATCAGGGTTGGTTCATTAGTTACTCCTATATAAACCTGAATGATTGAACTGTTGAATAGTATACACTATGAAAACCTACCCCTGAATTCTGACTCTCTAAAATGTATGTACTCTTTGTTTCACAACCCACTTGCACACACTCAAGAATTGGCACACCAGCTGCATACAGAAGTTTTGCTCTAGGCTTGGATGACTGTTCCGTAGGTTAGAGTCTGCTTCCTGGAGCTGCCTTGGTTTGTCAAAGTAGATACCAAAAGGTTTAGAATTTAAAATGTTGGCGGAAAAGTGACCAATGGGAAACTGATGCCCAGACGGTCACTGTGCTGTGAATCAAGCCATACTCCAGTTTAAGGCAGAACTCAGTGAAACATTGTATATCCCACCTCTAGATTAGTGCCCTTTTTTCTAGTCCTTTTGATTCCCATGTGAATTTGATCTTGAAAATTAGATATTGTAAAGGAAACTGAAATCAACCATCCTCTGTAAAATAGAGAGGTTTGAATGAAAAATTACTATTGCTAGACTCCTAAATTTTATTACTTAATGGTCAATATTTCACTAAAGTAGATAATTATTTCTTAGTTTATCTTCTTTTCTAAACATAATTTTTAAGAATAGTTTCAGACTTATATATAATTATTGAAAAATAGCACAGAGTTCTTGTATATCTCATAGTCAATGTCCCCTATTATTAACATCTTATAGAAATATAGTATACTTGTCACAATTAATAAAGCAACATTGATATATTACTATTAATTTCATCTTCTTTTTAACATCATAATTTGGATTTACATTAATAGAGGCACTTCATAATCTTTATAGAGAATGCTTAAGTTTATCTGAGGTGTTAAATGAAAATTATAAGTAACTCATTACTATTTTAAGTTATTCTTCATATTTTTGATCTTATATCCTCTTTTCCAATGGACAGTACTCATCTATTTGTTTAACAAATACTTGGATTGTTTTTCTTGTGTTCCAGATATTGTTCTAGGTTCTTTACAAATAGTAAGCATTTAACCTCATAATACTATAACCTACATACTATTATTATCTTCAATTTACAGGTTGGAAATAGATTATCAGAAAGGTTAAGTAACTTGCTCATGGTCACACAGTACAGTCTTGTTCCAGAATCATGTTCTTAACCATGTATTACTATGCTTCGATCCGAGAAGGCAGAGTCCTGGTATTGTTCATTTCTGTAATCATTCTTCTACTTTCGCACAGATTGCATATGGTAAGGTAAATGTATTAGCTTGGACTGCCATAATAGAATACCACAGACTGGGTGGCTTAAACAGTAGAAATTTATTTTCTCACACTTCTGGAGGCTGGAAAGTCCAAGAGCAAGTTGCTAGCAAGATTGGCCTCTGGTGAGACCTTTCTTCCTGGCTTGTAGATAGCCACCTTCCCACTGGCCTTTCTCTGTGCACATGTATTCCTGGAGTTTCTCCCTCTTCTTATAAAGACATCAGTCCTATTGGATTAGGACCCTGCCCTTATGACCTCATTTAACCTTAATTATCTCATTAAAGGCCCTACCTCCAAATACAGTTACAGTGGAGGTTAGGGCTTCAGCATACAGATTTTGAGGGGTGGGGGCCACAGTTGAGTCCATAACACTATATAATCACAAGTCTATTAAATTGAATTTACATTGTAAAGTAATGCCCCTGGAGAAGGGAATGGCAACCCACTCCAGTATTCTTGCCTGGACAATCCCATGAACAGAGGATCCTGGTGGGCTGCAGTCCATTGGATCACAAAGAGCCGGACACGATTGAGAGCTCACACACACACCAAGTAATGCAGTCACTATCATCCAAACATGTAGGTTTTGTTGTTGTTGCTCTGTTTGTATTGCCTGAGATTCACCTTTACATGAAAGTTACAGCTCAATCCCAGGACTTTCTATTTTGTAGCACTTCCATCCTCATATTTTACCTCTTATTCTTTTCAATTCATTTCCAAGGAACAAGACATTTGCCACTGAAAAAATTGCTCTCGCTAAATATTTATCATTTTTCCCCATAAGCTCTTATGAACCCATCATACTGAGATCAAAGCAGTTAATTTGTCACTGCTAAAAAATATTATGCTGTCATTTTAAACAACTCACTTTTATATTTTGGATCCCAGCTGGTGATTTATTTACTGCTATCTTCTCTTTATGATGCATCTTTAAACTTCAGAAGTAATTAATTACAAACAATTTAAATAAAACAGAAATATATAAGTAAAATATGTCATCCATCTTCATTGTTCTCGCTCCATCCCTACCAAATTACCTTCCTTGAATTGACCATGATTAACAGTTAGGTGTGTAGCCTTCCAGATTTTTCCTTTGCATGGATAGATAGACAAATGATAGGTAGATAAATGGTTAGAGAGATATGTCTACACATCCATCTATCCATGCATACAGTTTTCTTTGCATCTCTTTTAACAGTTATATCATACTTACTGCTCTACAATTTCCTTCTATTGATCAACAGTGCATCAAAGTGATGATTTGCTGTCATCACATAAAGATCTGCAGAGTAAGTTATCTGAACCAGCCCTAAGCAAATGCCTTGGGATCTACCCACCCACATATTTTTTCCCAACCTCTGAGAACATGTGAACAGGATCTTTAAGGGAGAAAAATCTTTTAGAAATTGTTTCCTATAAACTTAAAGTAAAATAAAAAAATAAATAAATTAAAGTAAAATCAAATAGCTGCCTTATCCTGCTCCCCAACACCTTTATCAAATTTTCCATATATTTCATTATTTGTGGTAGATATACAGATGGAAGCATTTAGGCTTTGCTTGCTTCACAAATGATTTTTGTTTTACACAAATCTTATGAAGCATGTTCTTACCTGTCACTGAGAGCAGGGTAATTCCCGCTTCCAGGGCATTTCCACTTCTTGCATTGTGTACTGCCACGGAAGGAGGTGCAACATCAAGCATTAACAATTGAAAGCATTTAATTATCACAGTGATAGCCCCCTTAATTTGATTGCTGCAGAGCTGCCCAAGAAAGTGCCTAGAAAATGGGAAATGAACTTAGCATAGATAGAAAGCGGAAAGACCACAACACATCATAGCATCTCTTCTCTGCTTAATGGTGAAACCGCAAGTCATTACCGGAAATAACCAACTAGTTCCCTCTGTCTTTCATTTGCCAGTCCTCTCACCAAAAATAGCCACTGTCTTGTGAAAATGCAGATGTGTGGCAAGCTCATGGGACAGGAACTAATGAATAGAAGCAAAAGTAGCAGCCACCAAAAGCAGAATACTGCAGTCAACTTTGGAGTAGATGTTTATGGATTATTAAACCTTTTAAATTACTAAATTATATGAATTTACTCCAAGGTGGTGATAATAAGCCACCGACACACTGTTGGATGAGCCCTCCCTCTCTGTAAGGGCAGGCAATGATGTATTCCCTCTTACACCCTGTTTTTCCCTTACTTCTCCTGCTACTCCATCTCTCCACCTATGTACACGTCCGCAAGTTCAGTGTCTGCTGAGGTCCACCTACTTCAATCTACTCCTTGTCAAGGAGGTATCTTCCTATTCTAAACCAGTACCAGTTATCTATACCAAGAACTTGCCAAATATTTAAGCTTTTTTGGACATATCTTGTAGTGTTGTTTTGTGATTTAGTTTTCACCAGTTTTACTGCTTGATTCCCTAACTGTGATACAGATTTTCTGAAGGCTGTGTCCTGAGTGTGTTTAGGACTTTGGAATTTCCAACAGGCTTCCTTCAGGACCAGCTCAAAAAATACCTCTTCTATGAAGACTCACCCAAGCAGTACAGTGAGATTTATTGTGTACCACTTCTTCAGTATGAACTTTGAAATAGGAAATGAGAAAGCATGCTGTTTCTTTTAAACTAGTAAAGAAGTGAAAGCTCTAGGAAGGCAAAGTAGGATGATTCTTGGACACAATTTAAGGTTAACACCGAGCAAAAGCATGTTGTAAATGACAGAGTCCAATTTAATGGGCAGCCAGTCAAGGCAACACACATACCTGTAGAGTCAGAACAGAAGGATAAAAACAGAATTAATGTATTCTATCAGCGCACACACAGGTGGTATGCACTAAAAAGAGAACCTGCTCTTTATCACAGGGCTATGTTGTGAGGAATGCAAATGTATTTAGAATTAGAGCCATGATTTTGTTCAGTCTCAGCTAATGCAGCATAATTTTCTTTTGTTTTTTATTAATTTTTTTTAGAGTATAGTTGATTTACAATGTTGTATTGGTTTTCTGCTGTCCAGCGAACTGAATCAGTTATACATGGACGTATACTCACTCTCATTTAGATTCTTTTCCCGTTCAGGCCATTACCGAGTATTAAGTAGAGTCCCCTGTGCTATACAGGAGGTTCTCATCAGTTATCTATTTTATATCTAGCAGTATGTATATGTCAATCCCAGTCTCCCAGTTTATCCATCTCCCTCTTACCCCTTGGTAACTGTAAATTTGTTTTCCACGTTTGTGATCCTATTTCTATTTTGTAAGTCAGTTCATTTGTACCATTGTTTAGATTCCACATATATGCAATATCACATATTTGTCTTTCTCTGACTTACATCACTCAGAATGACAATCTTTAGGTCCATCCATATTGCTGCAGATGGCATTATTTCATCCTTTTTATGGCTGAGTACTATTCCATTGTATATATGTGCCACGTCTTCTTTATCCATTCATCTGTTGATGGACATTTTGGTGCTCCCATGTCCTAGCTATTGTAAATAGTGCTGCAGCAAACACTGGGGTGCATGCAGCTTTTTGAATTGTGGTTTTCTCTGAATATATGCCCAGGAGTGAGTTTGCTAGATCATACGGTAGCTCTATTATCCTTCTCCATAGTGGCTGTACCAATTTAAATTCCCACCAACCGTGTAGAAGAGTTCCCTTTTCTCCAAACCCTCTCCAGCATTTATTGTTTGTGTACTTTTTGATGATAGTCATTCTGATCAATGTGAGGTGATACCACATGGTAGTTTTGATTTGTGTTTCTCTAATAACTAATGATGTTGAGCATATTTTCATGTGCTGTTTAGCCATCTGTCTTCTTTGAATAAATGCCTATTCAGATCTTTGGCCCATTTTTTGGTTCATTTTTTTACACTGAGCTGCATGAACTGTTTGTATATTTTGGAGATTAATCCCTTGTCAGTCACTTCATTTGCAAATATTTTCTTCCACCCTGTGGGTTGTCTTTTTATTTTCTTTATGGTTTCATTTGTTTTACAAAGCTTTTAAGTTTAATTAACTTTTAATACATTTGACATTAAACATTGTATAAATTCAAGGTGTACAACATGTTGATTGATTTATATATTTTAATATGATTGCCACTGGAGTGCTAGTTAACACCTCTATTATATCACATAACTACATTTCTTAATGGGAATAATTAAGATCTAAAGACAAGTTTGAATATTATAATATTGTTGTCTATAAGTTTATAGCATTTAATATCTAGCTTGTATGTAGGATAATTGTATATATGTAGACACTTTAACACATACACAAAGCCTAGATAATTTCTCCTTGAAGTCAAGTTTCTTAACCTTTCTTGGTTTAAACAAATCACAGAAAAAGCAGTTGTTTCTTCTATGCTCCTATACCACTGTTTGTATCTTTACTTATGTATTATTACTGTCTTTAATGAATCAAAGTTGTATATTTTATTGAATGTTTATATCTTTATTGAATTAGAGTTCACAGGATAGACCCTCATATTCAAGAATTTTAACTTTGGTGATTCTAAAGATTTGCAAGTTACCCTGAAGTTCTGTAACTTGTAAATATTTATCATTTTATTGGGCATATGCACAATTTTGATTTTTGAGTGCTATGAGGCTAGTGTCCAGAGGCAAGTCATGTAGCTACTAAGATAAACTGTGCTCAGCACTCATGTTTCAATGTGACTTCACAGTTCTATACTTACCATGACTTACCTGTGTGAGGAGTCCTATTATGTGATTATCCTATTAGGTGGGATAATAATACTTCCAAAATCTAGGGTTTCTTGGGTTCCAAGGCTCTGCTCTTCTTTCTTTTATTACTGGAGGGTAAGTTTCTTTACTGCAAACATATTAGGGCTTAGCACTATTGTAACTCCTGGTGCTTCACATGCTGCCTGGCATACACAAGTTGGAAAGTTTATCTTCCTCCTCCACAATAATCACATACACAGTGGTGTTCATGTGCACTTTCATACACACACACACACATAGACACACACACACACATAATCTACATTTAATAGAACTATGATTTTAAAATAATCTGCTCTTTTGGATTCTCTACGAATCTGCTTCGTTTCACTAGGATGGATCATTGAGAATTGATTTGATCTTTACCAAGTGTGACCTTTGGCAGAGATAAGCATGTACAGAGTATTGATTCTCAAACATGGCTCTATATTAGAATCAGCTAGGAACTTTTATAAAAATCCTAAAGCTTTGTCTGCACACCAACCCAAAGAGTCAGCACCTTTGGTGGTGGGAACCAGAAATCAGTACTTTAAATGCTTTCATAGTGGTTCCAATATGCTGCCAAAGTTGACCACCACTGTACCAGAGATTCTCTCCTAACAAGTGAACAGAAATATAAACACCCTAGATAGAAAGGCAACATCTGGAATGGCGGAAGGAATGCTGAAGTGAGAATGAGAAAAGTTGGATCTTGGTTCCAACTCTACTTCTTACAAGCTGTGCATGTGGCCTTGGGCACTGTCCCAGCTCTTACAGTGCAACAAACCAGCCCAAAGAGCAGTAGAATAAGACAACGTTTCTGAGCATTTCATTATGCCCAGAAATCCCATGGTTAGGAATTTTTAAAGTGCATAGTAAGCATGAATTGTCTCTGCTTCACAATGTTCAGGGACTCAGTTGAGAAGATTTGAATGACTGAGGCTGGAATCATCTGGAATCTTCTTCACTTACTTGCCTTGTGCTTGGGCTTGGATAAGCAGGCTCAACTATGACTGTGATCCTGAGCACCTACATGAAGCCTCTCCAAGTGGCTTGGGCTTCCTAACAGCATGGCAGCCTCAGGGTTGTAGGACTTCTTTAACAGCACCTCAGGGCTTCAAATGTGAGTGTTTTCTTAATTAGCTCACTTCAAAAGTGAATATTTTATTAATCAAACATCAAAATTGTGTGTGCCCAATAAAATGATAAAATATTTACATGTCACTGAACTTCAGAGTAACTTGCAAATCTTTAGAACCACAAAAGTTAAAATTCTTGAATATAATGGTATATCCTGTGAACTATAATTCAATAAAGATATAAACATTCAACAAAATGTATAACTTTGATTCATTAAAAAGAACAATAATAAATAAGTAAAGACATAAGTAAGATGTATTTATATCCCTGCCTTAGAAGTCAAATAGCATCACTTTGAGTGAACTCTGTGGATGCAAGCAATCACAGGCCTGTCCAGATGCAAGCGGAGGGGACCTAGAACTCACCTATGTATGGCAGTTATATCAGAGAATTGTGGCCATATTTCACTATTTCTGCAAACAGGTTACATTCAGCTTCAGACTACCATTGGTATTAGTTCTCTATTGCTGTATAACACATTGCCACAACGTGACTTGCAACAATACATGTTTATTTTCTCATAGTTTCTATGGGTCAGAGATCTGGCCTGGCTTAGCTGGCTTCTGTACTTCAAGGTCTCCCATGAGCTGCAAGCAAGGAATTGGTTGGGCTGTAATTGTCTCTAGGTTTCACTGGAGAAGGATCCACTTGCAAGCTCACATGGCTGTTGGTAGGATTTAGTTCCTTGTCACATGGGCCTTCCCAGCATGACACCTTGCTTCATTCAAGCAGGCAAGTAGAAAAGCAACAGAGAGAATCTGCTCATAAGATGGAAATTGTAGTCATTTCTAACCTTATCACAGAGTGACTTGCTATCTCCTTTGCTGTGTTCTGTTGTTTAGGAAAAAGTCACTAGGCCCAGCCCACTTTCAAGGGCTGAGGATTAAACGAAGGCATGGATGATGATTGGGGATCATTGTGGCCGTCTAGCAGTTGGCTTACCAAACTCTCCTGTAAAACAGAATATTAACCCTGGTCTGCCCAACTTGTAGGCTTTTCATGTGACTTCAATAAGCTGGTATGTTTGACAGTGCTTTTCAAGACGTATATCACTGTACAAAAGTGAGTAATTTTCAAAAAAATATTATGTATTTTGATGGTCTCTGAACAGCATTTCCTTGGAGAGAGGGGGCTCACTGCCCATAAACGGGTACATTTATATAGTGGGAAGAGAATTTAAGTTCTTTTTAATCAATGATTTTGCTGTAATTTTCTTTTCATTTATAGCTACCTAACATTGTTCAAATAAAGAGTATGACTTCTTGTTCTTGGAGAAATGGAATTTATTTTTTATTAAAAGCATTTGATAATACTTAGACTCATCACATCTTGTACATTTCCAAAGCAAATAGAGAAAAAGGTCAATGTAAATGTTCGTAGGAATCAAATTCTAAAATATTCATATCCTATAAAGGCCAGTCTTTAGATAAACTGCCAAGAAACTCTTGTTTTTTTTTCTTAATGCTACTTTCTAGTTCTTGAGCTAGAGAGAATTTTTAATGGCTAGAAAATATTCACTGGTGGGTTTATGTATGAGTTTACCCAGTACAGAAAGATAAATGAATGCCTTGCTTTTTTTTTAAAAAATCAAACAGCTTTAGTCAAAGATGTCAAATAATACTAGTAAAATGTTACACAGTGCAAAAGTGAAATTTTTAAAAATCAATTTTTAAGTGAAAATAATTTACACCTGATATAAAAATGAAGATACATGTGAAGATGTATAATGTGTTATTAATTTTACATAAGAAACTTTGATATATACAAAGGTAAGATAGATGCCAAAATGTTAAAAGTGATTACTTCTAAGTGCTAATTTGAATCTTTTCATTTTATTCTATTTGCCTTTTTTTGAGTTTTCTAAATAAATATTCTTTATACGTATTGACACAGAGCAGCTGTAAAAACTAAAATTGAAAACAATCTGTATGTTTCCACTTTTTAAATAATAAAAATATGATCATCAGCAATACAATGATGAATGAGAATAACATGGTCACGGGAAAGCAGAACTGACTTTGGAGCCAAGCCTCTGGAAGGCCCTAGGGCCCCTGGCATAACCCCTGGGTTGCTTCTAAGCAGATTAGACCACTGTTTAGGGCAAAGCTGAACTAATAAGAATGAAAATGCCACCACCACCCCTCTTTTCTTTCTGCTAAGAAATAAAATTCTGAAAGGATTTGAAAGAACTACCATTGAAATAACTACCTCTTGAATGGTTTCTGGTTAAAGCTTTGCATTCATTTAAGAAATAATGAAAGGTGAAGATAGATAATATAAGCTGGCTCCAGGTCACCAGTTTTTCTACTTCTGTGTAAATCAGGATAAGGTGATGTCTACTATCTGTTCCCAAACCAGGTCACAGTAAAGCCTGTAAGGTAACTCTTAAAGTCACTCCTGGCTGCAATGGTAGAAATTACCTCAACAGACTGCCTGAACCAAAGTCTTGTGTCAGAAATTTTCTGGGGGACAAACCCTAAAATAGAAACCTGAGAAAAAAGCACCCTAGCCACTTGGGTGAGGCAAAATGTTTCCAAGGAGACTGGGCAGGAGAAGGACTTCTTGGAAAAATTTTGCCTGAAAGGTTGAAGAATGAACTCAGCACTCTGTAGATGCTTCTGGAACTGCTGTTGCTTGTCTGTTGCTGTATGGTTAAAAAAGTTTTTAATCAAAATTGCTGCAAAGAATAATATAGAGACCCACAAAGGAAATAAGATAAGAACAGTTACGTGGGGTTTTGTGAGAGGAAGAGAGCAAAAGAAAAGTCTTGAAAAGGAAGATTCAAAGAATGATTCATTTCTCTAGTCTAAGTGGATTATGCAGCCCCTGGCAAGTACCTTTCATTTAATACCACACCGAAAATGTTTGCTGAGTCTGTGAATGGAATAGGAGTGGGAGGTGGGGGTGAGTATATTAATAAATGAGCAAATATTCATTTGCTCTGCCAAAGAAACCCTCTTGTTACCCACTCCTGGAGGTGAAGAAGAGAAAAGCACATCGTGACCTCCATAATCAAATTAACATAGGATGCTTTATGAGGGAACACAGGGCAAGACAGAGCTGAAAGCTCTCATCACGATAAGGCTAGGAGAAGAGTTTACAGAGAAAGCTGAATTTGCTAAGTAAACCTGACTGGGCGTGGGGACAGGTGGCTTAAACCTCAAGGAGTGACACATGTGTGACTTCTACAGAAGTTTACAGAAGATTTTATGGAGTCCTGGATAGTCAGGAGCTATAGCAGGAGAAGCAATAGTTTTGATCCTCTGTCCCTAACCCTTTTAGAAAAGCCTGCCTCACATATTACACTTCTAGTAATGGTTATCCTCTATCATAAACCACCTCCCCATTCTTCCCCATGTCTCCTCCCTACCTTTATTCTTCCTTCCCTCCTTTCCTTTCTTCTTCCCCTCTGCATTCTGTTCCACCTACCTGCTTACCATCCCTTCCTCTTTTCCATCTTTCTTTCTTCTTCTGTCTTTTCTATCTTCTATTTTCATTCCTCTCTTTACCCTTCCTCCCTCCCTTCCCTCCCTCCCTTCTTTTCTTCCTCCTTCCTTTTTAACTTTTTGTAAATAATGAATTACATTATCGTTAAGAAAATTGATAGCTGACTTAAATGTCCAAGGAAGGAACTATATTTTACAGGGGTAGTAAAATGAGAAGGAACACTTTGTAGAGAAGTCATTCAGGATTGTCAAAGAAAAGGTCTACACAGCAGGACTGAGGAAGGGCATTGCAGAAAGGAAGTGCTGAATGTGCAGAGGAATGAGGGTATCACAGAGGGCACAAGTCAGTCCTTGCAGTGAGAAATGTGATACGTGTGGCTAGTGGCAGAGGACGAGGCTGGAAGGTTGGAAGTGCAACAACAAGCTGATAGTTCAGTTCAGTTCAGTTGCTCAATCATGTCTGACTCTTTGCGACCCCATGAACCACAGCACGCCAGGCCTTCCTGTCCATCACCAACTCCCAGAGTTTACCCAAACTCATGTCCATTGAGTCGGTGATGCCATCCAACCATCTCACTCTCTGTCGTCCCCTTCTCTTCCTGCCCTCAATCGTTCCCAGCATTAGGGTCTTGGCAAATGAGTCAGCTGTCGCATCAGGTGGCCAAAGTATTAGAGTTTCAGCTTCAGCATCAGTCCTTCCAATGAACACCCAGGACTGATTTCCTTTAGGATGGACTGGTTATACCTCCTTGCAGCCCAAGGGACTCTCAAGAGTCTTCTCCAAGACCACAGTGCAAAAGCATCAATTCTTCTGCGCTCAGATTTCTTTATAGTCCTAATTCTCACATCCATACGTGACTACTGGAAAAACCACAGCCTTAACTAGACAGACCTTTGTTGGCAAAGTAATGTCCCTGCTTTTTAATATGCTGTCTAGGTTGGTCATAACTTTCCTTCCAAGGAGTATGCGTCTTTTAATTTCATGGCTGCAGTCACCACCTGCAGTGATTTTGGAGCCCCAAAAAATAAAGTCAGAAACTGTTTCCACTGTTGCCCCATCTATTTGCCATGAAGTGATGGGACCGGATGCCATGATCTTAGTTTTCTGAATGTTGAGCTTTAAGCCAACTTTTTCACTCTTCTCCTTCACTTTCATCAAGAGGTTCTTTAGTTCTTCTTCACTTTCTGCCCTAAGGGTGGTGTCATCTGCATATCTGAGGTTATTGATATTTCTCCCAGCAATCTTGATTCCAACTTGTGCTTCTTCCAGCCCAGCGTTTCTCATGATGTACTCTGCATTTAAGTTAAATAAGCAGGGTGACAATATACAGGCTTGATGTACTCCTTTTCCTATTTGGAACCAGTCTGTTGTTCCATGTCCAGTTCTAACTGTTGCTTCCTGACCTACATACGGATTCCTCAAGAGGTAGGTCAGGTGGTCTGGTATGCCCATCCCTTTCAGAATTTTCCAGTTTATTGTGATCCACACAGTCAAAGGCTTTGGCATAGTCAATAAAGCAGAAATAGATGTTTTTCTGGAATTCACTTGCTTTTTTGATGATCCAGCGGATGTTTCCAATTTGATCTCTGGTTCCTCTGCCTTTTGTAAAACCAGCTTGAGCATCTGGAAGTTCATGGTTCACGTATTGCTGAAGCATGGCGTGGAGAATTTTGAGCGTTACTTTACTAGCGTGTGAGATGAGTGCAATTGTGCAGTAGTTTGAGCATTCTTTGGCATTGCCTTTCTTTGGATTGGAATGAAAACTGACATTTTCCAGTCCTGTGGCCACTGCTGAGGTTTCCAAATTTGCTGGCATATTGAGTGCAGCACTTTCACAGCATCATCTTTCAGGATTTGAAATAGCTCAACTGGAATTCCATCACCTCCACTAGCTTTGCTCGTAGTGATGCCTTCTAAGGCCCACTTGGCTTCACATTCCAGGATGTCTGGCTCTAGGTGAGTGTGAGTGATCACACCATCATATCTGGGTCATGAAGATCATTTTTTATAGTTCTTCTGTGTACTCTTGCCACCTCTTTTTAATATCCTCTGCTTCTGTTAGGTCCATACAATTTCTGTCCTTTATTGAGCTCATCTTTGCATGAAGTGTTCCCTAATTTTCTCTAATTTTCTTGGTATCTCTAATTTTCTTGAAGTGATCTCTAGTCTTTTCCATTCTATTGTTTTCCTCTATTTCTTTGCTTGGATTGCTGAGGAAGGCTTTCTTATCTCTCCTTGCTATTCTTTGGAACTCTGCATTCAAATGGGAATATCTTTCCTTTTCTCCTTTGCTTTTCGCTTCTCTTCTTTTCACAGCTATTTGTAAGGCCTCCTCAGACAGCCATTTTGCTTTTTTGCATTTCTTTTTCTTGGGGATGGTCTTGATTCCTGTCTCATGTACAACATCACAAACCTCCATCCATAGTTCACCAGGCATTCTGTCTATCAGATCTAGTCCCTTAAATCTATTTCTCACTTCCATTGTATAGTCATAAGGGATTTGATTTAGGTCATACCTAATGGTCTAGTGGTTTTCCCCACTTTCTTCAATTTAAGTCTGAATTTGGCAATAAGGAGTTCATGATCTGAGCCACAGTCTGCTCCTTGTCTTGTTTTTGTTGACTGTATAGAGCTTCTGCATCTTTGGCTGCAAAGAATATAATCAATCTGATTTCAGTGTTGACCATCTGGTGATGTCCATGTGTAGGGTCTTCTATTGTGTTGTTGGAAGAGGGTGTTTGCTATGACCAGTGCATTCTCTTGGCAGAACTCTTTTAGCCTTTGTCCTGCTTCATTCTGTACTCCAAGGCCAAATTTGCCTGTTACTCCAGGTGTTTCTTGACTTCCTACTTTTGCATTCCAGTCTCCTATAATGAAAAGGACATCTTTTGGGGGTGTTAGTTCTAGAAGGTCTTGTAGGTCTTCATAGAACCATTCAACTTCAGCTTCTTTAGCATTACTGGTTGGGGCATAGACTTGGATTACTATGATATTGAATGGTCTGCCTTGGAAACGAATGGAGATCACTTTGTCGTTTTTGAGATTGTATCCAAGTACTGCATTTCAGACTCTTTTGTTGACTATGAGGGCTACTCCATTTCTTCTAAGGGATTCTTGTCCACAGTAGTAGATATAATGGTCATCTGAGTTAAATTCACCCATTCCAGTCCATCTTAGTTCACTGATTCCTAGAATGTTGATGTTCACTCTTGACCACTTCCTATTTGCCTTGATTTATGGACTGCAGGGAGATCCAACCAGTCCATCCTAAAGGAGATCAGTCCTGGGTGTTCATTGGAAGGACTGATGCTGAAGCTGAAACTCCATTACTTTGGCCACCTCATGCGAAGATTTGACTCATTGGAAAAGACCCTGATTCTGGGAGGGATCGAGGGCAGGGGACGACAGAGGATGAGATGGCTGGATGGCATCACCAACTTGATGGGCACGAGTTTGAGTAAACTCCGGGAGTTGTTGATGGACAGGGAGGCCTAGCGTGCTGAGATTCATAAGGTCACAAAGAGTCAGACACAACTGAGCAACTGAACTGAACTGAACTGATGGACCTAACATTCCAGGTTCCTATGCATTACTGCTCTTTACACCATTGAGCCTTGCTTCTATCACCAGTCCCATCCACAACTGGGTGGTGTTTTTGCTTTGGCTCCATCCCTTCATTCTTTCTGGAGTTATTTCTCCACTGATCTCCAGTAGCATATTGGGCACCTACCAACCTGGGGAGTTCATCTTTCAGTGTCCTGTCTTTTTGCCTTTTCATACTGTTCATGGGGTTCTCAAGGCAAGAATACTGAAGTGGTTTGCCATTCCCTTCTCCAGTGGACCACATTCTGTCAGACCTCTTCACCATGACCCGTCCATCTTGGGTGGGCCCACATGGCATGGCTTAGTTTCATTGAGTTAGACAAGGCTGTGGTCCTGTGATCAGATTGGCTAGTTGTCTGTGATTGTGGTTCCAGTCTGCCTGCCCTCTGATGCCCTCTCTCAGCGCCTACCATCTTACTTGGGTTTCTCTTACCTTGGATGTGGAGTATCTCTTCACGGCTGCTCCAGCAAAGCACAGCCACTGCTCCTTACCTTGGACGTGGGGTAGCTCCCCTTGGCCGCCACCCCTGACCTTGGACGGGGGGTAGCTCCTCCCGGCCGCTCCTGTACGTCGGTTGACAGGGGTCAGATTTTCAAAAGACTTGTACCTGACACTAGTAACAGCAGGTTCTGAGTGCAAACATCTCCCACTTCCCTTGTACGGCTACAGTAGTCAGAATGGCACACCCTCATTTCAGTCTGACTGATAAAAATTCATGCACTTCTCCTGATGTCCAAGTGCCTTTGGATTATGCATCGATGATGATTGATGCTGCAACTGCCTGTGTGGTTTAATCAAATCAATGTAACGGTAATCCAAATTGAGTTTACAGTAAACCCAAACTATGACCTGTGCTACATGAGTCACGACTTATATGTGAGGGAGATTGGACCACAGCATGTCTCTCCACTGGGGATAAAGGCTGCTTTTTGGCCCACCTGTTGTGCCCAGGAATTATTGGCAATGAAATCAAAAGTCAAGAGCTCAGTGCATGGAAGAATTTTATAAAGGAGTGATGTGAATAGATCTACATTCCAGAAGGAAAATTTAGGGCAGTTCAGAGAACTATGACTTTAAGTTATGGTCAGAATTTAGAACTGAATTCCTTTGTAAGATGTGACTCCTTAAATCCTCAGAACAGGAAAGAAAAAAAAATCTCTCACCATGCGTTAAAATTACAAAGGCTTAATGTTAGTGAAACTGAGTAAATACCTTGAACTTTTTCATTCATTTACTATCAACACAAGGGAGTTGATAGTTTTATTTTTTGTATTAATTTTATTGAAGTGGCTTTACAATATTACATTAGTTTCTCCTGTACAACAAAATGAATCAGCCATACATATACATATATTCCCTCCTTTTTGGAGTTCCTTCACATTCAGGTCACCACAGTACCCTTAAGTAGAGTCCCCTGCGCTATCCAGAATGTTCTCATTAGTTATCTGTTTTATACATAGTGTCAATAGTGCATATGTGTCAATCCTAATCTCCCAATTAATCCCACCCTGCCTTTCCCTCTTTCTTAAAGAAAGCCCAGCTTGACTGCCCAGACATAAACGATCTTTATTTTCCTTCCCTTTCTCTTGTTAACTCAGTGGTTCTCAAACTTTGAGGTGCATGAATGTCGCTATATTGTGTTCACAAAACCACACATGCTGTGCTTTGTGGGAAATGACTGAGTCATTTAAAATTTTTGCTTTATGTGCAGTCTCTATCCTCTAACCTAAGTTTAAGAATCTGATTCCCAGTCTTGTACAACAATAGTCCAGGAGAGAGATAAGGGAAGCGGTACCCAAGGCAGTGGCTGTGGGAATGAAGAAAGGGGGCAGTGAAAAACGTCTGTCTAGGAAGCAAAAACTTTGCTCCTTAGCTCTGCCTCTCATCTCCTGCTAAATGTTCTCATCATTACCCCTCTTGCTTTTGACCCACATTTTCCGTGTCTTCACACTGCCCATCATTTTTAAGCTGCTGGCTTAGCAGTGAGCTTCAAGGATACTCTGATGTCTGGGATAGATGCACATTCTTTTTATTCCCTTCCCCTCTGTGGAAGGCAAGGGTTCATGGCAAGTTCTTTAAAAAAAAAAAATAAATAATTTATTTGACTGCACCAGGTCTTAGTTGCAGCATGCAGAATCTTTAGCCACAACCAAAAAATGCCTATTTATAGATGCCACGCAGCAACTGGCCTTACCTAGCCTTGTGTAGTGTATAACCTGAGCTACTATATACAGTGACATGATATATTTGGTGTCAGCAATAGGCAGAATCTCGACCTTACTAACAACCTAGGAGCTGAGAAAGGATCGTTCCTGCACAATAATGTCAAAAATTTTAGTTGGTTATAAGGTTTTCAAGAATAAAACAGGCATAATAATTGCTTTTAGGAAAATATTTTCACCTTTGTTCCTGTAGGCTAGGAATTCATTCTAAAATGTAACAACTGTGTTCAGCAGAACATCCATCTTAACACACAGTCATTTGGCAATCAGCCAAAATGTATATATGTATATTCAGTTCAGTTCAGTTCAGTTGCTCAGTTGTGTCCGACTCTTTGAGACCCCATGAATCGCAGCACACCAGGCCTCCCTGTCCATCACCAACTGCCGGAGTTTACTCAAACTCATGTCCATCGAGTCGGTGATGCCATCCAGCCATCTCATCCTCTGTCATCCCCTTCTCCTCCTGCCCCCAATCCCTCCCAGCGTCAGGGTCTTTTCCAATGAGTCAACTCTTTGCATGAGATGGCCAAAGTATTGGAGTTTCAGCTTCAGCATCAGTCCTTCCAATGAACACCCAGGACTGATCTCCTTTAGGATGGACTGGTTGGATCTCCTTGCAGTCCAAGGGACTCTCATTCAGCTCACTTCTAAATATATTTGGATTTTCTTTTTCTTTTCTTTCTTTTTCTTTTTTTTGTTGAACCTCAGGATTTGCAGGACCTTGATTCAGTGAAAGCACAGAGTCCTAACCACTGGACTGCCAGGGAATTCCCTATGTGGATTTTCTTTTCCATATTCTTTTTCTTGTTATCATGAGCATAATTTTCATATTAGTGCAATATTCAAGTGTGAAAATTTTTTATTCCTTTAGTTTTCTCTAGTCAAATGGAGCTAAATTCACATGAGATTCCATTTCCTCTACTAGCTGAAAACATTATCTGGCCAGTTCATAGTTAACTCAGCTCCTTATGGATTCAAAGTTTCTTTTGGGTAGGTAATTGGTTTTGTTCCAGGATTCTCTTCTCTCTTCATTCCCTTCCTTCCTAGGATTGATCTGACATCCACAGCATTGCTTCTGTATCAGACATAGGGCAACCGATGCTCAACTCTAACCAGTTGTCAACACTTGGTCTCGGGGCTGCATGATCATCTCGTATGATGAGAGAAACTAGAAATCCAGAATTTTATGTAAAAGTCTTCCAATTTGTAAATATTGGTAAATTTTTTGCCCCTCCAAATCCACTCTCCACCCTTCTTGACTCTCTTTTGTGCAGACAGGCTCACCTTTAACATCAGTATCAATGGGTTCCTTTGTCTTCTAGCTTCCTGTTTCTCTTTTTAATATTTATTGGAGTATAGTTGATTTACAATGTTGTATGAGTTTCATGGGGGCTTCCCTGGTGGCTCAGCTGGTAAAGAATCCTCCTGCAATGTGGGAGACCTGAGTTCCATTCCTTGGTTTGGGAAGATCCCCAGGAGAAGGGTATGGCAACCCGCTCCAGTGTTCTTGCCTGGAAAATTCCATGGACTATCATGGGGTCACAGAAAGTCGGACACAGCTGAGCAACTTTAACTTTCATGGTGTACAGTAAAGTGAATCAGTTATACATATACATATATCCACTCTTTTTTCTTTTTAGATTCTTTTTTCATATAGTCCCAGCTTCCTGTTGAGCTCAGCCAGTGGGAGTCACCGACTAGTGGGTGATTGAGGGAGGGAGGACACTGAGGAAGGAGAGTGATTTCTCCCTCCAGCTCTGTAAAGTATTGGGTTGCTTTGGGCTGGCCCTGGTTACGATCCTCTGCCAAAGGCTCCTGTCCACAGGCCCTTCAGGGATGGGGGCATGATGGCTCCTCGCAAGTACAAGCCCCAGAGTGTCTTCCCATGGCCTGTTGCTTCCCTTAACTCTGTCCATATTCCGATAAAATGTTCTGTTTCCTGCCAAAACTCGGGTCTCAGAAACTAGTTCAACCTTTACTTTTTTTAAATATATGAGCCAAATAAACATAAATTCTATGGGCCACATAAAACCATGTGTATAGGTTTGCCAGATGGGTTGTAAATATTTTGTTTATAGCACCTGCTATGATATATTCTTGCCTGAAAAAATTAATCTGAATCTCATCAAGTGTCTATATTCTAATTTAGGGGAAAAAAGGGAGGTTGTGGAGCAAGGTAAGTGAGAAGATGCGAAATATGGGACATTGTTCTACAGGACAAATGACCCAGTTTCTCCAACAAATCAAAGACATGGAAAACAGGTAGCTGGGTAAGGGAGGCCAGTATAGAATAAGAGAAACTTAAGAGACCAAACAACCAAAATCAACAAGTGAGTCTTGTTTGGACCCTGATCCAAACCAAATACCTTCGAGACAATCAAAATATTATAAAATAAAACTAAAATAAAAAATTTAAATTATAATATGAATGTGGTATTATATAAGCATGAAAGGCTTGTTAAATTTTCAGCTTACTTATCAATTAGAGATGTTTCATGAAGTACCAGTTAGAGATACGCAGTGAAAAGTATTAAAGTCTGACATCTGGAATGACCTTTAAAATACTCCAGTCAGAGTAATAAATGAATAAGGTAGGGGAGGATAAATGAAAGAAGACTGGCAAATTGTGGCCATAGGCGAAGCAGGGTGATAGTACATAGAAATTAATCATTCTTTCCTCTCTGCTGTTGTGTCTGAAAGTTTCCAAAGTAAAATGCTTTTGGAAATGGGAAACAAAGATTTCCTTATTTGAACTCAAGGAAAATTCTACTATGGAACAATGCTGCGACCCACACTCTGTACTAGATCTTCCTCTTCCTAAGAAAGGCCCGTAAGTACTCTGCACCCTAGGTCAACCTCTTCCATCCATGACAGCTCATCCTTGCAATGTCCACCCAGAACGTGCTGGCTCCATTCTGGTGTCCCTGCTCCTGTTCTTTTTGTCTCCTACTTGCTTTTACATCTTTCCCAGTTCGTTGGATTGACCCTTCTCTCTGGCCTGATTTAGGGCTTCTCCTTGGACACTGGATCTCCCTACACCCTGACCATGTCCATGGATTTTTGAATCCTATTTGGGATAAAAGTTGGGAAGTACCAAGTCTAATCTAAGGGAGTGTCAAGTTAGCTGGTGGCCACTAGTCTTTTCTTTCTGGAACAATGAATTTCCATTGGAAGACTACCACAGAAGTTTTGTGACAAATTCATTTTCTTGTATAAATATGTGAAAATCAATATCATTGTCTTTGTTTCATAGATGGGAAAATGGAAATACAGTGAAAAAGTAACTTGATAAGAGACAACAAATAATTCTTTGGAAATGTTGATACTATAAGTCACATTGCTCTAACTGGCAGGTATTATTTACAATTCTATTTTAAAAATCACTAAAAAGCAAAAAGCCAGTTTTATTCCTTAAGGGCAGCTGCTGATAAGTAAAATTTAAAGCTGCACAATTTTATACACTCACACACACATACACATGCACTTCTAATTCAATTAACCTTTTTAAGTCTATGTTTTTTTAAAGAAACCATTAGATTTTTTATTATCTACATATATGTTGTGTTATTAAAGAAATATTATTTCTCCAAAGGTAAGCTTAATAATTATCTTAAATGCTAAATGATTTAAAAGTAGATTTTTTTACTTATGGCAGGACTGGGGGATACAACATATTAATTGATTTTTAAGAAGTGGAATATAAAAAGAACTAAGTACTCCATCTGAAAATTCTGAAATCTCTATTCATATGTGCTATTCTATAAATTATCTTAGTTTCAGTTGATTAAAATAGTAAAAATTTTGATGCAAAATACATACATCTTTATGCATCATTATTAGAGTTATAAGAAAAAATAGTGCTTCCAGATTCTAGTTTGATGATCTTCCCAATGAGGCCAATTTCATTCTTGTTTCCAGTTGTTGGCTTTTAGCACATTGCTATATTAAATGATAACTGTGCAAAAGTAATTTGATTTGGGTCAGAATTCAAGCTCTGGTTTTGCCGATTAGCAGATATGGAATAGCAGATGCTTTGACATTTTTGTCTCAGTTTCTATATCTATAAAGTACAGATGTAATATAATACCCCTGACATTGGATTAAAACATGAAAGGTATATTGGCACATTGGATGCCCTCTCTCGTGTAACTCTTAGCCATTATTTTGTATTTAGGAATGAGGCCCTTAACTTCTTTGATTCTGTTTTCTCATCTTAACAATAAAGACAACATCTCCTTTACATGTTAAGGGTGAAATGAACTAACACATGTGAATGTGCACTGTCAACTATATTGGTTCTAAAAATGTAGGGTATCATTTTGATGCATGCTCTGACATATCATTGACAGTACTTTGAGGAAAGAGATATATAGAAATTGAGAATAAGGATTTTCAAGCAAGCATTTTTGCTAATCAACTGTGAAAACAAACCAGCTCCATTGTCTTTTAAATGATATGCATTTTTAAACCAAGGCCCTGTTGGAAGATACAGACACACACACACAAACACACACACTCATGGAGATAAAGGGTGAATTTTGGGTGGGAGGGGGAGAATGAAGGTAGAAAAGAAGCCTTGGCACTGAGTCAGAAAGTGTACAGAGAAATAAGTGGAGCCCATTCATAACAAAAGCATGTACTTCCTCTAAGTATGTGAAACAGGACTCTTTCCATTGCAAATGGCAAGATCCCAGCTCAAACTGGCTTCAGCAAAGGGGTTTTTATTGGTTCATGTGACTGAAAACTCTGGGAGTAGATAATCTTTAAGCATGACCAAATCCCAAGAAGATAGTTTCCCCAAGGAAAATCAGTCTCCTTTCACCAGATCAATGAATGGACAATGGGGAGCCAAAAACAATACATATCCACAACAGGAAATATTCTAGGAACGAGTCAGAATGAGAAAGGCAGAACTCATATTCTGTCGACATATCTGATGAACACTGATAATCCAAATCTTGGAGACTTATCAAGGTTCTGATGAGGACATGGATCCTGTGATCATATTATCTGACCAATTTTGTTTTACTAAGACAAAAATAGTCTCAAGAAGATAAATAAAAAATGCCTAGCACGAGACTTGGCACATCATTATGTTAACTTTCTTTCTCACCCTCTTCTATACTTACTAGAAATAGATTTGCTCTGAATCAATAAGAATACTTTTGGCTACAAGCATTAGGAAACTGGCATGGCTAAAGATAATTGTGCTGCAGGTCTCAGGAGCTTTCATCCCCTCAACTCAAGAGGCCAATTAAATTCTGAGACAGAAATCTCAGCCCCAATTCTAAATCCTCAAGAAGGAATCCTGATAGGTCCACTGGGTCTGGGAGCTACCACCAATCCATCCAATCAGCAGTGGCTGGGGGCCAGAGCTACCTACTGTAAAAATGGTGCAGATGCCCACCCCAAGAGCCAGTGAATGAGAAAGCAGAGATTAAGAGAAGTGGAAATTATTGTGAGAGAAGGACACACCAAAAAGCACCCATAGAGAATGTTCTTTTAGGAAAATGAGGGAATTCCCTGGCAGTCCCTCAGGGTCTCAGTGCTTTCACCGCAGAAGGCCCAGATTCAACCTCTGGTTAGGGAACTAAGATTCCATAAGCTGAATAATACAACCAAATTAATTAATTAATTAAAAATGAAAATAATGAAAGCTTCCTCTAAACAAGGGCCTGCCCCTTTAATATTTCAGAAGCCTCAGTGGGACTAAAAACAGTGACTGGCAAGGATACCATCAACATTTCTCCTCCATTTAGCTAAGGAGATCTTCAGACTGTGAATTGGCCTGGGAGAGTTAGCAATCTGTCAAACACAGGAAGACAGCCAATTCACTGGCCAAAGGTAGCTGAATGCTAACGAGCTCAAGAAGCAAGCACTGGAAGAAAAAATCAGTAAACTTCTATCCAGTTTAGTTCAGTTCAGTCGCTCAGTCGTCTCGAACACTTTGCAACCCCATGGATTGCAACATGCCAGGCCTCCCTGTCCATCATCACCAACTCCTGGAGTTTACCCAAACTCATGTCCATCGAGTCGGTGACACCATCCAACCATCTCATCCTCTGTCATCCCCTTCTCCTCCTGTTCTCAATCTTTCCCAGCGTCAGAGTCTTTTCCAATGAGTCAGCTCTTCGCATCAGGTGGCCAAAGTATTGGAGTTTCAGCTTCAACATCAGTCCTTCCAATGAACACCCAGGACTGATCTCCTTCAGGATGGACTGGTTGGATCTCCTTGCAGTCCAAGGGACTCTCAAGAGTCTTCTCCAACACCACAGTTCAAAAGCATCAATTCTTCAGTGCTCAGCTTTCTTTATCATCCAACTCTCACATCCATACATGACCACTGGAAAAACCATAGCCTTGACTAGACGGACCTTTGTTGGCAAAGTAATGTCTCTGCTTTTTAATATGCTGTCTAGGTTAGTCATAATTTCCCTTCCAAGGAGTATGCGTCTTTTAATTTCATGGCATGATGTACTCTGCATATTCACCCCCGCCCACGGTTGTCATTAAAAAAAAAAAAAAAAACCTTCTATCCAGGAGACCTATAAATCCCCCATCCTGCTATATACAGATACCCTTCTACTGCAGAGACCATTCTTACAAAATAGAAATGTGCAATAAGTTACTGTTTTACTTTGTAGAAGACAAAATTTTAAAAACAAATAGAAAACAAAGCTAAACACCTCCTTCTTTTCTAAGTCCTAGCTTTTTCAAAACAAACTTCTTGGTTTAGAATAGTTTTAGATTTTAAAAAGTTGCAAAACAAAAGAGATTTCCCATATACTCTGTACCCAATCTCACCTATCGTTAGCACCTTCCATTAGGATAATGTATCTGTCACAACTAAATGAAGCAATATTGATTAATACATTAGTATTATTTACTAAAGTCCATATTTTATATAGATTTTCTTAGACTTTGCTTAACATTCTTTTTCTGCCTCAGAATCCTATCTAGGACACATTACATACATGTCATGTTTCCTTAGGATTCTTGGGGACTGTGACAGTTCAGACTTTCCTTGGTTTTGATGACCTTGACAGTCTTGAGGCGTACTGGTCAGGTACTCTTTAGAATTGGTGGGTTTGTCTGATGATTGTTTATCTCTGGTTTGTCTGATGTTTTTCTCACAGTTAGAATGAGGTTAGGGTTTGTGGGAGGAAGACGGTAGAGATAAAGTACCATTCTCCTTACATCATATCCAGGGCACAGACTATCACCATGATTTATCATTGATGATATGAAACTTATGTATATGGCTGGTGTAGTATTTGCTATGTTTTTCTACTATGAAGTTACTCTTTTTTCTCTCTCTTTATGTACTATACTTTATGGAAAGAAATTACTATCCACAGCCTATAGTAAAGAGTGGGGAGTTATGCTGTTCCTTCCTGTGGGAGAGGTATTTACATAAAGCATTTGGAATTCTTCTGTACAAAAGATTTGGTTATTCTCCCTTATTTATTTATTTAAGCATGTATTTATATGAGTATGGACTCTGGATATTTGTCTTACGCTTTGAACTACAATTCAATATTGCCTTATTTACTCTGGTGCTCAAATTATTCCAGCTTTGGCCGTGGCAGCTCTTTTGGTTGGCTCCTGTGTTTCTTTGACACATCAGTTTGTGGTCATCATTGTTGTTGTTTTTGGCACTTCCTTACTTTATGGCACTGTAAGATGCTCCAGGCATCTTGTACATTCCCTGCCGCAACTGTTGGACTTGTCATTTCTCCAGGGAGGTGTGGTTCTTTTTACTGCAAAATGGTATTAGATACCAAGATCTGGGCACTGAGTGTGTTGTTGCAATAGAGTTGTTGTTGTTTTTATCTCCAGAGGTCCCACATGGTCAGTTGAGTTAGTTGTCGGGCAGGCATTTCAGTAGAGCTTCTGCCTGTGTGCAGTCCTGCTTCCTTTCCTCCTATCCACAGGTGTTGATCCCAAGAGGATTTGATAATAGCATCCTGAACACTAAATTCCACCAGGTGCCTTGCTCTCTTTCCCCCATATTCACTGGTAGTATATGAAGTACATTAGTTAGCTATCACTACATTAATGCTGAATAACAAACAATCTCAGTGGCATATGACAATAAACATTTCTTGCTCACTCGTCTGCAGGTCAGTCAGCCTCTGGTGGGATTGTTGAATCCTAGCAGGATTCAATGAGGCTTGGCTCTAGGCCACAGCTCAGTTTCAGGTCTAATCCGCTGGTCTTCTGTTCCAGAAGCCAGCCTAAAGGAGCAACAGATTCTTAGTACATGTTCCTTCTATGCATGCATGGCAGAGGTTCACAAGGGTTGGTGTGAATCGTAAGATCTCAGCTTAGGTGAAACGGTCACTAACTGCTTTTATTGCAGTGGCCAAAACAGGTCACATGGCCAAATTCAACACCCTGGGGATTGATGACATGCATAGCAAAAGAAGGGAGAAAGGGAGGAGCAAATGACAATGAGGAATTAATGCTTCAACTAGAAGCATTCTGAGTGGTTGGCAAGTTTTCCTAGAACCAAGGGCCCTTCTGAGAAAAGGGAGACTAGGAGTTAGGCTTTTCTTGGAGTTTTGGAATTACTAACACACTATTGGGATGAACCAAGATGATCCTATGTGCAAGGAAGGGCACAAATCCCTCTGATATAAAAGATCGTCACAAGGATAGAAATGGAGGGAATTAGTAGAAGTTAATTCTAGGCACATGTTGGGCTACTGCGAAAACAGTATGAATGTCTTGGGAGAGAAATTGTTCTGTGTGTATTAAGTGTCTTGAAAAGAGCTTTACTCTTAGGAACTCTGGTCCATCCCCTGCATCTTTCACTTATGGAGGACCAAGAAAGGCTAGTGTGATAGATTGAGCCTTGAACTGAACCTCTGCCCTTCCCTCATTGATGTTATGGGGCAATGAAAGGACCCAGCCCTGGGGAAGTGGCTGATTCTCCCTCTGTACTTCTTGAGGCACTAATAAGCAAGACTGGACCATTTGACATAGTAAGAACCACACTCCTGTGGGCTTTGGCCTTAGCCTGAGGGACTCATGGAGAAAAGACATGTTTGCAATAAACAGAAGAGGTTTGCTTCTCAGAGGAATGTAAATGTAAATCATCTAAATTACTTTGCATGCCATGTATAAAGAAGGAAGTTATGTTGATCGGGTAGAAACAAATAAGACATTGTCCCTGCCCTCTAGAATTTTACAGTGTTTTGGGGAATACATGTAAAATGAGAGTGCAAGATTTAGACATGCAGTATCTTTTAGCTTTGCTATTCCATTATGATAAGTTATGATGCACCTTCCCTTTGCATAACACTGGCTCAGTCAAATGTGCAATACACAAAGCCGAAACGAACACGCTGTCTCATGCCAATGGCAGCATTCCCTGTAGGGCAGAGATTTGAGTATCTACCGATCTATGACAGCAGCCACCTGATTGCAACATCAAATAGCGAGTTGGATGACTTGCCAACTCATATGAGAAAATACCTGATATTTCAAAATGCATAGCTCTGGGCAAGGCTGATTCCAGAGGACTAATATCTAATGGGGATAATTGCTCTTGTGACAGTATGCAAGTCTGACTACTCTGTTTTACTCTATGAGCTAAAGTAGTATCTTAACATCAGGCCAAAAGACATACACGAAAATAAAGTTGACTTGAGTGTTACTCCTTGGTTTTCAGAGTTGTCACAGCCCAGACAGCAGAGCTCTGCAGTTCCTAAGTCTTAACTGGACCACCACAGTGAGTTCACTACCGTCCCATCCACAACAGTAGTGGAACCCAGAGCTACTGTGTTTGCTTTAAGGAAAAGACTGGCTTCTGACTTTGGTTACCTGATTTCACTCCAGGTTCTCTGAGGGGAATGGGGTCTTAGGCTCAATTCTATGCCATACGCCTGGGAATATCCCAAAGTGCCCAGCTCCGTCCAAGTTCCTCACCTCAAAGCTTAACTTCAACTTTCATATTTCCAGCTGATGAATACTACTCTGTTAAAACTCAGAAGCATCATGAACCCATGGGTCTTTGAGTAATAGCATTGTCAGGAGGCCCCTTTAGTTGTATTCTACTCACCTAAACAGAAACATATCCCTTGGCATGAGCAAGTCTGAATTAGCCACATCATTCTCCATGCTGCTCTTCATACTGTTTGCCTCTGTGATTGATAGAAAAGTCCTTCTCAGCCCCAGGCCCAGTACTGAAGCCCCCAAATTCTTCCAAGCTGACCTATGCATATTGTGAAAATTACATCTGTGTGTGTCTTCACAGAGAATAATAAATATTTGTGCTCAATGAATACCCTTGGCATCTCATTTTTCCTTTTTCCTCATACTGTCTTATCATCAAAAGTGACAGAATTCTAAAGTGTTCTGTATGTTTTGCCCTTGGTTTCTATTGAAACATTTATTAGACTCTTGAGAAATTAGATCCCCAAACTGCATGTGGATTATGTATTCAAGATAGTGAAATTATTTAATCAAAATGTAAAAATGATGGGACTTGGAACTCATACTGAATCAGTGATCAAATCATTGTTACATAATATGAAAATTATCTGCTTGCAAATTTCTAGAGGTTGCTGTCAGATGCCATAAATTACCATACAGCATTAAGTAACCAAGAGGTAATTACGGAAATGAATATTTTTAAAGCAGAATCGTGACAGGAAACAGTGACCTTTATTTTGGTTATTAACTGTATTTTTTCAAGATAGATAATATTTTAATGTAACTTTTTTGGTTTATTTTTATGAGATAATATTAATTTATAATTATTAATTAAAGTCCATAGTTTACATTAAGATTCATTTTTGTGTTACACATTCTATGGGTTTTGACAAATATATAATGATATTTATCCACCATTACAGTATCATATAGAATAACTTCAGTGCCCTAAACATTTCTGTGCTTTATTTCTGTCCTTCCGCCCCTGAAAACCTGGCCATCACTGATCTTTGTACTGTCTTCAGAGTTTTGTCTTTCCCAGAATGTCAGAGTTGGGATCATATTGTATGTAGCCTTTTCAGATTGCCTTCTTTCACTTAAAAATATGCATTGAAAGTTCCTCCATGTCTTTTCACAACTTGATAGTTCATTTCTTCCCATTCTCTAGATGTATCACTGTTTTATTTGCTTATTCACCCACTGAAGGACTCTTGGTAGCTTCCAAGTTTTGGCAGTTCTGAAGAAAGCTGCTATAAACATCCATGTGCAAGTTTTTGTATGGATGAAAGTTTTCAACTCTTTCTGGCAAAAACCAAGGGGCATAGCTGCTGAATTGTCTGGCAAGCATACGTTTAATTTTGTAAGAAACTGCCAAACTATGTTGCCAAAGTGATGATACCATTTTGCATTCCCACCAGCAGTTCCTGGCGCTCCTCACCCTCATCAGCATTTGGTAGCATCGTGTTTTGGAGTTTAGCCATCCTAATAGGTAGGTAGTTGCATCTCATTGTCAATTTGAATCTGCTTTTCTCTGATGACATGTGATGTTGCGCATGTCCCATATGCTGACTCGCCATCTATTTTCTTCAGGGAGATGTCTATTCAGATCTCTTGCCCATTGTAAATTGAGTTGGCCATTTTCTTTTTGTTAAGTTTTAAGAGTTCTTTATATATTTAGGTACCAGTCTTTCATCAGATATATGTTTTGTAAATATTGTCTCCCAATATGTGGCTTATCTTTTCATTTTCATAATAGTTTCTTTCTTAGAGAAGAAGTTTCTAAGTGTAATGAGGTCCAACTTTTTCTTCCCTGCATCATATTGGTGTTGTACCTAAAAAGTCATGATCAAATGCAAGGACACCCAGATTTTTTAGTAAATAAATGTATCCTTTTTATTGTGGTAAAATATACATAACTTAAAATTTACCATTTTAACTGTTTATATAATCCAGTGGCATTAAATGCATTCATAATGTTGCATTCTAAGAAATGTATTTTAATATACATACATAATTTTAATTGCAAAAGTAAAATAGGTTCTTTTTGAAACTTTAAAAAGATAGGAGAGCAGAAAGTATAAAGTAAAAATCACCCACAATTTCCCTTCCCAAAGATATAGCTATTGATATTTTGGTGTACAACCTTTCAAACACATCCCTATTATATTATATTGTATCATATTAAATATATATAACTTTAACAAACATAATTAGGATCATTCTGTTCACATTGTTTGAAAATCTGCTTTTCAATTTAACAATGTATTTCATTTGATATTATGTTTTTAACAATCATTAGGTATTTTTTTATATAGCATGCTTATTTATGGTAACTTCATATTCTATCACATGATATAGCATAATGCATTTAGCCAGTTCTCTAATATTTGATTTCTAGAAATGTCATTTTACTAGGTCAAAAATTATGCCTGGTTTTTTAGGCTTTTATTTACTTACTTATTTTACTGTCACTAAATTGCTCTCCAGAAGAGTGTTGCCAATTTATAAGATAAGAGCATGCCCATTTCTTCACATTATCACCAATGCTTGACAATTAATTTAAAAAGAAAGTGAAATCTTCACCAAACAAAATGCATTGATACAGCTCGCACTATGGGAAAATGAGAGGGTTGTGTTCAGCAATCAGAAAATCGAAATTAACATAGTCATCTTCTAAAAGCACCAAAAATGGAAGAAATTTAAAAACTCATCTGAGAATGGAAGAAACAAGGATCATCTCCTTTAAATAATAATGTATTTTGAGGAAAGTCTTATTGTATTTTGTCTCTTAAACGTATTCCTGTTTTAATTTCTTGGCAGGACTTAACCTGAATTTCAAAACCTCCAATGCTTTAAGCTGCATGTTTTTCTTCAAACCACTGAGCCATTTAGGTCCTGAGGAATGTGAGATGTTAGTTTTTGCCTTTTAAACTTTTTAGGGTCCTAACTACAACTATGTTCTAAATGATTTGGGCATAATGCCATAAAGATACATAGGACAAAGCGTTATTGTCCTTGATTTTGCAATTGATGTAACTATGAAATGGTTGTATCATTATTTTCAACCCTTGCATGAGGCTTCTTAAACAATAAGAGGGGTTATTTTTCTAATAAGAATAATATGTATCCCATGAAAATTGGATAAATCACCAAAGTAAATTATGAATTATAAAACTTCCTACTTTTGGTCAGAGTGATTGAATTGACCACCAACAGGTAGAAGACTGCCTCTGAGGGCACTTTTTTTTTTTCTATTTCAAAGACTTGCAAAGATTTGCAAGAAATTAATTATGAAAGTTTTCCTGGGAATATATTTTTTAATTTTAAAGTTTCTATAAATGTCAAATATTTTACTCATATAAATTCTCTTTTGAAAGGAGAAAATTTATAATGATTCTTATAGTTGAACATTTTTTGTTTTTATAAAGGGAATAAAGTATTGTAAGGAATCTAATTTCTAGGGATCTCTATGGTCACACACTTAAAATGTGCAAGCACTTATTACTTGGTGTCCAGCTGTTTCAATGAACCCATGCAGACAGAAATTGAGCCACATGTTTATTCCGGTCATGTGCTTCACTGAGGTCCATGCAAGAATTAAGCGTGGTGTTGACCATGGATGCCAGTTTTAACAACCCTAACCTTTTGCAAATCAATTAGGAAGCTTGACTTGTAGACTGCATACTGTTAATTAGCAAAAACTGTATCCTGTGTTGGAGAAGGTTTGTAACTCACAGTTTCTGTTGCAAATAGTTGGACACGACTGAGGGAGTAATGCTTTTCTGTTTGCCATGACATGGCACTTGCGTGGGGTTATCCTGGGATCTCAAAAAGTCAGACACGACTTAGCAACTGGAACAATGAAACAATCATAAAATAAGTGATTTCCACATTTACTCAATTATTTCCCTCCCCTACCTTAGACTGGATAAACTTCGTCTAAGTTAAAAATCTTTCTTCCTTTATAAAAGCTTATTATGAAGAGAAAAGCCACAAGCTTCTTTCTTATTAGTTTGAGTGTGAAATTAGCATTTTTCTGACTCTTCAGAAGATCCTCCAAAATTTGAACTGTTTGAAATGGACACCAAACAAGTGCTTACTTTCTCCTGTCATCTTGCTGCTATAATTGCTTAAGGTCAGAAGCCGCAGCCTGCACAGTCCCAAGGGCAGAGCAGGTGTTCTAGAAATACTTAGGGGTTGTAAGGAGCCTAGGAAGCTGCCCCAAACTATAATTACCAAAATGAGAGGCTCTGGTTGGCATGTAATGTACCTTAAACAAATGTCTCCAACTATGCCTGAGATAAACGCATCTCATGATGCCATTCAGCTGTTTGACATTTGCTTTTACATACCTGGATGCACACAAATGCTTTTTTGTTCTCATGGGAGCTAAATCATGACAACTCTGCTGAAGGGGGTTATCAATAATAGGCCAGCAAATATGGGCATCCCCCACTTTTCAGAAGTTCACTTTAAGCCACCCCACTTTTATGAAGGACCTACTTTGTACCGAAAGAAATCAGAAGATTTTTGTCAAAAGAGGTGAAAAGTGACAACATCATTCAACACTTGTTTTATAGTGAGTCGTTATGGAGTCAGCACGCAACCGGGGCAGTGACAGTGACCCGGCCAACCTCCCTCCCTGGGAACTACACTCAGCATCTCAGCATCAGCCGCCATGGCTTTGAACTGTGTCTGTGAGCATCTGTGCTTCATCTGGATTCATTTTGTGCATCTGTTAGCAATATGCATCTCAAGGTAATTGCTTCTTTGTTCACACCCTTTTGGCTTATGAAAGTTTTTATAGGAATGGGAAAACTGTACCTAAAAGTACAAATTTGAGGAACAGATTATGTGGCAAACTGGATAGCCTGGACAGACAGAATTCGTCCTTTTGAGTCATGAGCTCGAGAAAGCAGCTGTTGGGTGGGGTTTCTCTAACTGCACCATCCTCCCAATTCAGTGTCCACCACATGTCTGCTGCCCCTTCTCAAAGTCAGTTGGGACAGGACCCCCAGTCTGCTGAAACCTGACTCACACTGTCGGTTCCAGATGAAGAGACCTTAGGATTCAGGTAAGTGGTAGTTTAATGCCTTGAATCTTCCCTCCTTTCATAGTCTCTCTTCTTTAGAACCTAGCTTTGGTCATTATCTGGCAGCCACTGCCAATGCTCATCAAGATTTGAAGTTCACCCCTCCCTCCAGGCTCTTCCCTGGATGTTAGTCATGGCCATGTGACTTGCTCTGACTTGCTCTGGCCAAGGAAATATGAATGAAACTATTTAATTACTGAAGTTGAACTTCCAGTCCTTTCACCCCAATGTGGCAACTGTAGATAATACAGATTCCGGAGTAAGGACGATGTACATCAGAGCCCTCCTGCTGACATGCAGTGGATGTGAGGAACAAATAACATGTTGTTTTAAACTGTTTAGATGCAGGGGTTGCTTGTTCGTGCCGTGTCATTTGCCTGATTTAACTGACACACCTCCCCCTAAATGGAATTTGTACTCCAATTGATTTATTCATTTATTTGATCCCCAAGTCAGAACATTTTCTCATTCACAGGTATAATCCCAGGTCTGGACCTGCTTCCCTGCGTCCTTGTCAAAACTTTGCCACTTCCTGATCTTGCAGACTGCATCCCTGCCTCTGAACTTTAGCCTTGGCTAACCTCACAGACAGATCTTACGAATAATGACTGCCTACCTAATCCTTCAGTAGCACTCATTCTAGATTGCACACAGCTGGCTCATTCCATTTGCTAGAACTCCCTTCTGTAGCACTGAACAGCCCCAGGTCCCGCTGGGCCCCATGGATGCATCATCTGATCCACAGCTGTGACTTCTCCGCCAGTCTGAAGGTGGAACAGCTCCTACATTACACAACCAGTGTCCTCCGGCGGTTCCAGGCCGGGGTCTTAGCTCCTTCTGCTCTTTCACCCTGCGCTACCACGTAGCATTCCTTCCAGAGTAAACGCCGGGTCTCAGAAGTGGCCAGGTGGGAGGAGTGAGATGTAACGACTAACAGAAGAGGTCTAGTAGATGGTAGGAATTAGGGAGTTTGTTGAAGATGAGACAGGCCTCTCTCTTCTCTATGTTTTGCTAATCTTCTAGTTTTGAATTATCTCCATAAAAATAGTCACAGTATGATTTGATTCCTCTGTCCCAGTCATTAAATTTCTGACTGGGATGACAATTCAGGGGTGCTCACAAGATTTTGACAAGGATGTTTGTGATAGTGCTGTTTACATTAATGAGGAGAAACAGGCAAGATTAAAATGTGCTCCAGTGGAAGAATGGTGAATATAAATTATTAAATGCTCAATGAAGAAATATGTTATAAAATATGTAAGGATGAGAAAAAAACATGAGATTACTAAATAAAAAGATCAGACATTCAAAATGGGATGTGATACCTAATTCTAACTTTGTTCAAAAAATCATATTTACATTTTTATAGGGAAATAGAGAATTCCCTGATGGCCTACTGGTTAGGATTCCAGGCTTTCACTGCTGTGGCCCAGGTTCAATCCCTGGTCAGGGAAGTTCCTACAAGCTGCACAGTGTGATTTAAAGAAAAAGAAAATAGATGATATATAGAAAAATATTTGCCATGCTGGGCTTCAGAGTAATTTTATTACCCTCCCTTATACTTTTTTGTATTTCTCAAATTTTTCATAGTAAGCATATGTTATTTTCTAATCAGAAAATAATATTATAAAATATGCAAAGAAGTATGGTTTCTAATTTGGACATGGTCTAAACTATTATACTGACACCCTAAGGTGATAATTCCTGTCCTTTTTTGCAATCAAGGATCCTCAGATTTCATAATGGCTTCTTTCTCTCTTCCTTTTCGTCTTTGTTTTGCTCTCTTTATAACAAGGAAATTTAACAAAATTACTAAGTATTAACAATTACCATGCAGAACAAAATACGGAGGCTTCCAGAAATGTATATCTGAGGGTGGGTACTATATAATTCTAGAAGCAATATTAATAATTTTGAAGTTTCATCTTATTTTCTAAAAAGAATACTTGCCTATGAGTAAAGTGTTAGAACAATATATTCATTTGGATTATTATTTTTTAAATATTTATTTGATGAATAGACAAAAAATTATGAAAGATTAATTTTGAAGAAATCTAAAGTTGTTGGAAACTGGTTTTAACCAAACCTAGAATAGGAAATTGTTAAGCAGATCCTGCTTGGAAAGGGAAGGAAATCATTGTCAAGTGCCTGAAAGTAAGTGAAACTGTTAGTTCCTTGGTCATATCTGATTCTTTGCGACCCTGTGGACTGTAGCCCGCCAGGCTCCTCTATCCACGGGATTTTCTAGGCAAGAATACTGGAGTGGGTAGCCATTCCGTTCTCCAGGGGATCTTCCTGACGCAGAGATCAAACCTGGGTCTCCTGCACTGCCGGCAGATTCTTTTACCAACTGAGTTACCAGGGAAGCCCAGTGCCTGCTTCCTCCAAATAGCAGCGAGTCCCCAGCACAGGAATGGTCCCTCTCCAACTCACAGGACCAATCCAGGACTTCCAACTGAGCCCGACTTTCTGAGGATCAGCACCAGCCCTACTGTCGGGGTGTAAGCAATATACTACGTTGTGCAAACCCCCCTTTGAGGCAGTGCACCAGATTTGGTCTCAGCCCCTAAATTCGGTTTTGCTAACCTTCCTTGAACCTAATTCCTCAGAGGACTTAGCCTGTCCCAGGAACTAGAACCAGGTTCCCATCTTCCTGCCTTGTGGCCAACTTTCCCAATCCTGAGGCCAGTCCTTCCAATCACAGTCTTCTTCCTCTTTCTGTATCCTGACTTGCTGCAAAATGGGAATTGGTTAAATATATGAGTGAATGAATAAAAATGATGAAAGGAATAAATGGGAAATGGGATTATTTGAACTGTGAGCTCATATAGCTCCAATTCTTGGACACTGAGTAATACCAAACAGCCTCAGAAAGAACCTAGAGCAGGATCTGTAAGGCTTCAGTGGGCAAAAAAATATGATCCTCCCCTTATACTGCCCACTCCTCCCCCTATCACCCTAAAACGATGCCTGCCAACTCCAGTCCTAAGACATGCCACGAGTGGTCCCCATGGTTAGGTCATAGAGTTTGAGGTTGTTATTCAGTGACACAGCACAGCCTTTGCAAGATATATCTATTTTACTAAGTTGACAAATGTGGCCTTAGAATAAATAAGGTTGAAATCATTTGAATATGATGCATTGAGGAGACATGAATTATTTTCCTGCCATTTTATCAATATTCTCCCTTCCTTGTAGTCATCAAGCCCCTGTGGATCAACCTGGTATTGAAATACTCCTCTTATCTCAATGAAGAGAAGAGAATGATTCTTGAATCCTCAGATAACCTTTCTTTTTCTGTTCCTGCCTTGAAGAAGTTTAGAATCTATAGTCCTGGAAGTGCAGTTAGTGGAATTGGCAGCCTTGCACCCATCCTTGTGGAAGAGTGTACACTGAAATAAATACCTTTGGCATGGTGTCATGGCTTAGGTGGCATTTCAGAGCCAACCGCATGCATCTGAGCAATCTGTCATCTCATTGACATTCCACCACATGCCTCAAAATTCTCCAGGCAGGCTCAACTAAAAAATCTTGTAAGGCATGTACGTCAGGTAAATTCTAACTATAATTTAGGTGCATTTGAGTGATTCCAGACCTTTAGATATTAATCACTTGGCAGGACATAGAGTCCAAGAGAAGTGAGGTGTGATGACTTTTATTTTTTTTTTTTAATTTTTTTTTAATTCTTTGAATCAGCCATGGATTTACATGTATTCCCAATCCCGATCCCCACTCCCACCTCCCTCTCCACCCGATTCCTCTGGGTCTTCCCAGTGCACCAGGCCGGAGCACTTGTCTCATGCATCCCACCTGGGCTGGTGATCTGTTTCACCATAGATAGTATACATGCTGTTCTTTTTGAAACATCCCACCCTCACCTTCTCCCACAGAGTTCAAAAGTCTGTTCTGTATTTCTGTGTCTCTTTTTCTGTTTTGCATATAGGGTTATCGTTACCATCTTTCTAAATTCCATATATATGTGTTAGTATGCTGTAATGTTCTTTATCTTTCTGGCTTACTTCACTCTGTATAATGGGCTCCAGTTTCATCCATCTCATTAGGACTGGTTCAAATGAATTCTTTTTAATGGCTGAGTAATATTCCATGGTGTATATGTACCACAGCTTCCTTATCCATTCATCTGCTGATGGGCATCTAGGTTGCTTCCATGTCCTGGCTATTATAAACAGTGCTGCGATGAACATTGGGGTGCACGTGTCTCTTTCAGATCTGGTTTCCTCAGTGTGTATGCCCAGAAGTGGGATTGCTGGGTCATATGGCAGTTCTATTTCCAGTTTTTTAAGAAATCTCCACACTGTTTTCCATAGCGGCTGTACTAGTTTGCATTCCCAAAAAGATTTAAGCACTGAATGGTTGAAAGAGTTCCTGTGAAATTGCTTCACCCTCAGTTAATCTAGCTCTTATTTTTAAAAAATCAATTGAAACATACTTTATTTGGAGACTTTCCCTACAAATACAGTGGCAAATGCATAGTATGTAGCCTGTTAAATAGATAGCTTAAGCAGATATTAAATAGGACTTCCTCTCTTCCTAGGGAGCATTTGTTCCTTCACTAATTGGTAACATCCTTTCCTTGATCCCTGCAAAATGTCGCCGTTGAGGTCCAGTCCTCATGAAGCTAAGCAAACTGATCCTTCCCTTGGACTCCTTGTGAATCAAAGTGAAGGCTCAGCCTATGGAGCTTCTATTTACTTTTTACAAACGATATACCCCTAGACACAAAGAGTTAAAGGGGGGTTTGCATCTTCAGAATGAAGTTTTAGAAATACATATAGAACAAGCTCAAGATGTATCCGAACTAGGGATCTGGTAGATTTGTGTTAAAGTCTGGAATATGTTGGATGTACTACCAAGAAGACTTTTCTCTGAATGATGGGTTTTATTTGAACTCCCTAAAATAAAATGGCTTTCGAGTTTCTAAAATGTAGTTATCTACATGGCTTATTATTCAGTTAAAATAGTGTTTGTTGTGATTAGATAGATGCATATGTTTATTAAAAAAATATCTGAAATTATTAAAGCCTCAGAGTATTTCATAATGATGAAGAGAGATTACAGTTAGATAATAAATTACAGTATTTTGAGCCCAAACCAACCCCATAATTTTATTTTCTATTCTAATACTTTTTTATTATCATCACTGTTTTATATAGTTGATTTACAATATTGTTAGTTTCAGGTGTACATCAAAGTGATTCAGTTATATATATGTATATATATACATTTTCATATTATTTTCTATTATAGGTTATTACAAGATATAGAAAATGATTCCCTATGCTATATAAGAAATCCTTATTTGTTGTTTATCTATTTTACATACAGCAGTTTATATCTGTTAATCCCATACTCCTAATTTGTCCCTTCCCTGCTCCCTTTGCTAACCATAAGTTTGTTTTCTTTGTTTGTGAGCCTATTTCTGTTTTATACATAGATTCATTTGTATTATTCTTTAGGTTACACATATAAGTGATATCATATAATATTTGTCTTTGTCTGACTTATTTCACTTAGTATGATATTATGTAGGTACATCCATGTTGCTACAAATGGCATTATTTCATTCTTTTTAATGGCTGGGTAATGTTCCATTTCATACCCAGACACACACACACACGCACACCCCCCTCTTGAATCAATAGTCTGTTGATGGCACTTGAGTTGTTTTCATGTCTTGGCTATTGTAAATAATACTGTGAACATTGGGGTACATGTATCTTTTCAAATTAGAGTGGGCCAGTCCCATAATTTGAAAGTCAGTAACTGTAGTTTAAGATGTGAAAATTAAAGTTTTAATATATTACTCATGGAAGTTGCTATGAACTTTTTGGAGAACAATTTGGCACTCTATGTCAAAAGCCTTAAGTAGAGTATGTCCTTTGGACCAATAATTATACCCTGTTTCATTTATTCTAGGGACATGGAGATACAAAGATTTATATGTAAGGATTATTCATTGCATCATCATTCAAATGATAAAAATGGAAACAACATAGATGTCTAACAGTTCAGTATTATTTGAATAGATTATTATCAAGTCACACAATGGAATGCCCAGTAGCCATTAGCATAATTTTTGAAGTATATTTAGTAAATGAAAAAAATTTAAGGGAAGAACAAAAACTAAATAAATATTTATTGTAAAAGTAGCAGAACATTGGAAACAAATACTCACCAATAATGGACTGGTTAAGAAACTGTAGGGAATCTGCACTGGAAAAACTATGCAGGGTCAAAAAGAAAGGTGAAGGCCATGGGCCCATCTCTGAGATGTATTGTAAGGAAAGCAAATTATAGAATAGGTTGTGTAGTATGCAACCATTTTTGTAACTAGAAGATATAGCTATCAATATTTCTGGAAGTCTGCCACAGAACTAGTAACACCGGCTGCCTCTGAGGAGGTGAGAGGTGATTAGGCAGTGGGAGGGGAGATTCACTTCTTGTGTAAAATTTCATCCTATTTGAGCATTTTCCATGTGCCTGTACAAATTAAAAAATAAATACATATTATGTCCACTATGATCTTAACTTGTAAATAACTTCATGCCTATCCATCTGAATAGAAAAGATTCAAAATCAAACAAAAAATGTCAACAAGGGTTATCTTTGGGTGGTAGGGTGATGGATAATATTAATTTTCTTCCATGTATTTTCCTGTATCTTCTGTATTTCCTGTATTTTCTCCTCCCTTCCCAGGACAATCAGCATTGATAAATATTTTAAGAATATAATGAAAGGAAAAGGGAAATTAAAAAATGTCTAAAGGGGGAATTCCCAGTGGTTAGGACTCTGCGCTTCCACTGCAGGGGGCATGGGTTCGATCCCTGGTCAGAGATTTAAGACCCTGCATGTCTCACAGTGCAGCCTAAACTAATTTAATTAATTTTTAAAAATGTCTAAAGTCCTAATGAGACAGTTGGTGAGGGAGGGGCTTGCTTGGTTCGGTGATGTGAGTATTGAGCCTAGCACTGCTGCTCTATTAGTCAGGACTGGCCTTACTTCCCTATGGCTAACTATTCATCTACTGGCTGAGGTCTACACATATATAATTAATTTTATTACTATAACTCAGTTCTCAATCTTGCTGGCACATTGGGATACTTTGGGGCATTAAAAAAAAAATAACCAAAAATATACTAAGCTTTACCCCCAAACCAATTAAATCTGAATTCAGCATCTAGTATTATTAAAGTCTCCTCGGGTGATTCTAATCTGCAGCCAAGGGTCAGAACCACACTTTAACCCAGAGCTTTGATCTAGTTGAAAATGTGAATACTCCTGCAAGGGTGCTTTGATTTATTATCAGTAGGTTATAGACTTCCTGAGAATAAAGGTAAAAGACTAAGTGAACTATAGATTCTTTCCCAAAACATGACAAATTCTGAGACCAGGAAAGCTGGAGGCCGAATGCAACTTCTTCCAAGACTCCTTCAGTTTTGGGGCAAAGGGAATAGAAAATTGATAATGAGAAACCCACGTTCTAGCTCTGTTTTTGTCTCTTCCTGGTTGGAGAACCTGGATCAATTTATAGAACTTCTAGGTATGACCTTGTTGTAAAATGTGCCAACTGGATTAGCGCAGAGGTTTTGAAAACAGCCTAAGGGACGAAGAAAGAGGAAGAAGTGTGGGGATTCCATGTTACACACCCTACCCCCCATCAGTGGATTGACTTATTTATAGATTTATAGATTGGCTCTCCAGTATGCTTCATTTTAAAGAAGTGATTCCAGGATTAAAAAAAAAAAAAATTCCCTAGAATTTGTTGTATGACTCTGGGAACTCAAACTGGGGCTCTGTAACCACCTAGTGGGGTGGGATGGGGAGAGATGTTCCAGGGGGAGGGGGCACGGGTAAGCCTATGGCTGACTCATGTTCATGTTTGGTAGGAAACAATGTAATACTGTAAAGCAATTATTCCTCAATTAAAAATAAATAAATTTTAAAAATAGCCTCCAACTAACAAAAATAAATGAAAAAAAAACAAACAACATTTCCCCTAGATCACATGGCTTCTTAGCTCTCCTTATTCTACAATCTTCACTTTTTAATGTAAGCCCAATAGGGAACCTAAAATGTGTGATTTTTCCTGTATTTTCTCATCATTTTGGGGGGTTTGATTTTCCTGATACAATGTGTTTTAAGGTATTCTGTGGAAGCTTCTACTTCCATTGGATGATCAATGACTTTTCAACCTAGTTTTCTTGTTCCAGTGTCACATGCAGAAATCCTGGATATTTTTAAGTTGTAAAAAGTAGACAAATTTCCACAGCTCATTCCTTCCCGGGAATGACAAATCTCCCACTTGTATACCAACTCATATATAACTTCCATACCAGGGCCAGGATAGGGTAAGGCAAGTGAGCCTTTTGTCTTGGCTTCAAAGTTTAAGAGAGTACCAAAAAACTCAGTAATTAATACAAAAATACATGAAGAGCAAATTATAAAAATTTAAGTAAAGGTAAGATCACCAATAGTTCTCTGCTGGGCCATACTGGAGCCCATGGCAAAAAAATAAAAGTACTTCACTCACTTCAGTCTATCCTAGGTCCCATTCCATACTGTTGAAAGTACTCACCACAAATAAGTTCTTAAGAATTTGTATAAGATCAAATGGAACCTAATCAAACTATACGCTTTTGTCCAGCAAAGGAAACCATAAATAAAACAAAATGACATACTATGGACTGGGAGAAAATATTTGCAAATGATGAGACTGACAAGGGATTAATTTTGAAACTATACAAACAGCACCTACAGTTCAGTAACAAAAAAACAAGCCATCCAATCAAGAAATGGGCAGAAGACCTAAACAGACATTTCTCCAAAGGGGACATACAGATGTCCAACAGGCACATGAAAAGCTGCTCATCATCGCTAATTATTAGAGAAATGCAAGTCAAAAATGCAATGAAGTACCATCTTACACCAGTCAGAATGGCCATCACTTTAAAAAATCTACAATAAATGCTGGAGAGGGTGTGGGGGGAGCCCCCAACACTGTTGGTGGGAATATAAATGGGCGTAGCCACTATGGAAAACAGTATGGAGGTTCCTCAAAAAACTAAGACTATAGTTACCACATGGTCCACAATCCAACTCCTGGGCATATATTCAGAGAAAATTCTAATTCAGAAAGATACATGCGCCCGAGTGTTCACAGAAGCACTGTTTACAACAGGGGAGATGGAAGCGACCTAGGTGTCCACTGACAGATGAATGCCTAAAGAGGATGTTGGGTGTGTGTGTATACACACACACACACACAATGAAATATTACTCAGCCATAAAAAACGAAATCTTTGTAGCAATATGGGTAGACCTAAAGAGTACTTACTAAGTAAGTCAGATAAAGGCAAATATCATATGATACTACTTATATGTGAAATCTTAAAAAAAATGATACAAATGAACTTATTCACAAAACAGAAACAGACTCACAGACATAGGAAAAAACCTTATGGTTATGAAATGGGAAAACAGGAAATGGGGAAGGATAAATTAGGAGTTTGGGGTTAACAAAAACACACTACTATATATGAAATAGAAAAACAAAGACCTACTGTATAATATAGATAATGATATTTAATGTCTTATAATAATATATAATGGAAAATCTATAATCTGAAAAAATATATACACAGACACACACACACATATGTATGCATGCATGTGTGCCTCAGTAGTGTCCTACTCTTTGTGACTAAAAAACAGCAACAACTATACATACATATATACGCATATATATATGAATCACTTTGTTGTACACCTGAAACTATGAAAACATTGCAAACCTGCTACACTCTAATTTTTAAAAATGTGTGTGCATGTTAGTCACTCGGTTGTGTCCGACTCTTAGCGACCTCATGGACTGCAGCCCGCGAGGCTCCTCTCTCCATGGGATTCTCCGGGCAAGAATACTGGAGTGGCTTGCCATGCCCTCCTCCAGGGGATCTTCCTGACGCAGGAATCAAACCCCGGTATCCCACACTGCCTGCAGATTCTTTATCATCTGAGCCACCAGGGAAGCACTAATTTAAAAAAAGAAACTAACCACACAAAAAAATGGAATTTGTATAAGAATGGAGAGATAGAAATACATTGACAAATTTGAAAGAGGTCTCTTGGAAATTTTGTGGCTCAAATAGATTTTGGTAGGCCTAACAGATAGGAAAAGAAAGAAAAAGTGAGCGAGAGATACTTTTACATTTAATTTTGTGGTCAGAAAGAGATATTTTATATTCCTATTTAAGACTGAAAATCCATTAGGTTTCTTGTGCTACTGTGCTCAGTCACGTCTGACTCTCTGCCACCCCATGGACTGTAGCCCACCAGGCTCTTCTGTCCATGGGATTCTCCAGGCAAGAACACTGGAGTGGGTTGCCATTTCCTTCTCCAGGGGATCTTCCTGACCCAGGGATTGAACCTGAGTCTCTTGCATTTCCTACATCGGCAGGCAGGCAAATTCTTTACCACTGTGCCACCTGGGAAATCCATTAGATTTCTTACATCTTGGTAAAATTCAGAATGGCAGACTGAAAAATTTTGCAAGGGTAGTAACTAATTAGTAAATAAAGGTGATTATTAACACCATTTCAGTCACTGAGAGGGCAGCATAACATAATTCAATTACTTATGTATTTTTCATCAACAGGTGCTGTGTTTCATTAATTTATCATACACTGAGTAATTAACAAATTGACTATATATTGTGTCATGATCTTAAATGTATATCATTCTTATTACTAAAAATGAATTTGGGATAGGAAATCAACTTTCCTATACAGTTGGTTTAGATGGCATTAATACATTTCCACTGGGTTTGGAACAATATGTTTCATTCGCAGTTTTCTTGATACCCTAGTGTGGCCAATATTCTTTGATGAACCCATTTGAGGCAAGATCTTAAAGCACAGGGCCAAGGTACATTTTATATTGAGGGAGCCAAGCTTTGGTGGGTACCATCTGGTGAAGGAAAAAAAAAAAAAAGGCAGACCGCCATGTGGCCAATATATGGCCTCTTTGATTGAAGGGTCTCTTATTATCTTTTAAAATTTATTTTTAACTGGAGCATAATTGCTTTACAATATTGTGTTGGCTTCTCCCATACAACAGCGTCAATCAGCCATAAGTGTACATATGTCCCTTCCCTCTTGAACCTCATTCCACCCCTCTAGGTTGTCACAGAGCACCAGGCTGAGCTCCCTGTGTTATACGGCAACTTCCCATTAGCTATCTTTTTCCCATGTGGTAATGTATGTTCCAATGCTACTCTCTCAATTCGTCCCACCCTCTCCTCCCCCACTCTGTCCAAAGTCTGTTCTCTCTGTCTGCATCTCTATTCCTGCCCTGCAAATAGTTCATCAGTACCATTTTTCTAGATTCCATATATATGTGTTAATACATGATATTTGTTTTTCTGACTTACTTCACTTTGTATAACAAGCTCTAAGTTCATCTGCCTGCAGGGTCTCTTTTTAATTCATTCAACAAATGCTTATTCAGCATCTACTAATTCCAGGCCCTGTTCTAGGTACTGGGTTCAGGAGTGAACAAAATAGGCAAAGATCTTGATTCTTACCGAGGTATACATAAGAAATCATCAAAGGGAGATGAGTATAAATGGGATAAAGGATTATTTGATTTAAAGACAGGGAAATGAATAGGAAACGAATAGGAAAGAAATCAATTGCCTCTATCAACTACCTGATTAATTTCAAAATCCAATCTTCACCCAGCTAATTGCCTTCCACGGTCCACCGGGAATGCCCACACATACAGCGTGTTACTATAATGTGGAATCTAAGCTGGTTTAGGTTTTACAGCAGTGGGGAGTAAAGCAGGTGGTAGAAAAAGTTGCCATCTGGGAATACAGGGCCAGGATTGCCAGATCTTGACCAAGAACTGAAATACCCATTTCTGTGTCAATCACTAGATGTTTAAGTTCTGACAGTTAATTCAATTTTTGCAAAAGTACCACTGAGTCTAAAGCAACCCTTCTGTACCTCAGAGACCACCGAGTTTGTAGCCTTTGTCTTAGGTTGGAGTCCAGCAAAACCAGGGATTCTTGTGGGACAGATGGCTCCAACTTGTAGTAATGACAGGGCAGGAAGTTCCTATATTAGCTAAGTCGTTATTGACCCTTTGGGTGCCAAAAGGATTTTAACCCATGATTTCGGTAATCTTACGTCTCACTACTTGATTTTAGTATACATTCATTCATTTGCTCATTCATTAAACCTTCGTAAATGACATTTCTGGCTGAAACACTGGTCTACCCAGCTTAAAAATGGCTCCCATGTGGTCAGCCTTGTAGGTAGGGCCTTCCAATGCAGGGGGCCTTGATGACCTTCACACTGGGAGATACAATGCTGCCTGTGATAATGCTAACCTTGCGTGAGTGCATGCTAAGTCGTTTCAATCATGTCTGACTCTTTGCGACCCTATGGACCATAGCCTGCCATAGTCCTCTGTCCATGGGATTCTCTAGGCAAGAATACTGGAGTGGATTACCACGCCCTCCTACAAGGGACCTTCCCAACCCAGGGATTGGGTTGGGAAGGGATCAAACCTGCATCTCTTACATCTTCTGCATTGATAAGTGGGTTCTTTACCACTAGTGCCACCTGGCAAGCCCAACGTGACCCTTGAGTAAGCACAAAATATACAGATACATTTGATTCGAACCAGAGGATCATTTGGGGGCTTCCCTAGTAGCTCAGCTGGTAAAGAATCCACCTGCAATGCGGGAGACTCCGGTTCGATTCCTGGGTTGGGAAGATCTGCTGGAGAAAGAATAGGCTTTCCTTTTTTTCCCAGGATTCTTGGGTTTCCCTTGTGATTCAGCTGGTAAAGGATCCGCCTGCAATGCAGGAGACCTGGGTTGGATCCCTATACTGGGAAGATCCCTTGGAGAAGGGAAAGGCTACCCACTCCAGTATTCTGGCCTGGAGAATTCTGGGTCGCAAAGAGTCAGAGCAATTTTCACTTTCACTTTCAGAGGATCATTTGGGCTTCCGTGGTGGCTCAGATGATAAAGAACTCTGCCTGCGATGTAGGAGACCCCGGTTCAATCCCTGGTTCAGGAAGATCCCCTGGAGAAGTGAAAGGCTACCACTGTAGTATTCTTGCCTGGAGAATTCCACGGACAGAGGAGCCTGGAGGGCTACAGTCCATGGGATCACATGACTGAGCAACGAAGCACAGAGGATCACTTGGATGCATTTCTAAGGGTGGTGATGGAAAGATGTCACTGAACTACTCTATCTAGAATATCTGCCTGGTGACTTTGCAGTGTGGGTATCTTATCTTTCAGGAGAAAGCATTCTTTTTCATGCATTGTTCAGTCGCTAAGTCGTGTCCAACTCTTTGTGACCCCAAGGGCTGCAGCATGCCAGGCTTCCCTGCCCTTCACTATCTCCTGGAGTTTGCTCTAACTCATGTCCATTGAGACAGTGATGATATCCAACCATCTCATCCTCTGTTGCCCTCTTCTCCTCCTGTTGACCCTGAAACCTTTCTTGCACCAGAAACACTGAAATCTTTCCTGCTGTTTTGAGACTGTCCTCTAGGTGGCGCCATTTATAGCTCTCTGAGTCTCCCAGGGCCTGCTGGCCTGCCTTCCCCCAAAGCAAGGCCACTTTTATTCCTAGGTCAGCCAGCTTTGTCAGCAAGCACAGAACAGAGGAGCTTTCCCAGCTCTTGTAGGAGCTGCAGTGTTTAGGCTGACTTCTAATTGGCCCTTCAGGTAGCCATCCTGTGCCTACTTCAGGCTGCTTTGCATGGTGGCTTGGATAACTGCTCCTTCTTCCCAATTGCCTCTAGCAATCCATTCTCTGTACTGTAGGTTAGGAGCCAGTGCTTCTCATTTCACATTGCTGTTTTATGCATGCAGACTGCCTGCCCAAATAGATTATGAAGACTTTGAGGGCTTTGTATGCCTCAGGCATCTGGCATAGGGCACTGCTTGTGACAGGCACAGTCTGTGAGTGTTTGTTGTTGATGTAGGTTCTGGAATTGTGTTTATTCATCTCTTACTGAGTATCCATTGCAGGCTAGGCACTCTTTTGGATGCACTGAAAACAGTTATGAAAGATAAGGTCTCTACTTTCAAGCAGCTCCCAATCTTGTGAAAGAGCATGAGAAAGAGAAATAGACAGTGGTATTACCGTGTGCAGTGCATGGTGTGAAGCAGCCACGCCAGATGATTCTGGAAACAGGAGAAGTACAGGCTTTTCCTTCCCTGGGAGCATCTTTTGTGAGTGTGCTTGTGGCTTTTTCATTCTTTGACCCTAGCATCACTCCTGGAGACTGAACTGTGCCTCTGACTGTTTTTCTTTGCCAGTGCCCAAAGAACAGGGTTGCATGATGGTGGAGGTAGAATGCCACAGAGGAGATGACAGTTTTCTATTTTCCTCTGGTGTTCACTGCTCCTAGGGTTTTGTGGTTTGCTTTTCAGCCATCAGTAATTGCCTTCGAATTCTCCAAATGGTTTATCTTCTCACTGTCTATCTGGGGGTGATTTGAAATTGCTGATTTACTTTTAAGTGGTGTAGAAACATATTTATTGAAAACCTATTCATTTCAAATGTCCCCTTTCCTGTGAAGTCTTCAGTTCTCCTGAACAGAAGGATCCCTTCCTTTTTATACCTTTATAGTGTTACTTGTATCCCAACTTTAATACAAATTGATTTCATTCTCTTTTATTGGAAGTGTTCAGAGTCACATAATGCCCTGAGACTTCAAGCCTGTTGAAGACAAGGACTATATTTTATTCATCCCAGTATCTGTCTTCTTGCACTTTCATCTTAGTTTTGTACATATGGTAGGCAATGAATACATTTGTTGATTTAATGAACTAAGCCTTTGTAACACGATTCACATTTAGTTGAATATTTTAGCATATTTGCTTGTAGAATATGGTCACAACTTCAGTAGTTTCAACATGGATTTTGTTCGCGTGATTTAGGTTATGTGACTATTTGCCTGGCAAATGCTTTCCAGACACATATGCAAAGGTTTCTGAACAGATCTGGGCTCAGACTTGAAAATTTCCTGTTTCCTTATTGACACTCATATACGACTTTATCACTGTAGAGTGTTGGTTTTCCTTACTTCCCAACTTATTCCCAGTGCTTGAACGAACATCCTCTTGATTTGTCTAATCCATTCAAATATCTACTAAATGCCAAGGACTGTCCCTGATGCTAGGCATACAGGGGGTGATAAAAGAGACTTTTATTGTTCCACAATGTGTTGAAACAATTTAATTCCATTCATCCAAAAATAGGTCAATTCAGTAAAAATGGAGGACCTGATAGGGTAAGAGCCCAGGCTGGGAGACTTTTAAAAAAAATCTTAGATCTTTGGCCAGGAAACCAGACACTTACTTGAAGATTCCTGACTTTTACTTGATTTTCTAATGTTTTCTATCTCTCTGCAACTCATGTATAGACATATTTAGAGGATGCAAACTTATAATTCTTTTCCCTTGATGCCATTTAAAATTTTGGCATGTTGAATTTCAATGTTTAATTAGTCAGTTAATTTTAAATTTTAATTTCACAGCATCCACATAAGGGGGTGAAGCTGGTGAAGTTTGTCCTTTCTGCTTTCCTAGCCAAGGTGAAATTTAATTACAGTCGACTCTTCTGCAGGTTATGCATCCTTGAATTCAACTAAAGGTAACTGCATTTTCTAGGCCAAATATCTTTTAAACAGGAAGTCTAAAATATAGATCTTATGTCTAGAGGACTTGTTTGATCTAAGTCATGGTATGTGTGTGTCTAGGGGTGGAGGTAATGGCAAATGAACGGAGGCAGTTACACACCTGTCATTTGACAATCCTATATGCACTCTTGACCTGCAGTAATAGAATCATGCCCTCATTTTACATTCTGGATCAACAGGTTGCACCAGAGACTTCTCAGAAGCAACATAAAATGTGAAAAACGGATTCCTTTCTTAAGATACAATTTCCTCTCAGGCTCCATTAAGGCAGAAAGCAGTATGAGTTACACCTCTTGTAGCTATTAGATCAAATACAATTTGAACGAGCAAGCATTTTTTTGGCAGTCGCCTGTTAACAACAAAATATAAGCAAACCACATTTTAAAGTAAACTACCTCAATCGAAAGTGAAAAAACAAAATACCAGAATGGAATTTTGCTGTGGCGATTCTGGTTTTCTCATTTTTCTTTCATTCTTTCCTTTACCCTTATTTCACATTATTTTGCATTTTCTCAGAAGTCATAATTCCATCTCGGTCTAGAATGGTGAAGTCGATTACTTGGCTGTTTAATATCGTGTGCCTTTTTCAAAAACGAGAGGAGAGCTTGTAAGAAGAAAACAAAAACAACTCCAATGGCATGAAAAGTTGGAAGCTAGCAGGAGGCTCTTGGAAACTGGGCCGCTTTATTTTTCTGCTCTGGATTTAGATTTCTGTCTCCAGGAACTTTTGTGAATAGTTTCACCTATTAAGTGTCCCTTGCCCCTCTGCGAGACAGTGACAATTCCGTGTCCTCCCCGGTCGCACTGCACGGTTGAGTGTATATTATTTTCTACGACTCAACTTGGATCAGAGGTGACGGGACATACTTTCCAACCGAATGGCGTTTTAGAAATAGGCACAGGAAACAGCATTGAACTAGGCGAAGAGCCGCGCCACGGATCTGCTCCGCGCTGCCCCGGAGCGGCAGGCGGGAGGCGCCGGCGCCGAGGCTGCCTTCGGGGGAACCGGGCGGGTGTTCGCGGGGCGGCCGGTGCTGGGGGCTTACGGGGCCGAGATCCCCGCCTTCCCGGAGAAGCCGCGGCCGCGTTCCGGAGGCAGTGGGCAGCCGGCTGGCGGAGGCCGCCATATTCCCGGTTTACCACGCCCGGGCGGCGGGCCGGTAGCGGCAGGTTGGCGGCGGCCCCGGCTGCGCCTCGGCGACCCGGCCCCGCCTCCCGCCGGGGGCGGCCGTGACCGCTGAGCCCGCGGGCCCGACCGAGGGCGCGGGAGCGGGAGGCGCCCGCAGCGCCCGAGGGGGCCGGCCCAGCGACGGAGCGGCGTGAGCGAAGCGAAAGCCGCACTGGGAGGCGCGCCGCGGCGGCTGCGAGCCCAGGAAAGCCTTCCAGGAGGGGCCGGGCGGCACCGCCTCCCGCTCCCCTCCTCCCGCGCCCGTCCCCTCCCTCCACCTCCTCCCTCCGCCGCCGCTGCCGCCTCCCTCCCGGATCTGTGCTCCAGTTCAGAGAAAGAAGAAAATGTGTGTGTGTGGCGAGGGGGAGGGCGAGCTCTGAGCAGCCGCTCTGCGCCTGGCAATCGGGGCCGGGGGGTGGGCGTCTGGCGGAGGCGGAGGAGCGCGCGGCGGCCGGGCGGGCGGGCCGGCGAGCCGGGTTTGCGCGCGAGCCGGGCGGTGGGCGCGGGCAGGGCCGAGGGCGCCCGGGAGCCGTGTCAGGCGGCAGCCAGGAGCCGGCGCGCCAGGCGCGGGGAGCCGTCGGCGACCGCTCGCTGCGGGGACGCCCCGGTGGATGTGCTCTCGCCGCCGGGCGCACGGCTTAGGGGAGCCTCGGCGGCGGCGGCGGCGGCGGCGGCGCGGGGGGCGAGGCGGGCCGCCTGTTCCCGGGGAAGGAGGCGCGGGCGTCTGAGCGAGGCCGGGCGCGGCGGCCTTCCCTAGCGCGCCCCCCGAGCCAGCGCCCGCGGCCGCCTCCCGCGCCGGCCTCGCTCGTCCCGGCAGCCCGAGCCGCCACCACCCGCCGCACCCCCGGCCCACCTGGTGGCCCCGGCCCTGGCCGCGGCCCCCGCGGCGGTTTCCCGAGCTCGTCGTCCCGGACGCGCGCCCGGGCGGCGGGGGCTCGGCGGCCACCGCTGCCTCGGGGGAGCGAGGGCGGGAGGGTGTGTGTGCGCGCGTGTGAGCAGGGGGTGCCGGCGGGGCTGCAGCGGAGGCACTTTGGAAGAATGACTCTGGAGTCCATCATGGCGTGCTGCCTGAGCGAGGAGGCCAAGGAAGCCCGGCGGATCAACGACGAGATTGAGCGGCAGCTCCGCAGGGACAAGAGGGACGCCCGCCGGGAGCTCAAGCTGCTGCTGCTCGGTGAGTGCCGCCGCGGCCGGACGCAGCGGATCCTCCCGCCGGGCCTCTGCGCCCCCCGCCCACCATCCCCAGGCCCCGGACTGCGGCCCCGGCCCCCGGGCGCGGGCGGCTCGCCCCTGCCCTCCCCGGGCGCGGCCCCGGCCACTACCCGCACCCTGAAGGGCGCGCGCGCGCGTGCAGACACAGGCGCGCGCAGAGGGGTCGCGGCTGGCAGCCCGGGGCCTCGGCTTGTCCCTCGCGGTCGCCCCGAGGGCTGTGCACTCGGGGTGCCGGTTTGTCCGCTGTGCATCTGCTGAATGGCACAACGCTTCGGGGAGACGTGGGTGGGAAGGTGGGCAGGAGGACTGAACTTACAGTGTCGTGGCCGCGGCGCCCCGTGGGGCGGTGGAGCGGAGAACTGTGTGTGCGTGTGGCCTTAGGTGTCAAGCGGACCCAGGGCGTGCGGTGGGGTGGCCTGTGTGCATCCTTTATCCGTGCTTTTAGGGGTCGGGAGCGAATGGTGGAACGGTGGGCAGACTCGCGACTGGATTCTCTAAGGAGTGATGATGAGGGAGCCGAGTGGTTGGCTCTCTGAAGAAAGGGGGCTAACGTATTCCGGGAGCGGGGAGGTGAGCAGATATATGTGTCACACGAGTGCGGTTCTCTAGCCACCAGACCTCCGACGGAGGGACCCAGAAGAGTTTCTTAATGGTGACAGGCGGGTTTCTAGTCTCCACCATCCCTTCCAGATAAAAGATGAGGGATACGGGAGGGTTGTGCTGTGTGGTTGTTGACAGCGATGGGTATCTTTTGTTTAATGTGGCAACCCAGATGTAGGCCTGAATTCACAATAGTTGCCAGTACAGCCTCTCAATTACTCTCAGGGAAACAAATAGAAACCTTTTGTTTAAAACGGACAGCATTTTAGTATCTTTGGAATCTGGGCTAGAAGGAAAACGGGAAGTGAACAGCAAAAAACGTCCCTTTAATCTCTAAAAAATAACCCACTATTCTGCCTTCACATTAAGTTAGCAAGAAAATGCCATTTCTCCACTAGGAATTTTATTGATTATTATCTCTGGGAGAATGTTCAGAATCAACATTCAGGCCAGCACGACATAACTCTGAGCTATTGTGTTAGGAAGAACAGCTTTGCAGTAACAGGCCTGAAAAATGTCTGCACTCGTGTTCTGGATATTTGCGTGTATAATAAATAGGTTTCTCAGACATTTCTGGAAGAGAATAATGTCAATTCTGATTTGAGAAGCATGCATTTTCCTTCTTATCTTGAGCATTCCGTCTCCTGGTTCAAGGAACCAATTGCCTTTGGGAGGGAACTGCTTATGTACTGGATCATTTGCAAGAAGGAACAAAACATAATGATCAGGAATGGTTACAAATGGTTAATTCACATGCCATGCTTCATGTCTTCATTTTGAAACCAGATTAGATAAATGTGCACATGTTTATAAAGAACAGAAGGCAAACCCTGGATAAAAGGGGCGGGCTTTAGGGAAGGAAGCCAGGGAAGGGGGAAACTGCTGTTGCAAAAGGAAGATCTTTTCATTTTTTTATGTTTATTCTCATTTTGAGCTACTTCTCATGGCTGAAAAGGTGAATATTTTCTGAATTCTCAAGATTGAGAAGAAACTAGAGTGGGTCGGAGACACGAATGGAGTTTAAGTGCATGATTAAGGGAAAAAGCATGTGTTTTAGAGAGACTTGAGGATGGTTTTTCTTTTGCCCTGTGTAGAGTCTTTATTTGTTTGTTTGGCTGTGAATAGGGCGTTTGAGGTCTCTCAGGCCAACCCCATTGCCTGAAATGTGGCAGCCCTGGGTTCCTAGCAGCTGAATTAGAGCTCAGGGAATTTGTCTGAGGGCCTGGGTTTGAATGTCTAGGAGGACTTTGGGGGAAATACCCACAGATGGATGCTTAGTTACATACTGTGGACTTAAGTAACATATTGTGCTTTTAAAAATGAACTTGGAGATAATTTTATAAGGACAAAAACTAAAGTAAAACAATTTTACCACTGAAGTGGTAGTGTGGAGAACTTTTTTTCTCCCCTTCTTATTAGATTGTTGACGAAGGTTTAGTACAGCCTCACCCCTGCCCCCTAATATGGCCTATTAGAAGTGGTAGAAAAATAGGACATCAGTTTAGCACCTACATTTATTAGCACTTTAAAAGTATACAACTTTTTGTTAGAAACCCAATCCCTAGACATCACGTAAGGTTTACTCCAGCTTCATGTTCTGGAGATGTTGCTTTTGTAACATAACTATTGCAGTACCTATACTATGTAGTCAGTGCTGTCTGCTCACTGTAGATTTGTGTGTGTCCTCATGATTTTTGAATCCAGGAGAGGCGTGATGGTTGGTTTGAATCAGGGAAGGTATCAAGAGGCGTTCCTTTTGAGGAATGCCTGATGTGCTGCTTTGATGAGTGCACTGAATCTTCATTCATGTAAATGAGGCCCTTCAAAAGATTCACCAATATTTTTAACTACTTTATTTAAATTAAGGGATCACCACTGTATTTTAATGAAATTCAATGTAAAATTATTTTCAAAGTAAATTTTAGTTCAAAGCATGACGCCATTTTAAGGAAAATGGGTGTATTTGGCAGGAGCCCCTTGTTAGTTCACATAATTAGCTAATTTTATATTGTGAAGAAATTAGAGAAAATAGTGGTTACCTGCCTAGATGAAAGCATGGCAGTGAAATTTGGGCTGCCTTGATACATAACCAGCAATTATGCCAATATGTTTCAAAGTCTATGATACTTACTTATTTTGATGCTTATTTTTAAAAAAGTGAAACTCAGAAACCTAGTGTCATAAAATATATTAAATTTTGAATTGTTTTCTTTATTCATTTTCTGAATTCATTTATGTTGGTATATTTATTTTCTTAGACACCTCAAAGAAAACTGTTTGTAGTCTACATAGATGTACAAGAGAATATTTTAATCTGAAGTTTTTATATACTTCCTAGATGTAATATACATTTCTTCCTTTAATGAATATTTATGAATATTAACTAAATATTTCTATTGGTGGTAGTAGGTCGCACTATTTAATATAATCTGTCTTTAAGTCTTTATAAAACAAGTGCCATTGAATACCTGCTTCTGGTCAATGATATTCTTCTGAAAATTTCAGCTTCTTAAAGATACATTTTTTTCTCCCCTTTAACATGTTCTTCTTTTACATGTTTTAAACTCTTTACTCTTCAGATCTTAATCATCAATAGAAAGATTTAGCAAAATGCTGTGTTTTTTTTTTTTTTATTGATTGGATTCCACTTACTGAAGAGGCAAAGTTTAGGCCAGTTTTAGGTGAAAGAATATATGTTCTTGCTCTTCTAACTGAATTACAAATGTGGTTGGAAGTTTTCTTCCTATTCTAGACTGGAAGCTTAGGAAGGTAGGGACAGATTCTCTGTTGCACGCTGTAAAATCCCAGCTTCTAGCACAATCTCTAACTCATAGAGTGCTCTCAGTAAGTATTTATTGAATAAGTAAGCTTCTGTATAACCTTCCTAATAGAAATTGGGGCCATAAAACAATGAAGACATTATAGAGACATGGAGAAATGTAGAGTTTTTCTTCTGTGGCAGAGGAAATCTTGACCTTTGAAAATAACTATATGTAACTGTTTGAGCCAATTGACTACAAATTAGTTTTGGGATCTGAAGTGTTAATGTAGGATGTTTTATTGCATAGTGCACCAGTATATTACAGTTCTGTGCTGGTTGCATTTGGAATGATAACAATCGTGTTTAAAATATGAAAGTTTAAAGGAAAAAAAAATCATACCATGTCTTGATTACTTTTTTTTTTTTGTATAGAGGCTAGCTTAACCCTCTCATCTTTATGCCATCTACTTTTCTCCATGACACACTCACCAGAGTGAATTTTTAAATTCTTTAGAGGACAGGTGGTGACTGAAGAGATTTTTACAACTTACCTATATATAATTACGTGAGAAGAACCACAGCGGTTAACTTTTAGGAAATGTAGAAAGAATGATTTTAATTTGAGCAATATACATTTGTACTGAAAACTGAACAGTTCCAGAGCAGGAAGGTACCTGGAAGGTGGGGAGTGTTGTGACAAATTTAGAGTATGTGGAGAGTTCATTCATACAGGTCTGGGTTAAGAACACCCAGCCCACCACCCCTCTGTAGAGCTCACTGGTGCACGGATGGGGGTGTTGATTGCTCAAGTTAACCTAGCGGTTACTTGGCTGTCTAGGATGGCTACTCAGAATTGCAGAATGAAAGCTTCCTTCTAAGCGACCCTAATAACAGAATCTCCCTGGAAATACCATAATATGGTGATTATGAGGCTGCTTTAAGATCAACCAATTTTATTTTTGCTACTCTTTTAGCTTCCAAGTGTTGAATATGTTTCTAAACGTCAGTATTTGTTTGAATGCATTTCCTCTTTTTTTTCTTTCCTTATTTTATTTTTTCTGGAAACAAAGTATTTATAGTTTGTATCTGAAAAGTGAAGTGGCAGCGTCCCTCATAAAAATCAAAACTGGAGCTCTGACCAAATAACAAAGACTTCAGAGTAAGATTTTTGCATTGAACCATGTAGATTCATTGTCTGGATCTGCCATATAACTGCCAATCTCATACTTATGTATTAATGTATTATTTCTTCATATGGGAATTTTGGGGGCAAATTACAACCCTACTGAACAATGAAGTTATCTAGTATATATCTATTCAAATATTTTTAGGTAAACTTAGGAAGGAGAATCAGAAGAATAATTTAGTAGCCATTTTGTTACAAATAAATTTTATAGCCTCTTTTTCAAAAAAGTCAAACAACCCAGCTGCACTTTATACGAGATGGCTTGTGTTCAATTTTCAGAGATGCCTATTAAATATAGTTATGATTTTTATTACAGATGAATTTTTAAGGACCTTAAACAGATTTTGCAGTTGTGAGACTGCGTGCTATGCTAAACTTAGCAGTAAAAAGGAACACATTTTTCTTCATGCTCCAGGCAAACTTATACTTGAAAAGAAACGAACAAGATTTGCCAAGGATGATTTTGATTCCAGCATTCATATTAGTTTTTTTTTTTTTTAAGGGGAGGTTATTAGTTCTTTTGGTATTAATGGAAGTGTGGATTGAGTGTTGTAGAGGAAAAATAAGAGAGCTCAAAGGGTACATCTTGAAAGAGAGAGAAGCCATTTTAAGAAGGTTAGGATTGCTTTCTCCCTGAGAAGGTGGAGAGAATCTGTTTTCTCCAGACTCTGTTTTGGGTTGAGGGAAATGCAAGTATTTGTAACAAGAAATTTTAAGTGTAATTTTCTGGTTGAAGGGGGAGGGCAGTGACTTTTCAAAGGGAAACTTTTGTAATGGCTTTAAAGCAATGTTATGATCTCTGCAGAATTAATCCTAGGAAAGTGTGAAATAGTAATAGGAGGAAAAATGTGTGATTGTTGGTAATTAAATCTGTGGCAGTAACTGACTACAGTAAACAGTGAATGTTTTCTCGTTCTGCCGAATGGAGTAACATTAAAGAAAGAGCTATTCTCAGACCCAAACACTAGTTTGTGTGAACAGCTGTTACTAATAAAATTATAGGCAGTTGTTTGACAATCACCTATGATTTGTTACCTTACCGATATATAAAAAACCTGTCTGATTTCTTATCTACCATGTAATAAAAAGGAAAAAAAGGACCTAAATATTCTGTCATAAATGAGTTCATAAATCTTAGGTGGTCATGAATCTGGGCTTTATAAACAAAATAAACATCCATATCACAGTGTTGAGAACCAAAGACTGAATTCGCTAAATAGCTCTGGGGTTGACCTTTATACCTAGGCATAATTGCTGAAATCAGTGCAGAGTATTTTGTTAAGAGCCTAAGATTTCAATTTGAAGAACAAAATTAGTATTATTTAACTATAGAGTTATCAAGATTTTCAAATTCATTTATTTAACAAACACTTGCCAGTTTTGGGAAAACAAACATTTCCTCTAAAATTTCTTTTTTTTTTTTTTTAGCCAGATGTACCATAAGAAAGAACAGTTGCATACGGAATGCGGGTCAAGTGAACAGATATTAAGCACCTACTGTGTATAAAATAATGTGCTGTGTGAGACACACCCTTGTTTCTTATTTGCCGGCAGGAAAGACTACCAGCAGTTTTCACAGTCCTTGTTGTTTTACAGTTGACGCCCGCAGCCTGACATGTCCTTCTGGGTGTTAGCCTTCCCGGTGCTGGCTTTTTGATTGGCTGTTAATACAAAGAAAAAGACAAAATAATCTGAAGGCCATTCTAGAAACTTCCCGGGGATTACACAACTGGGGAAGCAGATGGTCTTGAGAATTTGAACGCCTGAGTGATATATATTATTTCCTTGGAGCCGGCGTATCTTTTTTTTTCTTTTTTGCCTTTAACTGTGAGAAGCTGTTAGTGACCACTTGCCCTGTGTTTCTAGCTCAAGTGGGAGCTGTGTGTGTTTCTAAGATGCTCAGTCGTGTCTGACTCTTTGTGACCCCATGGACTGAACCCCCCCCCAGGCTCCTCTGTCCATGGAATTCTCCAGGCAGGAATCCTGGAGTGGGCAGTCGTTTCCTTCCTCGGGATCTTCCCGACCCAGGGATCTAACCTGGTCTCCTGGGTTGCAGGCAGGTCCTTTACCGTCTGAGACACCAAGGAAGCTACATGAGGACAAAGTTAGTGGCCCGTGTTTCTTGGGAACTCTGCGAAGCACCTTCTCTTGCTAGGTTTATGGAGACTCAGTATCTGGGAACTTGTGGATGTAGGACGATGGGGGCAGGGTGGGCAGCTGGGTTCTCAGAAGCAAGCAGAGCAATTGGAGGGAGTGAATTTAAACGTCTTGCTTTCTTCTAGTGGGTAAACGTCTTGCTTGCTTCTAATGGGTATCATTGATTTGTTCTCCATTTACCACACCTCTTTGTCCTTTTGTGGGCCACTTGGGGCATGGTAAAAGAAACTCTGTTTTAAAGGCAAAGTCATTTTTGTCTCTAAGCCTGCTTCTCATTCATTGTCTCAGGAAAATGATTCAGTTGAACATTTTCATAATTGTTGCAGGTTGAAAAGTCGATGGTAGTCTGTCCAGCAATTTGAATGGAAAATTGTTACATGGGTCCTTTTTGAAATTTGAAAATTCTACACACCTTTATTACAGAATTAATTTTGGATTGTGAGCAGTTTGACTGCTTTGAAAACAAAATAGTTTTTTCAAAGAAGTGTGTGATGGATTGTGGTGTGGTCAGAACCAGAATGTTTTTAATGCTATTATATTTCTCAAACTTCACAGAAGGGAACAATAATTGATCCACAAATTAAAAAGAATTAGAGTGAGACTTTATGTCTGTGTTGCAGGAAGTAGATAGTGATGTTTAGAAACATGTTCATGTATATTTCTGAGAGATAGCCTCATGTTTTTTCCCCCATTTGGAGAACTGAAATCGTGAATTAATTGCCTCTTTCCAAAATTTCACACCCCCCCCCTTTTTTTTTCAATCATCATCACTTTGTAAATAATTGAAGGAGAGTTTTTCTTTTGCTTCTTTTATGGTTTTAAAGACTTTTTTTTTCATGGTTTTCATTTTTACTTTATGTCTTTTACATTTCTATTTGATGAAGAGGTGGGGAGGTGATTGGTGGTTTTTTCCATGTATTTCCTGGTGACTGCAGCTGAGCAATTGTTTCTAGAGAGAAATGTAGCAGTCTCATCCACCCATTACTCAGTCTTCCAGCTTTTTGCTGCAGGCCCCCCGAAAGAGCCTTCCATGGTATCCCACCCACCCATTTACTATTATCACCGCGTCCTTAACCAAACGCAAGGAGGGATTCCTTAGATTCTCTGGTGGGTGCATTTCTTTAAGATTTAGGGAACTTCCAAGTTGGTGCTTCTTTCAAACATCATGTGGCTGTGAGCTGGTGAGAGGGGAAGTTGGGTGCTTTAATGCATTAGAAGACACTTGCGAATGTGCTTTTAGGAGATGATTAACTTTCTGCAGCAACGCTATGGTCTGCAAAACAAAAGACGTTATCAAACAAAATGTAAAATTCTCCTTCCTTTTCCAGAGGGCGTGGAGTTGATATTGGTGCGGGTTACCAGCAGAAAGCTAGCGAGCCTGAGCTGGATATCTATCACAGGCCACCTGGTTTCAAAATAGGATGTAGTGCGTGTGCTAGAAGGGGAGAAGGAGCTGGGGTCCTGTGTTGGGTAATAGTGCGTCTTCCGCATTTGTTGATTTGAATGTCTTCACCTCACTTACTTGAGAGCTTTAAAACATCTCTTTCTGTGTTTCTTTCCCCATCGGGACAGTGGCTTGAGCGGCAGCCTTTGCTTTCATTGTACCCAGTCAGTCTGAGTAGCTTTTTGTTTTATTTATTTTTTAAGGTAGAGATGCAATGAAATTTCCTTGCCATGTGAACTGATATTTTAAGATCTACACTTTACAGAGCTCCTTCGTTATATTACAGGTTCTTTCTGCAAATGGCAGATGCAATTTTCCTCTTGTCCTAAAGAGCTGACCCATTTCCTTTGACTTGTTCTAATAATATAGGATGACTTTAATTCTTGTTCCTGGTTTGCCCTTAAAAGAATGCTGGGATACTTGTTAGGATTTTAACTCTCGTTTCTCTCTGACTCTTGTTGAATACCGGTAAATAATGCAAAAACAAGGACACCCTGGCTTTGTAAGAGTTTATTTGAGCAAACCATGAAATACTCCTACGGCTCTGCACGTTGCTGCAGTCATGAGTATCTTTTCTAAAGCCCGTAACTGAAAGGCCATCGGGAGCTCCTACCCTACCTCTCTGAACTAACCCAAGGGTGTTTTGTTCCCTTGTTTCTATAGAAACCCACAGAACGCAGAGATTGGACCACATCTAAGGGCTGTTTGAACTTTGAAGCTTTCTTTGCTTCCCCTCTGCAGCTTTGGCATCTCGGCCGCTTGGCAGCCCCTCTTACCCCTGGACAAGGTTCCTGAGACTCCGCCTCCCAGGAGTGATCAGCTCCCATGGGAGGCATCGCCAGGTCAGGTGGGCTCCTCCTGGCCTCTCTCCCTCTCCTCTCTTCCCCACAGGCAGCCACAGATGGCTTGGAGAGTTCTGGGCCAGAGCTGTGAGGCGGCGTTAGCGAGTCTGCCGGGAGCTGCCCTGGTGCTGCCTGGCACACTGCTGATAGTTTCCCTGCCTCCTCGGGGGTGGTATCAGAAGCCTCCTGTCATATCAGCATGGGTCTCTTGCTTCCTGTAGGAAGGGCGACATCCTAGGAGACACGGAGGCTCGGTGCTCCGGAGCGGCCCTGCTCAGGCTGTGTGTGTTTTCTTAGATACTCTTAGGATTCACTCCTCCTCCTCCTCCTTCTTCACTCACCTTTAAGTCATGCTTTTCATTTGCTTGCAAGGAATCTCTGCTGCCCAAGTGCCTTTCTGCCCTTTTGCAGTGACAGGTTGGCTCTTTGACCCTGGGCATTGGGTGCGCCTCACACACCTTAGTGGAGCATGTTGGGGGATGCTTTGGATTTGGAGCCAGTGGGTCCTTTTTCCAGGGCTTTCTAGGAAATATTTAGAGTTAACCCTTGGATGGACCACCTGTGTCCTTTTCTTCTTCCATTATGGTGCCCATTTTTTTCCTTGGGGCTTTCATTGAAACCAGAAGAATAGATAAGGATTGATACATTCATACTATGAAGTAAGACATTTCGTATTTTTTTGAAATGTATTTGTATGTGTGTACACTCACATACACGCATTTCTGTGGCCTCTGAACTGCACATAATTGTCATGACCATGATCAGAGAAACTTCCTATGTCCCTTGTCTGCAATCTGACGAAAGGGCTGTGTGACCGAAGAAGGAACAGCTGGACTCAAACCCTAGCTTTGGAGAAGCATTGTTACAAGAGCCCAGACCCACTGGAGGTGCCAGGCGGCCTCTGCATTCCTTGACCCTACTTTCCTCCTGGCCCACGGCTGTCTCATTATCTTATCAGCTCCAGGCTCATTTACCTTGATTTCAGATTTGGAATGGGACAGGTGCAGGGAAACAGGAGAACAGCTGCAGGTGAGGGAGAGTGATGGGGGATACTGAGGGGCTTGGCAGGGCAGAGGATATTGCTGCTTGTAGGGGTGGGGTAGCCAGGTGTTCCTTAAGCTCTGGAGGGGAGGGAGGGGAGCAGAGCAGAGGGGCTCTGCGCTGTGCCTTGACTTGGCCACACCAGTCAGGCCAAGCCCGGCCAATGCAGCGTCCACTTCTCGGCTCCACTCACTCAGCTCCCTACCGAGTTTCTGCACTGTCGTCACATCTACCATGCCCTTCCTCTCCCAGACCATGGGTTTGGGAGGTGAGCATGTGTAGACGTCTGGGTTGCATGGGAGGCGTTTTTGTTGCATGCATTCTTTAGGTCCTTCTGCTTCCAGAGGCGGTTGGATAGCTGAGGTCAGACTGTGTTCTGAGGAAAACCATTCACACGTTAAAAGGACGGGTTACAACCAGGCTCCTCCAAGTATTTTTTTGTTGTTGTGTTAGCTGGTTAAGGTGATAGAAATGCATCTATTACTGTATCGGGAACTCCGCTAATCTGGTAACGGGTTATTAGGACGTCTCTTGCTCAGGAAATCTGCTCTCTCAGTGGCTTGCTTCTCCTACAGTAGAGTGCCTTTTCAGTTGCCCGAGGCAGTAAGATAAATTGTATCATGAGATATTCTTGCCAGTGGATTCTTGCTCGGGTGGAGTGATGTAATATAGAAGTCATTTGTAATTTTTAGCTGAGAAGGGCACCTGTGTGTTGGTTGTGTTCTCTTAGGAGCTGTTCACATTCTGGGCTGTCATATCCAAGTCCAGGGAGTAGATCATTCAGGGTCCCTAAAGTCTCTTTACAACCATCATGCAAAATGGGCTTCATTTGTCCATAATATAATTAAGTGGATTTCTTGATTCAAAATGTAGGCAAATATATTTTGAATAATTTGAATAATTTTGAATAATTTGAGAGCAGAGCTAATGAATGCTGAAACAAAAAGATACTTGAAATCAGCCTCTATTTTTTATTAGAGGCTGATCTAATTCTAATCATTCCCTGTGGATTAAGAGCTAATGAATTACCATAGTATTGGCTTCTCTCGAGCCAACCTTGGGCCAGACATGGATTCTAGAGGTGGCAGGGTGTTGATGTGTTCAAGGAGTAATGAATGGGATAACCTCTGCACATCCTATGACGTGTTGAGTCACCATCTAAGATGTTGTCTGAAGCACATTAGAAATGACTAGAACATCTGGGGCACATGTCAACTCTTGTAATGAGGGGTCTCCTTGGTTTCCATCTTCTGGTCAGAGGAGATACCTGTATCTTGCTTGATCAGTTTCAGAGAAATAATTTGTATTTCCCCATCCATATGATTCTTGACAAAGGATTGCATTTTAATGGAGGAAGTCATTAGACTTCATTAATAGTTCTTCAGGGAAATCTTGTCTCCAAATACATTTTCACAGAAGTCACCAGATACATCGTTTGAGAAACACATTTTCTGTAGGGCTTTGCACTCCAGACCGTGCTTATTATGGGAACAGGGATTCTTGTCCAGGGTTTTTCTAAATCCCTAGGGTCTATCTGAATTGCTACTCAAATTGCAATATATCCTTCCCAGAATTAAAGTGTTATGCATCACTAATACGGAATCACATCATCACACAGTGATTTATTTTTTCTATTAAAAAATATTCTTTCTTTATATATCTTCAAGCAGTATGCTACTGCCTGAATTTACATTGCTTTTTATTCTCCTTTTAAAATGAAATAGTGAAAAGCATTTGAGATATACATCCTCTGATGATATGGTTGTTTAAGGTTTAATAATGAAACAGACTATAGTATTGAATAGACAGTCAAAGTTTGAGACAAGGAGTACTTTTCTTCCAAATAAGAATTTTCTTACATGATTAAGAATTACATTTTGTTATTTTCATGGCCTTTGAAATGACTGTTCATAATATTTTTTGTTGTGTTTTTCAGTGTTTTTGAAATTTTATGAATAATGCAGTATATTAGACAAAATATGAAAAATGTTTTAAAGTTTATTCATAAGTTTATCTAAATGTACCATTCTGATGCAAAAAAACATGATTTTTTGTTTTTTATATATTCCTTTCTAGACTGTTTTATTTTTATGTTTCTTGTATGGATGTAATCACACTGTACAATTTAACATGTAAGTGTTTTCTGTGTGCCTATATAAACTTCATATTAATATTTAGAATTGGTGTATAATATTCTGTTAGAGGGTATATATTAATTTGCTTGCTTACTTTTTTTTTTTTTTTTCCAGCATTTAGATTTCTCCCAGTGTTTCAATTTTCCAATAACACTGTAATGAAGTTCTTGGCATAGATCGCATTTTTTAAAAACACACACAGTTGCATACTTTTGTTAGAATAGATACATAGAACTGTTTCTTCTAAGTTAGAGGATATGAAAAATTTTACAACTCTTGATTACATACACCTTAAACGTATCCTGAAATGATTGTGTATAATTTGCAACATCATGAATGTTATAATAAAATTATAATAAATTAGTAGGCATGCACTGAAGACATGTGCTTATTTGATCACTGGTAAGATTGACCATTTCCTGTGTGTTTGTTTCTAGTTGAATTCCTTAGTTTGTAAGTTGTCTCTTCATTTCCTCTGCCTGTTTGTGAACTCTGAGCTTACAATGAAATCAGCCTTTTTCATGTTTACTGCAAATAACTTAATCCCCGTCTGTTGTTTTTCTTTTACTTTGTTCTGTATTTAATACAGAAGTTTTTAATTACTTTGAAGCCAAATCTGGTGATTTTTTGCTATTCTCTTTTAAAATAAAAATGTTAATCTGGTTTAGATACTCCACAAAAACCAGATTTGCTGTTCTTGTTATGGATGAAACTCGATTGAATATAATGTTTACACATCACTGTTGTATGGTTCTTTTTCTTTCAAAATGAAAATGAAATGCATACACATAAATTTACAACATCCCAAATTATACAACATAAGTTGTTCTGTATGTGCTTGGCTCTTTTCATCTAGTAATATGTAATGGATATCTTGCCATTTAATATAAATCTTTTGTATCATATTTATAGCTTTTTAGTGTTGCAGTGTGTTTTTGTTACTGGTCCAGTGTATTAGGAAGCAAGCAGTGGTGTGCTGTGGCTAGCTTGCACCTTCTCATCAAAGCCAGTTTTATACCTTTCTTCTCAACTCTGCATTCACTGACTTCATTTTGGTAGCTTATGAAATAGCCATGATTGGGGTATTCACACCACAGAAATAGGCTAATATTATGAATAAGAGCTCTCCCTTACCCACGCTTGCAAAACTAGTTAAAAATTTGCCAGCACACCACCCCTGTATGCCAGCATACCTGACCCCTTGTTAATATATATTTAGTTTGAGGCTATTAAATTTTTTTCATAATCACTGCTCAATATTGTAGGGGATCCATCTTTGTACATTTATATGTTCAGATAAGTTCCTCAAAGTTGTATCATTAGTTCAATGATAGGCTCATTTAACATTTTGATACACATTACCACCATCTGCCTTTTAGAAAGGTTGTGTTGGTTTATTTCCCACCTCTAATTTATGTTAGTAACTGTTTTGGCACATTTTATTATCATTAGATTTTTATTAATCTGATGGGCAAAAAAAAATTCTTGCGTTTATTGAATTTCTGTTATAAAGTCTTCAATTTCTTTTCTAAACTGTCTGTTTACAAAAATAACTAACAGGTGCCTCTATCTACTATTTAGTTTAGGTTTCAGGTTTACTTTAGGTTTAGTTAGATTTTTTAAACCACTTTGAGCTTCAACTTTAATAACTGAGATAGATATTTCTAAAAAATTGACCTTTTTGTCTATCCATAGACAAAATGGAGTGCCCTAGGATGAATATCTCCAAGGGAAAAATAAAACAGAACTGATAAGGTTTGGCCGTGTGCAAAATTGTACCATAATACAAAAGCTTTTACTTGTAATGAAGTCCAGTTTATATTTTTTCTTTTGTTGTTGATGCGTTTTGTGTCACATATTGCTAAATCCAAGGATACAAAGATTTACCTCCACGTTTTCTTCTAAGAGATGTATGCGTGTATGCCTGCTAAGTCGCTTCAGTCATGTCTGACTCTTTACAACCCTATGGCCTGTAACCTGCCAGGCTTTGCAGTATACGGGATTCTCTAGGCAAGAATACTAGGCCATGCCCAGCTCCAGGGGATCTTCTGGACCCAGGGATCGAACCTGCGTCTCTTACATCTCCAGCATTGGCAGGCAGGTTTTTTAACCCGTGGCACTACCAGGGAAACCCCAAAAGTTGTATAGTTTTAGATTTTACATTTAGGTCTTTGATCCACATTGAGTTGATTTTTGTATATGGTGTGAGGTAGGGTTATGATTTCATTCTTTTGTAAGTGGATATGTAGTTGTAACAGCATCATTTGTTGAAAAGACATTCTTTTTCCATTGTATAGTCTTGATACCCTTATTAATTTATTTTGCCTTATTTTTATTACTTTCGTAGTGTAGGTTTATTTGGTTGTACTTTTAAAATTTTCTTGAAATTCTTAGATTATTTTAACATTTTATTGATTTAAATTGGAAGTGTTTAAAGCTTTGAATTTTTCTGCTTGTTACTACCTAATGTTCATATCATTCTTTTTTTTTTTATTTTTTTTTCATATCATTCTTTTATAGACATTCTAAATTTATGATTTTTGTCTTTGAACCAGGATTAAGACAGTTTAAAATTTTCCAAGTGGTTGTGATTTTTTTTCAGCCCTTGTTATTTATTCTTTGTCTGACATCATTTTGATAACAGATTGTGGTCAGTATTGTTTTTACTTTTTGAAGTTTGTTATAGACCAATATGTAGTCAGTTTTTGTTCTATGGATACATGTATATATTATATATAAAATAAAAGAAATATGTTGTGTTATTTAATTTTACTGCTTATATTTGGCTTCATTTCTCCATTCTTGTGTGATTTAAGTTTCTTGTGAGCAACACTGATCTGGCAGTGGTTGGCATATAAATGTGAAGTGTCAGTAAGTACATTTTGAATGACTGCAGCGCCTGCTACACATATTTGATGTTCTGATTTCATTTTTAAGTTCTTCAATATTTTTATTTTTTCCTCCTTATTTCCTTTTTTAAAGCCTCTGACAATTTCTTTCTATGTTATTTTATTTCTTTACTATCCTATTTCAAACACTTCACATTTCCTTCAATTCTCTTAATAGCAGAGAACAGTTATATTCTTAGTTTTTGTCTTCTGTTTCCTAGAGTAAGTCTTCTAGAGTGTTCTCTTTCTTTTCTTTCTTCACGTTCTGTGCCTTGTCTTCATTTTTGCTTAGGAATGCTCCAAATTTTGTCTGGCCCCACTGTTTGTCCAAAAATAGTGTGGGTGGAATCTCATTGACTTCCTTCCCTATTTGTCTTGGGCCTAAGTGTGTCTTTCTCTTAGCACTTGAGCTGGCAGCCTGGAAGATGATAGTATATATTCTATTTTTAGCATTCAGTTGTTGGAGTGAGGTGGTGTTATAGGGTCTGTGGCATCGGGCAGCTTCAATCTGTGGGCTTTGCTTCTTAATTTTGCTGTATTTTACAACCAGTTCCATTTTCCTTTTCCTTTTGGGTGTGCCACCATTTTGATGAGAAATTATTCTCATTGATGAAGGATGATGCCTTTTGTGGGATTTTTGTTCTGCGCATCTGTTGGCTATATTTCTCCATATCCTTAGACCACTTTGCATAGGAGGCCTGCTCTCAGCCCTCAGCACTGCCAGGTCAGAGGGAGAGATTGGGATTGCTTGGCTGTACAGTGTCTCCTTAGCCCCTCTGCTCGGTGAGGTGAGTTTCAGTAGGATGTTACTTACTTCTCCAAGTTGCGGGATACCAGGAAGTCTTTCGGAACCTTGGCTACTTGATTCCCTCAAACTACACTGTTTTACCAGCAGAAGAGCTGTGCATTGACCCCAGCAGATTTGTAGCCTACTTGTATTGCTTCTGGTTGATAAGTCCTTTGCTATTATTAACGAAGATGAGATTTCTTCTCTACTTTTTTTCTTTATGTACATTTTGAGGGATAGAAAGGAAGTTGTTGTTGTTGTTTTTAAGAGCACTTTGCCTTCTTTCCAGGAAGTCTGCTTTATGAGTCTCAATGACTATAATTAACACATGTGAAGTCTTTCATAGAGAGTTATAATTACAGCATCTCTTATATGCTTTAAAGTCCAAGCTTGCAGCCCGTACTTGAGTCACCTCTGTAAGATCTCCCAATTTATTATTTTGTTCTCATCTATGTTCAGTGGTAGGAATATCATCCCCCCAAGAGGAATAAATTCTCTTCCGTCATCTGTGTTGCTTAGAAAATATTTGTATACTGGGCTGAAAACTATCCTGAAACTAGTTTCATCAATCCCTTGAGGACACGGGGCCTCTCAGAGCCCCTGGAACACATCTACTTTTCCAAATACTCGAAGTTGTCCTCATGACATACCTGGTGTTTGCCGCCTTCTTTACGTTTGACATTGTGAGTTCTCTCATTTCTCATAAGGCAGGAATAACATCTTGCCCTTTATCATTCTAGTTGTTTTCTTAAAAAAGAAAAACAAAAAACCCAAGTGGAATCTAACACTTGAGGTATGTTTTTATGAAGTCAGAGTAGTATCTTTTCCCGAACTGAGACACATGTGACTTCAGAAATCTTTGTCCTTTGTCTAAGCAAATCACCCCAAGAAATAAAGCAATATTGAGCACAGAGGGCATCTGTAACTTTCCTCTACCAATACCGTGACGATTCTTATAATTGTTCTTCAGTACAGAACTATTTATTTGTAGCTCTGTTTTTGACTTGTGGTCTCCTATGATCTGCATACAAGCCTCTGCGTTTTTGCATTTATTATATATTTGCATAGGGCTCCCACCCCATCCCCTGCCAGTTGCTGAGAGCACTTCTTTCTATTGAATTTCACTCTGCTTCTGTTGGGAGCATCTTTCCAAGGCCAAGATCATTTCAACTTTTTTTCAACATATAGTATTTCTAATCCTTCCTGGTTCATTCTCAGAGGAAAGTAGATGAACCTATCATAATAAGATTTATTAAGAATTACATTAAAAAAAAAAGAATTACATTAAGACAAGTGTTTTTGTTAAACAGTAAAGATGTGGAAGGTATTAGATTTCAGATCAGATGCCCACGGTCTATCATTCAGAGTGTGAAAGTGAAAGTGTTAGTTGCTCAGTCCTGTCCACCTTTGTGCAACCCCATGGATTGTAGCCCTCCAGGCTTCTCTATTCATGGAATTCTCCAGGCAAGAATACTAGATTTTCCAGGGGATTTCCCCAACCCAGGGATTGAACCAGGATCTCCTGCATTACAGGTGGATTCTTCACCTTCTGAGCCCCAGGGAAGCCCCCATCATTCAAACCTCCAGTTGATTTGGTTTTACTTTGTTGTTTGCATACCTAAACTAAATAGAACCCAAAGTATACTACCTGAATTTGACCTCAGTATTTAATTTGTGTTGGTATAAAAGGAAATCGAGAAATCAAGAAAAGTACATCTGCTTTTTTTCCCTGACCGTGGCCTGGTCTCCTATCATGGAAGGCAGTCTGGTTGCCCTGCTTCAGTGGAACTCACAGTTCCTGCCTTTGGGTGGCTGGGGCGGGCGTGTAAGCTGGTAGCACCCCTGACACTGCGCGTGGTGACTGGCCGGTTTTAATCTCATCCTGAAGTTTAGGTAGCCAGTCAGTTTATAAGGGACGTGATCATTACGGAGCTAAGGAGCATTTTCTAATTCCTTGACCTCCTTGGATTCTAATTTTAATGTAGAAGAAAAGGAATATTTTTGGAGAAACAGATTTCATTTGGTACCTATTTTCTTTACAGCCAAATTGGTTTAATTGCTCTTTTTCTTCCCATAAGGCAAGTAGTTCTTAAAGACAGAAATCAGCTTACAATTCTGTGTACTTTATTTTGTAGAATTTGACATGTTCACATTTTTAGCAGTTTGTGTTAAATTTTCTCATGTAGGAAATTCGATGGTTGAGTGTAAGTGGTTTTATTCAGCGTGAGTGTGTGTGTATGTGTGGGTGTTTGAATATGTGTATGCATGCCTGCTCAGTCACTTCAGTCGTGTCTGACTTTTTGTGACCCTGTGGACTGTAGCCCACCAGGCTCCTCTGTCCATGGGATTCTCCAGGCAAGAATACTGGAGTGGGTTGCCGTGCCCTTCTCCAGGGGATCAGTCTGAGCCAGGGAATGAACCTGTATCCCCTGCATTATAAGAGGTTTCTTTACCTCTGAGCCACTGGGGAAGCCTGATACGTGTATGTTGTTGTGTTAGTCAGTCAGTCGTGTCTGACTCTTTGCAACCCCGTGGACTATAGCCTGCCAGGCTCCTCTGTCCCTGGCCCCGATATGTGTATGTGAATGTAAAATTGTTTAATATCAAATAAACTCAGTCCTTCCAGTTGGGTGGTGGTGGTCATGGTGGGAGAGAAGCTGATAGTCAATTATTCTGTTTCTTTAGCAAAAACTGAGAAGAGATCTTGTCCTTCCTTACGCCAGTCTCTTGAGTCTGGCCTGTGCCCATGTGGCTCTCAACCATAGGTTGAAGGCTCTTCTTCACAGTGGGTGGATATTGATTTTGGGGTAGTGGGGAGCCCTTTTTCTAGAACTTTTAACTGAAAAGATGACTGTGTGACAGTTTGATCATGTCACCTTTCATGGGGCAATCTTTCTCCCTGCCCATGCGTGTGTATGCTGCTCAAATACACCTTAATATTATTGTTTTGATTCTCGCCTTATTGGAAAAATTGGGCTTGTTCTTTGTAAGCAGTGCCATCAGAAGTAAGTTTTATTTCTTTATTAATTTGGTAATTTACCAGAATGTACTCTGTTCTAGTCCTGATTGTTTTAGCTTGTTGAAATGTCTGATGTCATTTTTGTTTCCTTCTCTCTTACCCATGAGGATTATTCTAAAAAGAATTTGGCCTTCATACCAATGTTTTAAAAGTGTTCTATACCTGGATTTACAACAGGACACACTGTCCTAAATCCAATTATAGTTAACATAGTTAACAAGATACTATATACCTTTCGGGAGATGTCAGCCTTGGAAGCCAAACCTGAGTTTTAACATAATGCTGAGTGTGTACAGGTCAGTTATGGCTGCATTCCAAGATGCGCGGGGTCTCACAAGGTAAGGGCTGCATGTGGAGTGACCCTGATTTACCAAAGTGCTCTTTTAGGAGCTGCCCTCGTTGTAAGTGTGCTTCTTGTATAATATCAATGATCAAGGTTCCTTTTAAGAAAAAAAGAAAAAATATGGTTGTGCTGACATTTGCTTTGAGCAAACGAAGTATAGTTTGTATCTGTTGAAATTGAAATTAATAATGCATGGCTCCACAAAGCCATGCCTTTTCCAATCCTTTCTGTATGTTCTTGCATATAAATTCTTAGGACTCATGGTAAATCAGATGGTGCAGAGGCTGTTTGATGTTTTTTTTCCCCTGTCTTCCCTATTTTCCAGTGGGTGGCTTGCCTAAGTGAGGGAATGCAATGAATAAATTTATCAGCATCAGAATCTGTATTTATACTATTATTTTATTTTTTATTAAAAATTAAATATTTTGGTCTAAAGGTTTTCATTTTTGCAAATGTCCTTTGTTCCCCCCCAAAAAATAATCTTTTAGATAGCTCCTTACCCTGTTTTCAAGTGTTCTTTTCCAGCTGAAACAGAAAGATAAGGACAACTATTAGTGCTAATTTCATTTCATTGAATGTTTTTTCCTTTATAGTTATTCCTTTCCTCTTAGTCTCTGGGTGATGAATAGGTTATCTTGAAACTATAAAAACTTAGGTTCTGTGTCAGTGCTTTTGAGGTCCAAATGCTGTCTGGCCTGAGTATGAACTCAGTCCTTTCTGTCATCGGGGAGAATCTGCACTGGGGAAAGACTCTGGCAAAGCCATATGATCCAGGTTGCAGAAAATGCTTCATTCCTCTCTTGTTTGCATGAGAAATAGCATCACATACTGTGCTAAACCTTACTAGCAGAAAACTGAAATTTACTCCTGGCATGCCAAGAAACTCATCCAGTCACCTCATGTGATCTTTTACCCCATCCAGCCAAGGCCATAGCTCCAAGGTTAAGAAAATTGTGTGTTACATTGCAAAATCTCCTTATGAGTTAGAAGGAAAGTCTCAAACCTGCCTTTATTTGTTACTTTAGAGGGTTTTAAGTTAGCACACATATGTAAACATCTGAACTTCCTTCATCACTTTGTAGTAAATTTACAAAAGAGAAATTTTAGGAGAATTGAAGATAAGCATTGTTTCTGAAAGCATGATAAAACTAAAGGGAAAAAGCACTATCCTTAAGTTTAAATGATGCTTAAGAATGTTTAAGTCCTAAGATTTCAGATTATTGTTTTTTTTTGGCAGTACTAATTAGACTAGACTGGGGCCAGCATGGGGAAATCAATACTAGTTTTACTTCGTCTGTCTTGTAGAGTTTCTTTTCTCTAAGATTTTTTGTGTGTGTTGATGTTCTTTTGGAGGGGGGGCCGCTGGTTCTGTATTTCAGTGAAAGAAGACAGTCCTAATTAATTGGGATCTTACAGGTCAGGGGCTATATGTTTCTTTTAAATTGCAGCCAGATGGAAATGTGTAATTACATTTCTTATTATACACACATAATTAATTTGTCTTATATCCTACCACTTCCTGAAATTAGCTGACAGGTTAGAACAAATTTATGCAGGTAAAACTGGCATGTCCACCTACATCCTTGTATTGCACTACTCAACCTCCCCAAGTTTCCCCCTAAAAACATACGTATGAAGTTTGCCTCCGCTTAAGTAGCCAGGACTCAATAGCAGGATTAGAACTCAAGAGTTCTAATGAGTATGTTGTGACCCTGTACAGGAAAAAGTTCACAGAGCAAGTCTGGCTGCTGTCCTTTGAAAGGACAGGATTGGCCCTTGACTGGGCATCTGCAAACTTCAATTCCCGGAGAGTTCCCACCACTCTCAGAGCTGATTAGAGCGACTCACCGTGCCTGAACTGTTTATAGTAACAGTGTGGTTTATGTTGAACACCTGCTTTTCCTTTTTTCCGAGTTTGGAATTTTGGCAGGTGCTAGGCCAACGGTGCCCACGTGACTGAGCCTCCGACAAATACCCTGAACTCCCAGGCGCAGGCGAGCTCCCCTACTCCCCTGGTGAGCGGCATTTCCCGGTCCTGTCGCTGCTGGGGCCATCCTGCGTGACTCCACTGAGACAGGACCCTCCGAAGCATGGGCTTGGTTTCTTTCAGACTTTGTTCTGTGCACCTTTTTGCCTTTGCTGATCTTGCTTTGCTGGGATAAATCACGGCCATGAATGTGACTGCATGCTGAGTCCTGTGAATCCACCGAGTGAGCCATCAGACCTGGGGCTGGTCCTGGGGATCCCTGACACAGACTCCATCATCAACTCCTGAGGGTCTCAGCTTGGTTAATGTGGGTGCCTGGGGCAGGGCTTTGCACCGTAGTCTGACCTGTGGACCAGGGGCTGCCCTGTGTGGGATGGTGTTTGTGTATGCTCCTGAAAGCACCAAATCATCACCCAGACACATGCACGGTGATAGGATTATTATTTTCCTTCTTTCATAATACATTTTGGTCTCTGCAAAATTATGTGCATGTTGAATACTCACTTATGTACCCTTCAGATAGTATTAGGCCTGTTTCTCCAAACTAGACCAGGCAGATCCCAACTTCCCCAGCAGGCTGGCCCTACAAGAATGATAGATAATGGGGATATTATAGATACAGACTGCTCACACTCTGTCCATTTCCACCTTGCTCTTAGGTGACTTTTCAGCTGTATTGATTATGGTCCTCTTCTGTTCAGACCATTAATTACTTACCATGAGTTGCAAAATAAAGACCAGAGCTTCATCTGCTGGTCAGATTCATCTGATCCTACCCTTCCTTCCTTATTTCCTCCTGCTTGCCTTTACGCACCTGACACTCTCACTGAACTCTTGGGCATTAATACTTTTCCCTCCTTTCTCCATCTTCACATCTCTGTCATTATCCTTCCTTTGGCGCTCCTCTGTTCCCCGCTCCCTCCTTTCCCCAGCCTCCTCCTCTGCCTGTGCAAAAGCCTGTCTCAGCTGCTGCCTCTTCCTCAACAGCTCTGATCTCAGCTAGTCAGTCTGTTTTGAACTCTCATGACATTTTATCTTTGCCATGTGTCTGCATTTATTGGGCACGTGCAGGAAGCATTGGCGGGGGACAGAAGAAGTGCGGGAGCTGAGGAAGGCAGCCAGGAAAGGTGCATTATTAAATCAGACACCACGGTGGGCAGTCGGAGCTCGAGCCTGGGAAGAAGTTCTGGTTGACGGCGTTGAGCAGGGCTTCTCACACTTTGTTCTGAGACTCACCTGGAGGTCTGATTACAAAGTGGAGGCAGACTCTCACCTGGAGTGAGATCTGAGAATCTGCATTTCTCACAAGATCCTAGGTGGTGGTGATGCTGCTGGCGTGGGTCCACAGGCCCCATTTTGGAGAATAGTGATGCTATAAATTTGTCCATCTGAAGAGTGAGGGAGCTGGGGTCTTCATATATGAGTTCTGGTGGTCATTAGTTGAGGACTCTTTGCTACCTGTGGCCTGTCACGTTGCTGTCCCTGACTTGGAGAGAAAGCCCTCAGGCAAAGAGGGTGCAAATATCTGAGGATTCTGCAGTTGGAAGTCTGCTTAGATGGTTCAAAGTCTGCTCTGTCTTATAACTATGATTATTTATGCATTGCTTGTCCTCTATGCCAGACTCTCAGATCCCTGATGGTAGGATCTGTAATCCATCTACTTTCCTGGCAACATCCAGCACACATTATGGTTTTGTATTTGCACAGTGAGTGAGTGGACTGTGGCTGCTCTCCACCTTGATCAGGTATTACAATGCAGTTGACAGTCCAGCCCAGTGAAAGCTCTAGTTTTACCTTCCTAATCTCAGGGTCTAAGATAAAGATCTACAAGAGCGTCCTTTCTGGGCCTAGATCTCTGAAGGTAACAGTGACCTGTTGCTTGTGGGCCAGGGTTAATAGATAAAAGAGAAGAGATAGCCCTGGAAGAAAGCCAAAATTACCTCTTCAGGATTTCTAAAACAGTTTTAAGAGGAAAATAGCAAATGGCTCAAGAGAAGAATTTTGGTGAGGAGCTTTAGGGTAGTTGGTGCTACCTCATCTAGTTTTCCCTCTTGAAGGCACTTTCCTCTTTATTCCTTCAGGGGCTTCTGTTCTTTCATTTTCTGTGTTGCTTCATATTTGGATTTCCTAGATGAGGGACAAAATTTTGGTTTTCTAATCATAAAGGTTAAGTCAAATATTTGATCTGGTTGCTAAATTTCCTCTGAATTGTTAACACTCTTTTTTCTTTTGAATATCCTTTCCCAAATTTCATTTTTCTAGTGACACATAAAGCCCAGCATTTAAATAACTTTCTATGATGTGGAGCTTTTCTGATGTTCAATAACCACTAAACATTTATTTAAGACCACCTATGTATCTGGTTGGTTAGAACCACCTATGGTTCTATGGTTGGTTGAAAGGAAGTATAAGACTTTCTTCCCTTGGCCCTCAATAATAATTTAAATGGGGATAAAAGTCAATGAGAATATGACAGAAAACACAGTAAGTGTTTAGGACTGTCCACAGTAAGTATTTAGGGCTGTATATCTTTGATTTGTTTTTTTCCATTCAGTCCTGATTTCATATATTTCATTTTGTTTTCAGATTGTGTAAATTGTGGATTCAAATTCATAGTTGAAAGGTATAATCCTGTAAATACTGGAATTTATCTGCAGGTAGAATGATAAGCTGGTGTGATGAGAGAGTAAAACAAAGAATGAACAGTATTCTGGTTCATCTTTGAAAAGTGGGCCAGCATAGAAGAGACTGCCAGGAGATCAAGGACATGCAGCCCTTGTTTACCTCAAAACCTGAGGTCTGGTTTGGTGTCCAGATGGGGCCTAAAGTTACGGCAGGTGCCTCTATCTTGTAATGAAACCAGCAAACAAATCAGGATTCTTTATTCTTTTTCAGCTTTATCTTTTCTGTGTTCTTTCTTTGAGTCCATAAATATTTTAAATTCTCACTTCATAATCCTGTTCACTTTGGGCATTTTTGGCCTTTGACAGCTGGCATAATCTCTTTCCATGGGTGCCTTCTTCTGTAAGATGACTTAGAGGAAGGAATAAGTGATGAGACTTGTTTCTCAGTGTGTGCGGGGAGGAAGCTTGCCTTCCTCTGATTCATTCTCATCACTTACTAAATACAATTGGGTTGGCTGCTAAAGTTAAAAGAAGACAAAGAAAAAAGTACAATACACTAAAAATGAAATCAAGTTTTTCCATATTGACAAATCCAGTTGTCTGAATAAGTATATAACCATTATACTTTATGATGGAGAAGGAAATGGCAGCCCACTTCGGTATTCTTACCTGGAGAATCCCACGTACAGAGGAGTTTGGTGGGCTACAGTCCATGGGGTCGCAAAGAGTAGGACACGACTGAAGCCCTTCAACATGAGTGATTTCATTTGAAAAATAGAGCATTTTGATGAAATACACACATAGTCCCCATCATGAATGGCCTGGAAAGCTTATGTGACCTTGTGGAGTAGAGTCCTCCAGGTCTGAATCTTAGTCCTACTACTTATAGTCTTATAACTTTGCTTAAGTTCTTGAGGCCTTGGAGCCATAGCTCTTTTATTTGTAAACTAAGGATAATATCTTCTATGTGTTTTATGAAAAATAGTAGATAAAGTGATAAGACTGAACACATGAAAGGATCTCTGTAAATGTCTCTTTTTCTTGTCCTCTCTCTAAGCTTCTAATTTTTTTTTAACCCTGCATTTATTCTCATGATAGTGTGTCTCTACTGATTGGCTGATGCCTTTGCTCTGATTGGTTTGTGCCTTTGTTCTGATGGGGTTGATGTGTTTGTTCTGATTGGTAGGTATGTTGCTGTTGGGTTATTAAATATTTTGAATTTAACTGGGTGTTTCATGCTCTTAAACATTTTTCCTGTGTAGGGTTTTAGAATATATCTTTTAAAAGAAAAGTTTATTTTAGTAAATTCTACTAAATTAAAAGATGAATACTAAGAATTTGCTAGTTTCCTGTTTATGACTTTATCTGAGCAAGCACTGATAGTTATTTTTCCAAAATAATCTTGAGTTAGTGCTAATAGAACTATGTATTATCAGTCCCACGTTGGAAGGCTAATTATCAGTCTGTAATCTTGGCAAATTATTATGCTTGTTGGTGTAATCCATGTCAGCGAGGTGACACATTGTAATTATATATTCATTTTGCTTACTCTTCGTCTTCTGCATGTATCATCAAACAAGCTTTCTTTATAATAGTTGTGGTTATTTTAGTGGCAACCACTTTCACTTGAATTGACAGAAAACTGTCTCATCTCTGGGCCATGTGGTCTTTCCTGAGACATAAATGCGATATAGCATCTGCTACGTAATCTTTTCTAATGATATGTATGGAGACACCTTAAAGCTCCTTTTGTTTCTGTGTGTGAACTGTTGGATCATTAAGCAGATTTACCAGTGGACTGACAAGTTTCTCTGAATTCTACTGGTATGTAATTGTGAGCCTAGTTTTCATCAGTCTAAGTCATTTCATAGTTTTCAATGCAGGAAAGAAAATGAGTTACCTTCTTTTTACTTCTCTCAACTGTAATTCGATGTGATATGTTAGATTTTGGTTACTAATAGTTTGTTTTCTCTAATATATGAACTGTTATTAGATGGTTTTCTGAAACAGAAGTGTCTTGCTCAATTTGTTCTACAAGCAAAATTTCTCCATGAATGTATGCTTCTCATATTGTCTAAGCATGCTAACTTCTTCTTTTCTTAAGTTATAATCTAAAACTGATGAGGGAGCAGTCTCTTTGGTTCAGGGAAGCCTAGATAACTCATTTACTAAGTGTTACCTTATATTAGAGCTTTAATAACATTATTCTGTTTTCCAACTAGGAAACTAACCTAATTATGGGAAGTTGTTCTTTGTTTATTTGTGTTGACTTCACATTTTCCATATTTTGTGGTTTCGGTAGGGTAGTCTATGAAATTTGATTTTAGAGTTGGCTTAGAGCTTCTAAAAGAATAAATCATTTTTTTGTTATTTCTTTTTGTCCATGTGTCCTCAGCTCTTAGCACAAGGCTAGGCCCACAGAAGACAGATAAATATTTGTTGTAATAAACAGTTCTCCAGAGGCTTGTTTAAAGTCTTTCTTTTGTTTAGTCACCTGGCAAGAAAATGAGGTCTTTGTATTGATTCTGTCTTTGGAGGCCTAATTCCTTAGTTCTTCTGCAGATTGGCATGATCTGATCTTTTCATGATTGGAGAACATTTTCTGTGGCAGCAGATTCTTCTGGGTAAATGAATTTCTCTATCAGCCATGGAAATACTGAATCTGGGTTTGAAAGAATGCAGAAACATTTGTCTGTCAAGCTTAAGAGGTTGTTTAGCAGGAGCAGGGGGCGAGGCGGGGGGGGAGTATTTAAATCAGAAAAAATTTGCTTTCTATTTCGTATCCTTCCTCGCCATCCAGGCTGGCCCTGACTTCCCGGCTGGACTAAATTCTTTTTTAGATGATTGGAATTGGATATTGTAAGCCAAAACTATTTGCTTGCCAGTTTGAGGAGAGGGATAATTCTAAACATCCACAGGTAGTCTACAGTTGTGGCAGACTGATGGCCTCTGTTACAAATTCGTCTTTTTCTTCAAGTCTTTGTGGTGGTGGTTCTTAAATACAGTTAGTAGATACTTTTGTCTTTGGTTTCACACAGTACAAAGTAAGATGGATAATTTTATCCAGTAGTATTCATGATTTATTTTATTGTATGTGGTATACTCTTTTTGATTTGTATATATTGATATACCAAGAAATAATTTCTAAGTGACTTCTACATATTCATCAGAGTTTGAGTACCTCCTTCGAGATAGTGGTATATGTGTATTTCCTCTGAAGTCAGAGTCACATCCAGTGGTTTGGCCTGACGTGACAGGGAACTGTTGCCGGTGACAGTCCGCGTGCAGAAAGCAGAAGGGGTGTAGAAAACAGGGATGCTCTTGTCACTTTCTTCACGGATAGGAGCTGGAGCGTAGATTTACTAAGGATCGCAGAGCAACGGTTTATGCAGTTCATATTGGGAGTATTTCATAGAAACCAGGTTCTGACTTCCAATCTGTTTTGAAAGTATGTACTTTGTAAATTATTTTTAAAAAGCCAGGAGAGAAGCCAGTGCCGTTTTTCCTTGGTGTGTGCTGCACGTGAGCTGAGTGTGTTCTCAGTATCAGTGGGAACGCCTGGGGCCGCCTGCAACAGGAAGCCAGCGGCCTGACCCTGCCCTTCCTGCCGAGTGAACGCTCACTCGCCCTTCCACAGGCCTTGGAGGGAGGGCTGGGGGTCTGATTCTGGACCCTGGCCTCAGAGAGAGAGAGGGGGAGAGAGCACGCGCTTATTTGATTTTGCGGCTGTTGTGAATGCCTTCATTGAAGCAGATGCAGCAGGTCCTTCCCTTCGGCCGGTTCCTTGGCATGAAGTCCTCATGTGGGTCATCTTCTCTCTAAGGAGTCACTAACCATATGCATCAGCGGTTTAACGATCACTTATGCGAGCCCCTTCAGATTCCTCTTGAGATGCCCTTTGGGATGAGACCCAGTGGGGCCTGGGGACGGCCCCTGCTCCCCGGGTCCCCGTGATGAATGGCTTGGCATGATTACATCGTGAATCTAGGTCTTGAGTGAGGATGTAGGCCAGTTCTAGCCTGGAGCTGCAGCCTCCTCCATCAGGTCGTGCATTTATTGATTTGGCGGTTCAGCCTCCTGCTTGAGGCCTTGTTCCGGGCATCGGGCGCAGCTCCTAGCCACAGGAGGGGGATCCCAGACTGAGCTCTGTCACCTGGTGAGATGCCAAGCCCTGCTGGGGGAGGCACTCGGCAAGTAAGAGGCAGCCCGGAGGAGCATCGGGTGGGAGCGGGAAGTTGGAGCTGGAGGTTCCAGAGCACCTAAACCCTGAAAACTTCTGGAGGCGTGAAAGGCCAACGTGGGCATGCGGGTGGGGTTTGGGAGGCGGGCTCAAGCCCTTTTGATTTACGTTTTCTAGAAAAGGGTGACTGCATAATCTGGAGACCTTGGGGACCCAAACAGGTTCTTTCTGTCTTACTGTCACCTGTTTTGATGAGACAGCTCCCCAGCCATCTTTTAAGATGAATGAAGTGTGGAAGCTAAAGGTAGGGGTGACGTTCAAACCCTGCCTGGGTTTGAATCGTGACTCCAACATTTGTTACCTGTGTGATAAAGGGTAAAAGTTGCTTTCTCTTTCTGAGTCTCAGTTGCCTCATCTGTAAAATGGGGCATAATCGCAGCAATTACTGTAAAGAATAAATGAGATATGATATGTATTAGCTATATTGTATAGGACTTAGCAATAATAAATGCTCAACAAAAGTTAGCTGTTATTATTACCGTGCAGCCCTTGTTGATCTATATCTGACTCAGGTCCATAGAAGAAAGAAAGAATTAGTGACTGTAAGAAATACTGCTTATTTTCTAATTTAATGAGATCAGAACAAAGTGTAGCCTTGAGTCTGGATTTTTTTTGTGAAATAGATTACGAAATTAAGTTTTATGTATGTAAGCAAAGGAAAGATATGTTAAAATCTTAATTTATCTAGCCATGGCTTTTTTCTGATAGCTGGGTACATAAGACTTCAGTGTCAGTGTGTGCAGTGAAAATCAGTGCCTTTTCTCTCAAGTTGTAAACTTATTAGTAAACAGGGTAAAATGAAAAGAAAGCCCTTAATCACTGCAAGTCCCAGTTAATTCAAGAGAAGGAGGTAGGAGATAGGCTTTGGGAGTATTTTTAGGTGCGTATTGAGGAACTCCTGGGTCCTGATTCTTGTTAGGCTGCAGCCTCTTAGGCCCTATTCTGTGCCCCACTTCTCTGACGAATGCTGTTTCGTGTTAATTCTTGATTATGTCCTGGTAGACAGAGGGATTGCTAGATGCAAGTGAGGTGACACCTTCTTTATAAGTAATAAATTCTTCATTCTTATTTCTGTATGCAAATAGAAAGTGGGGCAAAGACTATAGTCACATAAATGCCTTACAGTTTTTTTTTCTTTACTTTTAAGGAATTAAATTTATCAAACCCTGTTTCCTAAATGAAAATGTCAGTTTTTGAAACTAAGGCTCTAATGAATTCCAGAAATGAAAATTCCCCATGATGTGTAACTTTAGGTCTTCATGTAGGGATATTGTGTTAATGATATCATTATGCTTCTACCTTCCCACCTTAATTTTATACCCTGAAAATTTCTTGATGATGCCTTCCTCCACCCTGTATTACTTCACCCCAATTGTGCCATTATTGGTCACATTTTTATTTCAGTTTTATTGAGATATAATGGACAGATAGCACTATATAAGTTCAAGGTGTACAACATAGTGATTTGACTTACATCATGAGATGATTGTCACGATAAGTTTAATAAACATCTCTCATCTCATATAGATACAAAATTAAAGAAATAGAAAAAAGTTTTCTTTGTGATGAGAAATCTTAGGCTTTTTTCTTTTAACAACTTTCATATATAACATACAGTAGTGTTAATTATATTTATTATGTTGTACATTACATCTTTAGTGTTTTCTTATCTCATACCGGGAAGTTTGTACCTGTTGACTGGCTTCATCCAGCACCCCCTCCTGTCCCTTCTGCCTGTGATAATCGTAAATCTGATCACTTTTTCTATGAGTTTGTTTGCTGTTGAAGTATAAGTCACCTACAGAACTATGTTAGTTTCAGTTATACAACATAGTGAATCCATATATCTATGCATTTCATAATGATCACCATAATAAGTCTAGCTACTATCATCATACAGAGAGATTACATAGTTACTACATTCCCCACACTACATTTCATACCCAATGACTCCTTTATTTTTTAACTGAATGTGTACCTCTTAATCTTCCTCACCTGTTTCTTTCCTCCTCCACCTCTTTCCTTCCTCTCTGGCAGCCACCTGTTTATTCTCTGTATCTATAGCTCTATTTCTGTTTTGTTATGCCTGTTCACTCGCTTTGTTTTTTAGATTCCACATATAAGTAAAATCACATAGTATTTGTCATTCTGTGTCTGTCTTATTTATTATAATACCCTCTAGGTTCATCCATGTCATTGCAAGTGGCAGGTTTTCATTTTTTATGGCCGAGTAATATTCCATCACACGTATATATCACATCTTTATTCATTCATCTCTTGATGGACATCATTGGTCATATTAATATTCCTTTGAATTCTACAAATTTGAATAACATAACACATCACACAGTAGTTAAGGCATGGAGTCTACAGCCATAGAGCTGAGTTTCCATCTGGATCTCCTGCTTAATAGTTACAGCATTTTGGACAGTTGCAAGGGTTCTCTTTGTCCTAGTTTCTTCATTTATAAATGGAGGTATTAGCAGTTTTAGCTCATCTGTACCTTCACTTCTGTGAAGATTAAATCATATGAGTTTTTGTATAATGAGTACCTACACTTGTCTGGCATGAGGTAGGCACTACCTGTTAACTTTTATTTTAGAGTATTAGAGTAGTATGATCTGCTGTAACAAAAATAGGCACTTATTTCTCATGTATTTAAAATGGATTTTCTTAGTTAATGAGGACCTATCAAACCAAGTAGTACTCATTATTAATAAGAACATTCAAATGTTAGAATAGCTACCTTGAGGAGGAATTTCGTATGTAACTGTGTAACTAGGATTTGGTCGTATATGGTCCTCATTTAAACCTGGAATCAAGAAGCTACTTAAAGATGTACTTATGGTATGAGAATGGATTTTTCAGGTGGAGTTTTATGAAAGTCCTTGCAGGAGGTACACTAAATGATTTTGAAAAGGGGGAGAGAAGTAATAAAAATAAGCTAAAATGCAGGAAAACAAAAGTAATTCCGCTTAGATGAGAATGAAATTGTGGTTCATTTTGAGTTTGGGAAGAGACGGCTTGACTGGGGAGTGGTGTTAGTGGTGGAGGTGTATTGTAAGTGCATATAGGAGTAGGAATTAGTAAAAATCAGTTAAAGTGGGCCCTAGAAGCCAGGAATACATCAGGAAATAAATGAATCTGAGATAATGGTAGTTCATTCAGGAGGATGGTTAAAGTGTCCCACTTCAGCTCTGAAGGAATAGTAACATTTGTAAACGTCTTATCATAAAGTGAAGCAAGCAGAATAATAGGGCTAATTAAGCCCCTAAAGAATATTAACATCTACCTGGTGTTCAGAAATAACTCCAGACATACCATGTCTAAAACGAACTCAACATAGTTGAGTTTACAGAGCAGCTTCATTAAGGGAATATTATAAATGTCTCCGTACTTCATAATTTTATTGTAGTTGTTTTTCATCCTTTATTAGTTTAAAACATGATATTAGTAACTAACTTTAATTTTACATAAATCATTTCAAAAGGATCTTTTACAGTTAGAAGTCCATGTAGCTAAACTAATCTTGAAATATTATTTTTTCTTTTTCCTGTCAAAGGAATGCTTCAGGTAATACTATAAACATGAATGGATACTTTATAATAAATGATAAATTTACCTGTACTTTAACGCACTTTTTTCCTCATTAGAGCAATACATGCAAAAATCAATAGTGTGTTTATATTCCTTTGTTATTTGCTTTGCTAAAGACTAATGCTATTATAGCTGACACAGTCTACTTATATAACAATTATTAGTATTTTCTCACAACTAATTAAAAAATTGGATATCAAAGCATATTTTTCCATTAGAGAGGAGGCAAACTATAAATTCTGTGGTTTAGACCTTTAGAGTATGAGCTAAATTAAGTTGACTTGTATTGAATTTAATGAGCTTCTAATGCAAATAAAGACACCATATTTTATATGAAGCCATTAAAATAGCTGGATATTTAAGGTAGCAATATTAGAATGTGTTTTGTTAGAGGATAAGGAATGTCTTGATTAGAACAGGAAAATTATAAAATATAATTTGAGCTACAGTCTACCTATTTCCTCTTTTGCTTCAAATCTGCTAGCTTTTGGAAAGTTACAGAGACAGAATAAATTATTTCTATTTCTTTTGTATAGGTTTGTTGAATCAAAAATTGTCATCTTAATTTTTTAGAAATTTTTCATGTATTTGTGGACTTTCGCCAGATCACTGTCCTGTCACTCAGAAGTCTGAGAGTCTTAAAAAAAAAAGGTAAAAAAACCAGTAAATTTTAGGGTTTATCATTCTTCCTTTTTAGAATAAAACTCATGCCTATAAGGCAATATAGTATTTGGTGACCTTAGTCTTTGTAGCCCATGGCTAACTCTTTGCGACCCCATGGACTGGGGCCCACCAGGCTTCTCCGCCCATGGGATTCTCCAAGCAAGAATACTGGAGTGGGTTGCCATTTCCTTCTCTGGGGATCTTCCTGATCCAGGGGTCGAACCCAGGTCTCCCACATTGCAGGCAGATGCTTTAACCTCTGAGCCACCAGGGAAGCCCCTTGAATGTGGCATAAATGCCAAAAGCCCAGTGGAAAACTTTAACTTTCTTACGGAAATGACAGTAATTGGCCAATTTTAAATGTTTCTTGCATGACTTTACGTTGCAGAGGAAAATGATAGAAACAAATTGACGAGAGAGGTAAACCAGGAGGGAAAGATTCTGAAAGGAGTTGAAAATGTCGTGAAGCTGTGAAATGCAGTGGAGATGTGAGGATAGAAATTAAAAAGCTGGTTGTCACTGTGATCCTGTCTCCTGCTGCTGCCTGGAGTGCTGGTCCCAGTTAAGGACTATAGTGGTTAGTGTTGAAATGTGACTGAATTTAAGCCTTCTCTGGTATTACAGGTCATTTCAGTTCTACTGTGGTCTCTAACCCTTAGTATATTCTTCCTGCTATGGTGAGAAACATCACTGAAAGAAGAGAAAGCAGGCAGGCATCAGCAGACGTTTGGTGAACCTCTCAGGAAGCTACCAGCTTAGCTTGAAGAGTCACTGCTTCAGGCACCTGCACGTCCATATCCCATTGAAAACCACCTGCTTTTGCCGTGAAGAGTTCTCTAAGCAAGTGATATGTCAGCTGTAAGTGGTGAACAGTGCTATGTCAATAGGGCTGTTCTCTAACTAGTGTCAAAGCAGTTTTATTGCCAAAAGTTTTTTGTTTCACTTTATGCAGTTTCTATTGTGGACACTTGAAAGCAACTCCTATACTTTAAATATGTCCATTGCCTTGAAATCTGAAATTCACAGGACTCTCTATTAGGAACATGTCAAAGGAAATGCATTTCGCACTGAGATAAGTGGCTCCAGTGGAGATTTTCTTTTCTGCGTATAGGAAAGGTCCACTAGGAGTTATGCAAGGAATGCATTCTTAGGTCATGTGTGTCTAAGAGAACAAGCAAATAAATATCTTCTCTTTGTGTATGAAAGGAAGGAAACAATGTTTATTAGCATGCTGTAACCACAGTTGGCTTCTGTGAATCCATTTTGTAGGAAAGTCGTCATCTCGTGAAACGATTAGGCAAAATTGTGGATTCCAACTCCGGTTGTCTCCAAGGACAGAAACTTCTGATAATGTAGATTCATGCATGCCTTGTATGTATACATGCACCCACACATGCATGCAGACTTATATCCCATGGAATTCTTGAGACACTGATGCAGGGATAAGTGTCAGAAGTCTGAGACCTTTAGGAAGGACTCAGGTAAAGGCTCAAAAGAGACTAATTTTCAACAAAAACCCTGTAATTCCACGAGGCACTGAATACCTATAGAAAAAAGCATAACTCGGAGGTTGTAGTACATCTTTCCAGCCTTATAATTATCAGAATACCACGAGCATATATGGATACAGAGTTATCATTAGCTTTTTTAAATAAACCAGAATGTAAGTTTCATAAAAATAAAGACAGTTAAAAAAAAAAAAACAACTCAGACTTTACTCAGTTCTTTTACAAGATTTAAAAATGATTTTCAGAAGGGGATTACATTACACTTATAAAGTAGTAAGAGGAAAAAGTGATTTGTTTATTCATTTGTACAAGTGTGATGTCTTTTACCAAAATGAATTTTCAGCAATAATACTGTATTAAAAGAAAATTAGTAATCGTTTATTAAACCACTGTGTTAGCAGATTGATGGCAGCAGAAACACCTAATTCTAATTGGCCTCAGCAAGGAGGAAATCAGTTTTTTCTTGTAACAAGTAGTCCAGAGGTAGGGAAGGCTCCAGGTGTCACAGCTGGGGGCCCTGGCTCCATCCAGCACTGGTGTCTCTGGGATTCATAGGTGCTTAGCAGGCCAGCCGTGGAGCTTCTAGCTCCGTATCCAGATGCAGCAGATCTAGAGACAGAAAGATTTCTCTCTTTGGACCTTTCCTTCTTGGAAGCAAGGCAAACTTCCCCAAGGTCCCTCCAGTACAACCTCGGCCACTATTGGTTTTCAGCCCTTCCGTGAGTCTCTGAGTCAGACCTGCCTTGCAAGTTCAGCTCACTCCACTTGCACATAAAACTGGACCTTGGATGCACTCATGGTCCCGTGTGGGACTCAGAATTCACACCTGAACCGAGGGTAGGGCCACCCACCATCTTTTGAAGTGTGTGAGGGAGGAGTGGATGCTCTAACAGAGTTGGGACTTGCGAGCAAGAGTTAAGGGGGAGTGGGTGTTGGGTCGGCAACCAGAGGTATCTGCCTTCGTAAACAGAAAGTGATGGGAAAGAATGGAATTTTTGAAAAGATTATGAAATGTGTCTATCAAATGAAACTTTTAGCTTTCTGGGTTACTTTTAGAAAACAACAATCTATTTTTTGTAAAGAGAAGACACATTTTGCCAAAAAGTAAGAATTTATTTTTAAAAAACCTCCCAGTTGAGCAGTTATCCAGGAATTCCTATGTAGCATCTGGCAGAAGGTTAGGATCAATCATCATTTTATCTCCATCACCAAGATTAATGGAGTTCTAAGTCCATAGCTGTCCCTCATCTTTGATCTTCTTAGGATCACTGCCATTCTCCCTGAATCTCATGAAGTAATATCTCAATGAAGTGTAGGTATTTAGACTTGCACTAGCTTTAGAAAAAATCCCTAGTACTGTACTTTAAAGAGGGTCTTTCAGTTGAGATGCATAAATGAGGAAGGTGTTATTATGTCTTCATTGACCTTCTGCAGCTTGTGGGATTTTGTAAAAGCCTTGAGATCTCTGATCATTGTTCCTACAGAGGTTAATGGTCACAGCCATCCTTTATTCATCATGTACACGCTCTGCCAGGCCCCATGCTTGACAGGTAGTATGTTCACCATTTATTTTCTTCCAAAGGAGAAAACATAACCTTGCACATGCTCCCCATCCTACAAGTGGAGCAGGTAGGTTTCAAAATTAGGTCTGTCTGGTCCTGAATCCCGTGTTCCTGATGTATCCTACTTCTTCAAAAGAAGCAAGATGAGAAAGCAGAAGTTCTGTTCTCCATTGATGGAAAGATGCTAGATCTAACCCTTCAGCAGGTTAATCAGTATGCTCCAAGATGCCTTTCAGTCACAGCACAGAACAAAGTTGTACTCTGGCCAATGTGGCAGGTATTCAGGGAAGCTCTCTGGCCCTGCCTCTGTCCCAGCTTACTCTTCCCAGAGAGTCAGTTATCCTGTTAGAGCACAAAGCAGTTGTGGCTGATCTGCTGAGAACTGTCTGGGGCCTCCTGGCCCACCCCGAGTAGAAGCTGACGTCGTGGAGGACCTGCTGGTCGTCTGCCTTCCCTGTCCCTGCTCCCTCCACTCTCTCATTTCACCTCCTTCTCCTCTTCCCTTCCTCCCCGGCTCTGCTCCTTGCTCCAGTTCCCCTCGCTACTCCTCAACCTTATCTGCCTTCTTTCTGGGACTTTGCTTTGAGGTGTGTCTCTCCTGGACTGCTCTGGCCCCAGGAGTCAGCATAGCTCATCCCTTCCTCTCTTTCAGGTTTTCACGTAGTCATCTCTGTGAGCACCTCATCACGTCTCTCCATGGCAACCCCTAATCTTGTTTTTCTTTCTTTTCTTGGGAATTTTCAGCAGTTTACCTCCTGTGTGTTGATTGATGTCCCTCTCTCCCTATGAGAGGTTTTGTCTGTTTTGTATATCGCTGGACTCCCAGTGCTGAGAAGGGAGCCTGGTACCGTGTGCCGTCTTTGTAAATGTCGTTGCCCAGTTGAATGAGTTGGGTGATTTGGCCATAGATTAGGTCTCTGGCTGTGATCAAGCAGGTGGACTGCTGAGATACTCACAAGGACACGGTGTTACTTAATTGGAAACCCTCCTGGAAGTGTTTCTGCCAGGTTAGCAGTGTCTAGTCCTTTTCTGTCACCAAGAGTGAATCAGAGGATCTGATTTCACTCAGCATATTTTACTCTTGATATTCCTCCAAGCACGGGACCTAGATGTTAATTCTCAACTGCATGAAAAATTATCCAGCCTAACTGACTTGGAGTGTTTGGAAGTCTTGAAGACAGTCACCCTGATACTTCCACGTGCCAATGATTCTGCCGACGTAGAGACACTTAAGATGATGCTGACATTTCTGTAGTTCGCACAGTGCTCTGGCAGATGATAAGCCAAATGAAGGTAGAACTTCATATGGAAGTAGTATTGTTTTTGCTACCTAATAGCATGATGACAGGTAAAGAAGCGAGCGCCAAGTCAGGTTAACCAACATGTTCAGCGAGGAAGGAGAACAGATGCCCCTCCCATTCCAGACCAGACTGGAGATATATGTGGCCGTGGTGGTCACCAGCTTTGACAGATGAGGCCTTTGTACTTATGGTATCTTGAATAGTTTCTATCATTTAAAAAATGTTCCTTTGACCAGGAACTCTGCTACCAGAAACTGTGCTAAGTGCTAGGAATATAGTGATATTAATAAATAATGTTACAAGATCCCTGTCCTCTTTATGGTGGTCAAGTGGTTAAGACTCTGTGCTTCCTCTGCAGGGCGCACAGGTTCAATCCTTGGTCAGAGAGTTCCACATGCCACTTGGCCAAAAAAAAAAACCAAACAAAAAAACCAAGAAAACAAAATCCCTGTTCTCAATGGAACTTCTCAAAAAAAGTAGGGAAAACAGATATATGACCAGAACAGCCGTAAGTAAATAACTAATAAACTGTGATCAAAACTCTGGAGAGAAAGAACAAAAACAGAGTTAGGGAGTGATGGTGGAGGAGCTGGGGTGGATCTCTCCTAGAAACTTAAGCTTTGACCTTTGAGTGGGTGTGAGAGTCCAGTTTTAAAGAGATTATTTTGTTGTTTCACTAGCAGCAGTCACAGTGAGCCTCGCATATTAGGTCCCTGTAACAGAGTACATATTGGGAAGTTCTGTGAGATTCAAAGGTTACTTAGGAAGCATGGCTGTTTATAGGAGGTTGGTCATGTTGCTTAGAGCAACAGGATTCTGTTAGAGGGAGAGAGTGTGTGCAAACAGCACGTGTGACCAGGATATCTAGGCAGCAGCTATGTGACAAGGGAAAGGGTGGTGGCGGCTATAATTGACATGGTCGAAGAATAAGCAAATATTGATGTGGGACTTTAAACCATGGCAATGCTAGGAAATTCAAGGAAGTAACAGTAGCAGTAAGGTATCTGTGTGCCTCAAATAGAAGGTTCGTGTAAAGTTAAATTCTTCAGCTAAATAAATAAATAGGAAAAAGTCTTCATGTTTTTGTCTTGTTGGGAAGATCAGAGTTCATTTAAATTTGGATTGAATGACAGCTGGTTGGAAAAAATTGTACCTGCAGTAATCTAGCAAGAGCCAGTTGCTTGCTGTGTTTAGCACCCTGTGAGGGTGAACCCCTGGTATGTATTAACAGTATGGTATATTGTAATTGACAAAACTGTCCTTTACTCTGTGGGATGGGAATTTCTGCAGAAATGAGCACTAATGATGGATTCTTGAGCTTGCTCCATGATGTAGTGTGACTTGCGTTTCCATAGGAGGAAAACCAAACCTTACCAAAACTCCATAGACTTCTTTCACAGGAAGTGGTTTATGTCCATGCCATAGAATGGCCATTTCTCTGCTATAGCATTGAGATTATCAAATAATAGTTCTCACTAGTTATGTAATTCTCTGCCATCTCTCAGCTCTTAAGTACTGAAATATGTTTGAGAATTGCTTCGGTACTGACTCTGAAACTTGGTCCCGTTGTCGACTCCAGTAGTAGATCAGAGAGTTTCTGTCTCTCTGGCTCTGCCCTTTGCCCTCCAAAGCAGGGTTTCCCAGTGTATGGAAGGAACCCCTGCATCAGAGCATCTTCACCAGAACCTCCTGGCTGTTTCTGCTAAAACTGCAGATCCCTGCATATATTGTATTCTCCCAAATACAAAACTCTAGGATCCAAATAAGGGTTCGTGTTGTAGCTCGGTGCCCACAAGTCCTTAGGACTGTGTAATTATCATGACTTCATCCCACACATTTGAATATTATTGTGATAATTCTATGGTGGCAGAGAGCATCAGAAGCTTAAGCAAGTCCACTCCAGAGCTCTAGTCTATACTTATAAATATTATCTAAAATGTTACTCACAGCTGGTTCTTTTCAAATTTTGACCAAATTCTTTTCAGAGTAGATCTTATGATTTACCTGCCTGTTCTCCATGAGCCAGCTGTAAGAAGGGAATTTTTTTCATGATGCTTAAAAAAAGATATTTTAAGACAACAAAGGCATGATAATTTGTGTAAGGTTTCTAAAGAAAACAATAATAAAATGAATTTATCTTTTTAGGAATCTCATATATTCTGAGGACTTGATTATCACATCAGCTCTGTATGATACTTTATAATAATAATAATAACCCAGTTCTATAGGTAGCTCACCTGAGAATCAGCCATTTCCTGTTGGTAGCCTGCTTGGCTACCTGACCGGCCGCTTGATCTACTGGTTTTTTTGTTTTTGAAAATTTTCTTCCTCAATTCTATTTGCATATATGGTAATGATCCAGTATGGCTTTTGAGGGAGCAGAAAATAGTCTTTGGATAAAAGGATAAAAAAAATTGGGTCTTTTAGTTCCGTATCCCCCAGTACTGAGCAAAATGCCTGGTAAGGTAGCAGAATTCCCGGTCAGTCCTCCTCTCCCTGATATGTCTGGGAGTGGACTTTCTCTCGGACACAGTAAGTTCCAACTGTGACTTCTCAGAGAAAGATCTCCTCTGCTGAGAGAGTGCAGTTGAGTGAATGGTCATTGGAGTCCCCAGAGTCTCCTGATGATGCCACAGCCAAGGCCAGACATGCCAGTGATGTGGATTATACCTGCATAGGTTGCTGGTACATTTATTGCATTTCCATAAAATATCAGAAAATGAGCACAGACCAAGTGCTGGTAAATCAGCCCAAGCCAGTGCCACAGGCAGAAGGACCTTGAGAGAGAGAAGCAGGTACACAGCCGCCAGCTCTGAGGAGTGATGGCTCTTCAGAGAGGCCCACGGCCACAGCGCTTCTCTCAGTGTCGGGAGAGAGGGGTTAGGGCGAGTGTTCCAACAGTGGTAGAGATGCCTGGAGGCTGCCTGGAGAGGAATTTGGAAGGGAATTAAGAAGTTGGCTTGAAACTCAACATTCAAAAAATGAAGTTCATGGCATCTGATCCCATCACTTCGTGGCAAATGGATAAAAAGTGGAAGCAGTGACAGATTTTATTTTCCTGGGCTCCAAAATAACTGTGGACGGTGACTGCAGCCATGAAATTAAAAGACGCTTACTCCTTGGAAGAAAAGCTATGACAAACCTAGACAGCATATTAAAAAGCAAGAGACATCACTTTGCTGGCAAATATCCGTGCAGTTTTTCCAGTAGTCATGTACAGATGTGGAGTTGGACCATGAAGAAGGCTAAGCGCTGAAGAATTCATGCGTTTGAGTTGTGCTGGAGAAGACTCTTGAGAGTCCCTTGGGTTGCAAGGAGATCAAACCATCCTAAAGGAAATCAGTCCTGAATATTCATTGGAAGGACTGATGCTGAAGCTGAAGCTCCAATACTTTGGCCACCTAATGCGAAGAGCGGATTCATTGGAAAAGACCCCGATGCTGGGAAAGATTGAGAGGAGAAAGAAAGAAAGACAGGCGGAGAAGGGGACGACAGAGGATGAGATGGTTGGATGTCATCACTGACTCAACGGACATGAGTTTGAGTGAACCTCCCGGAGATAGTAGAGGACAGAGGAAGCTGGCGTGCTGCAGTCCGTGGGGTCACAGAGTCAGACATGAGTTAGCAGCTGGACAAAAACAACAAAAGAGAGCCACATCCACACAATCTCTATCAGATTTTTTGAAGCACAAACTGGCTACTAATACCATCGGCTCTGTTATATGAGAACCTTTAGAAAACAATGGAGTTGCTTTTTGTTGCTATTTGGCAATCTGTGAATATATACCAAGTGAATGTTATCACCATATGTGAGATCATGGTATTAAAGAGAAATAGCTGCTAAGTAAAAAACGAAATCTGTTTCTATGAAGGAAGTGTTTGCACAGTTTCTTCAGTTTTTTATACATCAGTACAGTTGAGTGCTGGAGTGGAAGTATCTGAAGAAGTCAAGCACTGGTACATTACAGAGGCACCAGTTAGAGACCCTTTTATGTATTTTCTTTAGGAGGCTTCTCATAAAGATAAAAACACATTTCACTTGGGGCCTTCTGGTGGCTCAGTGGTAAAGAATCTGCTTGCCATTGCAGGAGACACAGGTTTGATCCCTGGTCTGGGAAGATCCCACATACCATGGCACAGCGGAGTGCATTCATCACGACTATTGAACCTGACTGTTGAACCAGAGCTGCAGCTACTGAAGCCCATGTGCTCTAGAGCTAGCGCTCTCCAAGAAGAGAAACCACCGCAGTGAGACCACACGCTGCAACTCAAGAAGAACTGGCACAGCAACAAAGACCCAGCATAACCAAAAATGAAAACAAAAGCAAAAACATTTATCTTCGTAATGCTTATGTTGGCATTGACTTTTTTTTTTTTAAGCTATAGAATCGAACACTGGACCCAGGTAGAGGATTCACTAATGAAAATGGATTTTTTGCTACCGTGCAGTGAACATTTGATGGCATTTTTGTTACCTTGAAACATTAATACCTTCACAAAAGCTTTTCAGTAACTTCACGTTACTTCTCAGAAAAGGCTCGTGTTTGTCTGTTTAATTTGAGGACATGACTGCAATTTCCCTTTTCCCCATGTTGCGTACATCTGTCTCGTGTATTCCTGTCCGTCCCATGAAATGGTGTAGAGTTTCTGTGTGAAAAATACCTTTAGGGTTTCTGTAGTCCATAATGCCTTTATCATAATTGATGAATCTTTGACCCCCTCACGTCCTCAGATAAAAGGATTCACTTGTGTGTGTGTGTGCTCATTTTCCCAGCATCAATGGTCAAAAGGTTCCCCTTTTATTTTGTTTGAACAGCGTGTGTCAGGAGTGGAGTTTGAGCCCACGCCTCCTCACGAAGACCAGAATCATTTCCTTTTTATAAAATTCTTTCTGAGAATAGTGATTCTGCTTTGCTAAAAATGTTCTGTAGAAAAGACTTTTTTCATAAGCACGTAGACAAACAGGATGAGTGTGTATGCAATGCTACCAATAATGGTAGTCACCCTTTGCAGAGACTGTGTAATCGTTTTGTGCCAGGAGTGAACAGCAGGTTCTTACAACATCTGTCTCGGAGGGTTTAGATGTGGCCCTGCCTTCAGATAGGAACCTGACTCAAATTCCAAGAAACATTTCCACCTCAGTAGGCTGAATACAGAAGCAGAACACTCTCCTCAAAGCTACCAAATCAGTTAATTGTTAGATTTATAATTCCATCATTTGTAAACTCTTGTGGATGGTTAGGCAGTTAACAAGTGAGATGGAAATGATGTGGTATTATAATCAAGGCAAAATTGAGCAGCAGACTAAAAATCCAGCAGCTTTCTGGTTTCTGAGACATAAGAAGAAAAGAGTTCTGGAGTAGTGATGAAAACCTGGAGATTCAATTCTTGTTAAGTAGCTAATAGCTCTTCTTTAAGACTTGGGATATGAGTAATAACCTTGAAATATGAAATGAGATTTAAAATAAAGATTGGCCAAAGGGATGAGTATTTTAAAACCACTTCTGTCTGCTGGGTTCTAGTTGGCTACAAAATTGAATATACAAACCTAAGAGTGGGCAACCACCCATGAATTTACTTGATTCACAGTAAGCGTTATTTTTGTGCCTCTTCGTTTCCATCTACTGTGTTCTGACCTGCCCCGGAGTACAGTGGATATCCTCACCTTCTGCACCAAGGCTTATGGCTGTTGCCTTCCTGTAGGACAGCATCTTGTCAGTTGCCTTCTACGGAGGGAGTACAAAGATGTTCTGTGTTGAAGTGAATTTCTGAGATAGTTGAAAGTATCACCTTCATTTACACAGGTATCTTTCTTATTTTCTTTCCCTCTTCCCTTCTGATGAGTAAGAAGGAGAACATTTTAAGTATTCACCATTTTTCTTCTGTCTCAGCTGATTAAAAGAAACACGGTTACATGGCAGAATATTGGCACTGAGGAGAAATGAAAAGTAGATTTAACGTTAACCTTATGGAGAAACAGTGGAAGGCCAAGAAATAATGAAAGAAAAGGCTTGCTAATAATACTGCATACTAATATAATTAAATATGGAAAAGTTCATGCATTTAGATGGTGGTCCAGATCTTAACACCTCACCACTTAAACAGAAGTTATTTTTGTAAGCATGTAGGAGTCTAGTAATATGATTTTGGCTTGAAATCATTTTAAGTTTACATCACTGATACAGCATGGATTAAGCAAGTGCAAGCAAATTAAAGAAGAGACTTTAGATTTCAGATCTAAAATCAGTATGACTATGAGAGGTGGAGATTGAAATATTGCTGTGGTTTTGGAGAGGTTTTAGTGACACCACTTTTTTTTGCATGATTCTTACATATGTACAATGTGTGGGAGTTTTCATCAGCCAGAGTTGGAGAATTCATAATTTTGTGATCAACTTAAAGTGATTCATACAAAGCCTCTCTCTCTTTAAACCATACATTTGGTTAAATTGTGAATTATGGATTTTTTTTACTTTTTTGCTAGTAAAGTGGTGTCTTTTGGGGTGTTTTCTTAATTGTCCATGGTGTAAGGTATATGTTGCCTATGAAACATTGTCATAAGTGTAGTTCAGAATTATAATGAAAGAACGGTCTTTAATAAAAATCTTCCCAAGTCTAATTGCAAAACAATTTTGTAACTTTTTGTGTGTGTGTCTAGTATTGTACGTCTTTCTTCATTTTGTACATTTCCTTTAGTTTTATGGCTAGATTCTTAATATTACTTGCCTGCCGCCTCATTCACTCTCCTGTCTCATCCTAGGACCTTAATAAATATAACTTGCTGCCCAGTCTCATATATTATAGCTGATTTGAGAGACAGGTGCTCCTGGGCATGTAAGATCTAATGTTAGTAAGCGCTGATTAGCTGATTAGGAAGTGCACAGACTCTCCTGGTTGAATTATATACGTAATCCTGTTTTGTCTTCATAGTACCGTTGAGAAAGAAGTGTGTTTGGCCTGTTCATAGATTTGGAATCAGAAGTCCAGAGAGCTTCAGTAAATGTCCCAAGACTACAAAGAAAGCTTTTATCTAGGATTTAAACCCAACTTTGTCCTACCCCTAAACTGTTCTTTCTACTATGCAACATTGCTTCTCCTGTGGCTTTTACCTAGTTCAGAAATTAATTTGTCTTCTGAAGCAAGCAATTTTCTCTCTGCTAGATGTTATGACCTATTTTCTGTTTTGTAATGTTGCTAAGTATATAATTTAAGATTATGCATGCTTTTTATTATCTATTTTTTTAAGCAAATAATAAAAAAAATTAGGTAGCCAAGAAGCTGATCACATAAGCCAACCTGCACGCAGAGGGGGAAAAAAAAAAAAAAGACAAAGTAGCCGTGCTGAGTGAGTCATCTCTTCACCTGGTGTCATCTCTCCCCTTGGACATATACCTTGGAGTCTTTAGGCCTCAGGGATGCTTTTTATTGTCTTAATAGCATAAGAAAAGAGAACTCATTTGACCCTGAGGTCTAGCCAGCTTCATTGACTAAGGATTCTATTTCCCGCTTCAGGAGCTGAGTACTGCTATTGGTTCTGCAGGAAGTAGCATTTGCATAATCATCATGTTGTAAATGTAGGTAAATAGTTTGTTGGTTCATCTCCACACAAGACAAAGAAGATATAAGTACAAGGGGAAAAAAAATATCGAAACCCAAGATTTAAAACCCTGACAGTGCAAAAAAGAGTGGAACTTGACAGAGCTCATGGCTAGATGTTAGGAGGGAAAGAGGTGATAGGGGCTATGTCAGATGCTCATTTCCTGCTCTTTCATGGTGGGATGTCCAGAAATACTGCGTAATGCTGTTGAAAGAAGTCTAATGCTGTTGAAACAAGCGACAGCTAACCAATTGAAGAACTAAAAATAGCACAATCAAGAAATCTAGGAAAGAATTAGAGGTGAAGGAAGTGTGAATGTGGAAGATAGGAGGAAGGCAGGCAGTAAGTCAGTAGATTTTGTCTGAAGTTGACAAATCAAGACGAGATACACACCTGTTATTTAGTTAAGCTGATAACCACAGAAGGACCGTAAGAACACTAGCAATGGAAGGGAGTAGACATGGGGAATAGGGGCCCAGAGACACACATTTATTACCATCTAGTTCTGTGTGGAAGAATTTAGCTGCATGTGCATTACTTTTAGAATAATTTAAGGAAAAGGAAGACTTTCAACAGTTGTGGATGTACGGTGTCAGTAATAACCTTCCACACGTTCTGTGACATCACTACAACACTAGGCTCCTAGGGACTGCTCTTGCCGGCGGTGGAGGCTCTAGTTTCCAAAGAACTGGGCAGTGGTTAAGCGGGATGAGGCGGCAGGTGATGTATACTCACAGCCCCTTTCAAGTAGGCAGCTGTGTCCATGGTTGGTTCCTGATCAAAATGGGGCAAAAAAACCCACCACCCTTCCTCAAAGATGCAACGTGGAAAGCCTTTCTGACCAAAGCCTGCCCGGAAAGCCCAGCACCTGTGCTAAGAAGGCTCCGCAGTCTCACGATCCTGCTTCCTTCTCTCGAATGCTGTAGCCCTTCTGGAGAATAGAGGCCGGCACGGCCTTTGTTTTCTCTGGTCTGAGGAGTGGCTGGGCTTCTGGGCACCGATTTCCTTCCAGGAACTTCCTGCGAGGGGAAATTTCTTGACTTTTCTGCGTGAGCCTCCCAGACGCCTGTGGCCTTGAACAATGGCCGCAGCCTTGTTTTTCGAGAAGGGGCCTGGTTGTGTTCTTACCCTACCGTGGATGGTTGTGCTCGTGGCGGCCCCCAGGTGGGCGGTCAAGGAAGGGCGTCTTGCCGAGGTAGGCGGCCGGGGGATGACAGCTCGGTTCTGCCAGTTTTGCGTTTAGCTTTAGTCTGTGTTTCTAGGGGTCAGCAGAACAGTAATGGGGTTTGGGTGGGGAATGAAGTCTGATGAAGGAGCTTAAACCAGGGAGTTAATGCCAGCGGCTCAAGGATGCGCCCTGGCTTAGGAGATTGTGTAAATAGGTGCCTTTATCTAGTCCCTTTTTGCCTCTTTCCAACCAAATTTCTAAATAACCCCCACCTTTTTGAGATAAGAGGAGATAAAAGAGGGTATACTCTGAGGTCCGCCCAGCAGGTGGAAAATCCTGCCTAATTATAGTTGCAGATTTGTGTGTCAGGAATTGATTTGCTGTTGATTTAATCCAGGGCTGCAAAGTCAAATGCCACAGCAGGTGGTTTTAAATGTGTGGCCCCATCGGGGTGGGGACCCTGGCATACCAAATTCTTTTGGTTCGTTGAAGCCTTTGTTGAGCTTCCAATGTTGTCACATATAGAGAACAGGCTTAGGGTTTCCAGAGCTTCCAGTTTTTCAAGAAAAACAAGGAATCTAGATATTTATGTGTCATCTCTTGGACTTTGAATGTTGCCACCTAATTTTACAAAATGAAAACTACTGTCTAGAATTTAAAAACAAGCCAATTGGGTGGATAACGTCCATGGGCCTTCAGCGTTTTCCTCTGGTTAGGACTCTAAATCCTCTCTCCCCGTTGTTCTGCCTTGATTGTCCAAAACAAGCTGCACATCTCCTGGGCACTTTCCTTTCATTCCATCTTGTCCTCAAAGCAATTTAAAGATGCTCTCATTCTCCAGAAGATAAATTAGAAGTAGGTGAAAAAGTGAGAACAGAATATAAATGGAATCAGAATGAAATTATTTCTACACATATATAAGCATTTCGGTGAAGCACAGATTGGGCAACTTGCTTAACACAGAAATCTTATCAGATATACAGTTTGTAGTGTCTTTGAAACAAGTTGTTGAATAGAAGCATGGCTCTCATTGAAGCTGAGATCAGGGTCTTCAAAGGAACTTGCTGAATCATATGAGAGCCCAGACCCTCTTAGTAGGGTAAGTTTTGTAGAACTGTTCTTTCTATTGCCTTCACTAAAAAGCTGGTAAAATTTTATGTTAAAGTGTGATTTAGGAGATGAGATCTTGAGGAGGACTGGACTGTAGGAAAAAAGTGTTCTGTTGGTCTCACTTAAGCTGGCGGGGAGCCAGGGTGGAGATAACCTAAAATGGTTAGGGAGACAGGCAGTTAAGAGTCCAGCCTCTGAAAGTAGAGAGCCTGGGTTTGAATCCTAACACAATCCATGATTAGTGGTGGGACCTTGGATAAGTTGCTTTATTTTCCTAAACCTCAGTTTCTTCATCTGTCAAATGGACATGTTTATATAATGGACTCACTGTCATAGGACAGTTGTGTGGCTTAACTGGCTTAGTTTGAATACAGCATTCATTGTAGTTCCTGGTACCCGATAAGTGTTCTGTCTGTGTGATGAGGTGAAGAAATTGCTGATAGTGGGAAGTTAATTGTCAAAATGATAAAATGTGGCTATCCAAGATGTATTTACAGGACTTAAATATTTTGGTTTGTTTGCTGCACACACACACACACAAATTTGTTCCACTTTATCCCTGGCCACCAAAAATGTGTTAAGTACCCATGTACAGAGTATTTTGTAAGGTTCTGTGGGGTGGCCCCTAGTAATAGAAACCAAGTTTGTATCATGGTTAACAAGATGAATATACACAAACAGTACGAAACAGGCTGTGCCAAGGACCATCCCAGCCATTCAGAGAGGATGGTCACAGTGGACTGATACCAGAGTAAGATTTCACACAGAGTGGCTGACTTTCTTATTTTCGAGCTGGATTCTTATAGTTTGAACAATTCCAAACACTGTACAAGAATATTTTCAGCTATATAAAAAGTACAATGAGGACTTACCTGAGTATTTTTATATGCATCATTAGAGGAGAGAATGGAACAAGAGCAATTAGCTATGCTTTGCAGTTAGTGATAATTAAACCTTATCATGGGTAATTTAGATTAGGCCATCATACCCATCTTTTATCACTACAGAGACTGCTGTTAGCTGGCTTTGGGGCATGCAGAGAGATGGAAATCTGTTAGCAGACGTGACTCGTGGCAGCCTGGCGCCCAGATCGAAAGCACAGGCCCTGGAACAGAGCCCCTGAGATCTTAGGGAAGTTGGGTGGACTCTCTGTGCCTCAGTTTCTTCATCTCTAGTTTGAGGTATGATTGTACTAGTCTATTTCATAAGGAGTGCTGTGCAGATTTACATGAGTAGGTATCTTTGAAGTGCTTAGAACAGGGTCTGGCAAACAGTAAGCACAACATGTGTTAGTTATTATCATGGGTCCCTCTTGGAACAATCAATATTAAAATTTTAAAGACTGCTGTTTGGTCAGGCCTTGGGCATGCAGCCTATAGTTTCAGAATAGAATACAGCTGCATGAGCACATAGAAACCCATAACTTTACGGTACTCTGGACCTCATTAGCTCCGTGACTGTGGAAACAGACGGCGGCGGGTTGGGGGGTAGTTTGGAGGGGCCTTATTTCAGACTCAGAAACTGAAAGCTCAACCCCAGTCTCAGCTGCAGCTCACTTGTTCTGTGATATGTGACACATTCTTTAGGCTCTTAAAGTTTCTTATCCGTGTCTGTAAAACAGCCTAACTTCTTACTCTGGATCATGTGTACTGAGTTTCCATCGATTTGGAAAGCATTGGGAGGAGGTAATGGTTGGGAAGGGGGTGGGTGAATAAATTATACTGTAAAACACTACTAAAAATGAAGGGAGATGTAAACCTAACTACTAAATAGTAGTGATTTGATTTTAGGTTTTCATAGGAATCCAAATATAAAGTATCTGTCGAGTGAGGAAATTAAATTTTTCCTTATAATCGCCCAATAAAGGCTTTTTATTGATTGCTCAATTTTGGTGTTTCCTGGAAATCTTTAATATTGAACATGAAGACCCAGAATATACATTTACCAGGTTTCCCCGCACCCTCATGAACAGAGGAGCCTGGCGGGCTACAGTCCATGGGTCGCAAAAGAGTCAGACCCAGCTCAGCAACTAAGCAATAACCACTGCCTCCCCTCTTTCACAAGGACTTGACTTGAATTTCTGCGTGCATTGGGGTCCTGCCTGTGGGTGCTGTGTTCTCTGTGTTGGCAGAGCTCTCTCATACGTATCAGTGGCCTTGCACACATCTGGCTTCTGAGGCCTCCTTTTTGGGGGTGCTGCTCTGCCCCAGGGGTTACTCTAGAGATAAAGCAGCACCCTAGCTGCATGTAAAAATACACAGCGGCCTTTAGGGCTACACGCGCAGCAGAGCCGAGCTCTCAGCCCACTTGTGTCTGAAAATTTGTGTATGATGTCATGACATCTCTTTTGGAGCACTGCATGTTTTCTCTTAAAAAAATTTGAACATTCTCACACATTCTTCAAATGAAATTTAGAATCGTTTTGTCAACTTCTTTAAAAAAAATCCCACTGGTAATTTTAAGTGTGATTGCACTAAATATATAGGGGAAATTTTACACTTTTACAATCCAGGAACATGGCACGGTATTTCTCCTCCCACTTAAAAAATGCCTTCTCCTTTTTTACCTCGGTAAGTGAAAACTTGTACTTTTTATTTATATAGGTCCTACATGTTTCCTGTTAAATTTATTTCTAGGTATTTTAAATTGTTTTTGATTGCTGTAGCAAATAGGTTGTTCTTAAATTACATCTTGTAACTGATGTTTGCTGATTATAGGAGAGCTGTTGATTTTGTACATTTGTAAGTGGGTTTCCAAAGCCCATTTTCTGAATTGCCTGAAAATGAAAAATGATGTTGTCTACATGTGTTCTGTTCATGAACACAGGGAAAGAGCATGAGGAGCATGTATTTTTATTTTATTCTCTGTTAGATTCAAAAAGGTACCTGGGATCTCTAGTTGTATTCACTGCTGTATCCCTAGCATCCACCTCAGGATTTACTGTGATCCATAGGCAGTATTTGTGGACTGCTTCTTAACTTTCTTAATTCCATTGTTGTAGAATTTTTCTCTTGTTTTTTCTGTTGTAGTTGTTTCTCTTGTCTTTTACAAGAAAAGCAATTATATTATTCCTAAATAGTAACAGTTTTGTCTCCTTCCTTTCTAGGACTTGCTTCTTTCATTTTAATTCTTGTCTTAGTATTTTGCTAGACTTTTCTGTGCAGTATCCAGTGATAGTCACCATAGTAGGCTTCATTTTTGGTCCTGAATTTAATGGGAATGTCTTTAGTGTTTTACTGTTGGGAGTTTGAAGAAGATTTTTATTTAAGTTACATTAAAGATATTTCTCTTCCTAGTTTACTAGAGTTTTTTTTTTTTTTAAGAACAATAATAGAGTCAGTACACATATATTGAGGTGATTATTAGATTGTCCACCTTTGAATTACGTGATAATTTATTTCTCCCTCTTTATAGTGCTATTATTAAAGTATTGTTGAATTACTAGAATAATCCCTGTTCTAATATATTACTGAATTTAATTTGCTATTTTTAATGATTTTATGTCTTAAGAAATGAGAATTTCTTCAGTATTTTTTGTTATGCTAGCCCAATAAAATGGATGTGAAAAATACCACTTTTTTTGGCTTTGATAGAATTTAAATCATGTCAGTCCCTAATAGTTTGCCAGAACTCATCTATAAAACTGACACCAATGGCAGCCTTTGATTTATTTTTTCTTAATATTATTTAACACAGTGTATGTATCATGCACGCTCAGTTGTACCTGATTCTCTGCGACCCTTTGAACTGTAGCCTGCCAGACTCCTCTGCCCATGGGATTTTTCAGGCAAGAATAATGGAATGGTTAGCCATTCCCTTCTCCAGGGGATCTTCCCGACTCAAAGACCAAACCACTGTGGTTTGGTACCTACCCTTCCAGGCTTTGGGTGGTTGTGTGATTTCTCTGCAGGAGCATAAATTTGGGGGCAGGTAATAACAGCAGGGAAAGTAACACTGATGCAAAAGTTCTTTGCTTACTTCAGACATTTCCCCCACTAACATGCTGCTTTACACTTGGGGAGTAACAAGAAAGTTTGAATAGCTTGCTTAAGTTTGTTAGGAAGTAGCAGAGTTGGGATTTGGACCAGGGTCTGTTGCCTTGATTCTCATTCCTGTGTCAGGGACCCTGTCTGTCTAAACCTGTGCTAATATGTAGCCATTAGCCACACATGGCAATTTAACTTAAAATTAACTAAAGTTAAATAAAAAAAAATTCAGTCCTTTCATTGCACTGTTTCAAGTGCTCAATAGGCATGTTTAGATAGTCACTACTATGGAACGTAGATAAAGACCAGATGGATAAAGAACATTTGTATCATTGAAGAACGTTCTATTTGTCAAAGATAGAATCACTGAAATCTGAAAAATCATGAGTATAGGATTTTTTTTTTTTTTTAAGCTCTATTTAGCACTTTTATTGGTTTTTTATGTTCTAGACTTAAAATGATAGCTCTGGAAAGCTTGCTTGTTTAAGAAACGGGGCAAACCTGCTAAGTTCAAAATTTAAAGGAGAATTCTTGATCACCTGTTATGGTTTTAGCTCTCTGCTGGGATGGGGATAAGGTTGTTCTAGGAGATGTGTCCACTGTGGTTTGGATGGATCCGAATGTGGAACATCCAGGACAGGAAAGTGCTTCCTCTTTTATCTGTTTTTCTGAGAAAAGTGAAGGTGATGGATTTCTTTTCCTACCATATACGCATAAGCCCCACAGGATGGGAGAAGGCCGAATCCCTGCCAGCGCCCCCAGGTTTGAGCGTGGCCCACAGATGCTGCCTTTGAGGGCTCCAGGTCCTCTCTGGGGGGTGTGCGCACTTGGACCTTCTCGTAGCTGCGTGGTGAACAGAGCCGGGGAAGGAAACAACGTCCAGGGCGGAGGTGATGCGGGGGGACAGTGTATAACTGAGTCCGCCTTGGGAGGGGAGAGGTTGATGACCATGTCAGCTTTCATCACAGACTTCACCTTTCGCATGAGTTGCTGATGAAGAACTTGACAGTGAATTGGGGAAACAGGGATGCTGGTCCTATGCATCTCCGAAACACATGCTTGAGAGAGAAAACACTACTTTTGCCTTCTGTTTAGTAGATGCTCAGTAAATAAATGTGCCTTCATGTGTTTAAACACAGAATTGCCCCAGATTTCCTGGAAAATCCATAGGATTGAACTGTTGATGTGGCTAGTAAGTAAGCTAGGTTGTTTTCAGCGCTGCTAAAACCTCGGACAGCATTTTGCTGTATGGTATTTACATCCTTCGTATGTTAGTAAAACTTGTGGTGTGTACTAACACACACACACATTTATGATCTCTCCTCTGCCGGTTTTCTCCTTCACCAGAGGAGGGATTGGACATCTAAGTTATTTATTGCCTCCCGTGGTCCTCTCCATCTGGGCTTTCCGTTTACACGCTGGGCTTAGTTTTATTCTTCAGTGTTGAACCGTCGTGTTGGACTAATTGTCCAGGGAGGCAACATCTTGGGCAGTAAGCAAGCTCAGTCCCGAGTTCAAGTTGGAGACTCTGATGGTTGCATTAACTTCCAGGCCAGCAGAAATTCTTACATTGCTGCTTTAGGGTCCAGGATAGTCGTTGGGGTGTGTTAGGGAATTATGGGGAGTCTCAGGGGTGTGAACTCGTTAAGGGAGCCACAGTGGTATTTCCCACCTGCAGGTGGCAAGGCCAGAGGGAGCATTTAGGGATGGAAGGAGGCTGAATGGGCTGATTGGCCGCTTTTGGAAGGAATTACTGTATCTCCCAGGGCTTAGAAATAGCAGGCCTGGGCACACTAAGGGAGCCTCGGAGCAGACCTGTATTTGAATTTCTTCAGTGAAAAAGTACTATGCTATCATGATTTGTCCAAATTCGTTTTTATTTGGAGTAAACTCTTGCACCCTCCAATCGTGCCTCACTGGGAAGGATCCCAACCTCACACAGATGCAGACGCTGGTGGCATCTCTTCCCCTGGCCTCTGTGAGAGGGGGATGAACTTCCCCACAGGATGTGATTTCCCATAAAGTCCCCACACTTAGTCATTGCTCACACAGTGAGCCCTGGCTCTGGTGTTCTCCCTGAGTCCTCTGTAAGAGGCCGGGCATATTAGTGCAATGCAAACAGCACCATCTTTTCTTTGGTTTGCTACACTTGTGAAGATTAATTTGGAATGAAATGTAATTGAAGGCCAATTATATCTGATGGCCAGATCTATTAGAACAGAGCAGTGTTGTTGATTGGGAAATGGAAAGCATTTGAGATGGTGTCTGGGAAATACATTAAATGCATCAAATGCCACTGCCTTGTCTAATAGCCTAATTGAAATGACTTTTTCCTGTACTGTTGCATTAGATTGTTCGGGATAGACTTCAGAGCCCAAGAGGAAGGAAACGTGGTAAATGAGTGCTTTGGTATCTTGATTCATTTGTTATCGTTGGTCTAAGAATTAGAAAACACCTAAAAGAAATCTTTAGTTTTTTATTTTCTGCAGAGAAAAGGAGGAAAATAATCCACTCTGAATTTAGAGGTTCATTTAGCTTGAAGGGACTTAATTTTATCCGAAGTGGCCCTAAATACTTTATACTAAGGAAACGGAATCCTTGGTATCGTTCTTTCACTCTTTGTACAGTTTTAGTTCTTTAGATATCTTTTTTTAAAAAATTAGGGTATAATTTACATAAAATTCACCATTGTAAAATGTACAATTCAGTGGTTTTTAGAAGATTCAGAGTTGTAAAACCATTGTCGCCATCTAATTCCAGAATATGTCATCCCGCCCCCCCAAGGAACCTGTCCAACCCTCAGTCACTCTCCCTGCCCCTCTCCCCCAGCCCCAGGTCACTGCTAGTCTGCATTCTGTGCCTGTGGATTTGCCTGTTCTGGACTTCTCATATACATGGAATCATACAGTGTGTGGCCTTTTGTATATACCTTTGTTCACTTGCCATGTTTTTAAGGTTTATCCCCATTGTAGCAAGTAACCAATACTTCTCAGCTTTTTATGGTGGCTGAAACGGGGTAACAGGGAGGCACTCTGAGCATGGTGAAGTGTGGAGTGAATATCTGCCAATGAGGTGAAGAGGGGCTGATTCTAGGCACAGCTGGTGGCTGAAGCCTAATAGTTGTGTGAATGACATTCAAATACAAAAAAGTACAGCCTAGGGACATGGACCCTTGGTGGTGTAATGCATGGTTGGCTTTGACCTAGGGAATAGAATCCCCTGCCCCATGAGAAGCTGTTGTTTGGTCACCAGTGGCGTCAATGTATTTCGGACAAGGTTAGCTTCCTACTCTGCATTTCCTTTGTTACATCCTTATTTCAAGAGGCATTTAGGGTTAAAAAAGGTTCCCCACGTTTATTTTAGATTTTCCTTAAAGGTAAAAGTTTTGAAAAGCAAGTGAAATTAAAAAAAAAAAAAAAAGCCCATAGGGAGAATGATGCAGAATGAATCTGAGAGAGACCGCGAAAGAGGGAAGGAAGTGGCAACTGGTGGATGACCGACCAAACCCAGGCCAAAGAAGGACCCAGGATGGGAATTAGTGCTGACCATGGCAGAGGGCAAGTCGGGCATCATGCGAGGAGGGCAAAACCTTTGACCTCTGCTGAAGAAGCATGTCTGGACACTGGGAAGGACCACAGAGTGTTGGAGAATAATGGGATTCATGGTCCCTCATTCATGCTAAGGATTTTTATTGGAAAACTGTGACATTTCAAGAGACAAGTTTGCAGTCACACACTGACTGTCATTATTTTCCCCAAACTCAATTGTTTCTTCCCCTACATGAGTCTCTTAGCTTGTTATTTCCTGACTTTTTGGTCAATAAACTTTGTTTTCTTGTTTATTAATGTCCTGTTTACTTTCCCTTGAGTGAAGTTTTGCCTCTGCTTTAGTATGTTGTATAGTGTACCTCACCTAAGGAAAATAAATTTTATTCCTAAAAAAAAATTTTAAAAAAAGGTAAAACTGTACTTTGCAAGGTAGTAAAATGCTATTACAAAGAAAAACATACATAGCAAAATATTCTGTTTGTATGTAATGTGATCTCTGTAAAATATAATTCAGATAAGCTCTTATAGTCTGTTATAATAATATTTTGTAACCAACTTTTTTGAGATATAATTGATAAACAGTAAACTGAAAATATTTAACATGTAAATTTTGATAAATTTTGTCATTTATATACATCACTGACATCAAGGTAAAAAACATAATCATCAAACCCCAAAGTTGTCTGTTTCCAACTCTCACAACCCCTGTCCCCCTGGGGCAACAAATAATCTGGTTCCTGGTACTACAGACGAATTTGCTTTTATTCAGTTCAGTCGCTCAGTCATGTCCGACTCTTTGCAACCCCATGAACCGCAGCACGCCAGGCCTGCCTGTCCATCACCAACTCCCGGAGTTTACCCAAACTCATGTCCATCAAGTCGGTGATGCCATCTAACCATCTCATCCTCTGTCATCCCCTTCTCATCCTGCCTTCAATCTTTCCCAACATCAGGGTCTTTTCAAATGAGTCAACTCTTCGCATCAGGTGGCCAAAATATTGAAGTTTCAGCTTCAACATCAGTCCTTCCAATGAACACCCACCGATTTCCTTTAGGATGGACTGGTTGGATTTCCTTGCAGTCCAAGGGACTCTCAAGAGTCTTCTCCAACACCACAGTTCAAAAGCATCAATTCTTCGGCGCTCAGCTTTCTTTATAGTCCAACTCTCACACCCATACATGACTACTGGAAAAACCATAGCCTTGACTAGATGGACCTTTGTTGACAAAGTAATGTCTCTGCTTAGAGTTTAATAAATACACCATTATGTAATAAGTTCACTTTGTCTTTTTTTTCCCCATTCAGTGAAATTACTTTGAGATTTATCTATAGTGTTGCATGTATCTATCATTTGCTCCTTTTTGACCTGCAACATAGTCTATTGTATGGATTTACCACATTTTCTTTATCCATTCACCTATTTTGATTGTTTCTAGGTTTAGGCTACCACAGGTAAAGCTGCTGTGAACATATAGGTCCTTGTATGGACATAGGCTTTCTTCCCCTCTTTTTATTTTATTTATTTTTTAACTGAAGGATAATTGCTTTACAGAATTTTGTTGTTTTCTGTTAGGCATCAAAATGAATCAGCCATAGGTTTACATGGCTGGAACACTTGGTATGGTTTTGTTTAACTTTTTAAAACCTGATCAAGTTGTTTTTCAAAGTGGTTATTACATTTTACACTCCCAATAGCATGAGTGCGTGAGCTCCCATTGCTCTGCATTCTTGTCAGCATTGGGCATAGCCAGTTCTTTAAATCCTTGTCATGTCAGTAGGTGTGAAGTAGTATCTCAGTGTGGTTTTACCTTACATTTTCCTAATGACTAATGTTGCCAAGTAGTTTTCCATGTGATTTGCCATCTGTATAACTTCTTTGGTGAAGTATGCACATCTTTTGCCCATTTTTTTGGTTTGGATTAGTTGTTTTCTTATTGAGTTTTGAGAGTTCTTAATATTTCTTGGGTTCAAGTTCAGATATATGCTTTGTAAATATTTTCTTTTTGTCTGTGGCTTGTCTTTTTATTCTGATGGTGTCCTTTTGAAAAGCAGTTTTTTATTTTGATGAAATCCATTCTATCAGATATTTTCTTTTATCAACTATGCAGTTGGTGTCATAGCTAAGAAATCTTTGCTTAACCCAAGGTCATAAATTTTCTCCTATGTTTTCTTCTAGATCTAATGTAAAACCTGTAACTATAACACTTCTACAAGAAAACATAGGAGAACATCTTTTAAGTTAATTTTTATAGATGGCGTGAGGTATGGATCAAATTTTATTTTTTATGCATATGGCTATCCAGTAGTTCCAGCACCATTTGTTGAAGATTATCTTTTCTCTCCCGAATTGCCTTTGCACCTTTGTCAATAATCTGTGTGTGTGTGTGGCCTGTATGTTCCTTTGATCTAATATTTGTTTTCCTTGATGCCAATACCACAGTCCTGATTAGTGTAGCTTTTTAATGTCTTCAAATCAAATATTAGCCCTCCAACTTTGTTCTTTTTCAGTTTTGTTTTGGGTCTTTTAAGTCCTTGTATTTTCATATGAATTTTGCCATCAGCTTGTCAGTTTCTATGGTAGAGACCTCGGGGATTTTGACAAAGGATTGAAGTAACTCTGTAGATCAGTATAGGGAGAACTGACACCTTAATAATTCTTAAGAAAAACAGTATATTTCCTGTTTATGAGGGTTTTAAAAATTTCATTTAGCAATATGCTGTACATTCTTGCACATCTGTTGTCATAGTTTATCATAGTTTTGATTGTATTATAAATGGTAGTTTTTAAAATTTAGTATTCATTTGCTGGTAGTATATAAAAAGAGGATTGATTTTTGAATATTGATCTGAGGTTATGTTATCTGTGCATAAGGACTTTTTCTATCTGGATGCCTTGTATTTATTTTTCTTACTTATTGCATTGACTAGAACTTTCAGAACATTGTGAGTGGAAGTGGTAAGAGAGGACATCTTTGTCTTACTCTTGATCTTCTGGTGAAAGCATTCAGTCTTCCCAGTGAGAGTGGTGTGAGCTGTAGGTTTTTCATAGATTCTGTTTATCAGGTACAGGACACTCTCTGCTATTCCTAGTTTGCTGAGAATTTTTATAAGGAATGGTTGTGGGATTTTTTTTCAAATGCTTCTTTAGTTTGTTAAGTCATGAACTACTTACTGCATTTCTCTTCTGATCTTTAGCTTTCCTTTCTTCTATGTATTTTTGGGTTTAATTTGCTCTTTTTTAAAAATTCATCTTTTAAAGGTAGATTTTTTGTCTTTCTAAATATACGTATTTGGTGCTGTTAGTTTCTAAGTACAACTTTAGTGGCATTTCACTTCTGACGTTTTGTGTTTTCTTTTTCATTTTTTTTAATGTTTTCTTATTTCTCTTGATTTTTAATGTGTTGTTTAAAAATGGGCTTCTTAGTTTTTCTGTAGATATCTTTGTGTTATTTATTTTTAAAGTTTTTATTGTTAAATTTTTACTTCTTCCAGTTTTATTGAGATATAATTGATAAACAGCACCATATAAGTTGAAAATGTATGGCATAATGATTTGACTTAAATACTCATGAAATGATTACCACATTAAGTATATTGATTTTTTAATTCCATTATACTTAGAGAACGCATTTTCTATAAATTGTTTTGGTTTTTTTTTTTGTATTTTGTATGAATCGTATAAAATTTGAGACTAGTTTTTTTTTTTTTTTTTGAGACTAGTTTTATAACTCAGAATATGGTCTGTCTTAATAAATGTTTGTATGTACTTGAAAGTTAGTTTTTTTTTCCATTGTTGCTGGGCAAAGTGTTCTATAACTGTCTGTTAGATAAATTGGGTATTAGTATTGCTCAAGTCCTATTTATATTTCATGCTTTTCTATTTGTTGTATTAATTTTTGAGAAAATATATTGAAATCACTAAATATAACTGTAGAGTTGTTTATTTCTCTCTGCAGTTTTGTCATATGCTTCTTATATTTTCAAACTTTGTTATTTGGTACATAAACATTTAGGATTGATATGTCTTTTCCATAAATTAACATTTCTCTCATTATGAAATAAATTTATTATTTTATTTAAAGTCTGCTTTGTCTATTTTTACTGTATCATTTTCTTTTGACGCGTGTTAGCATGGTATATTTATTCCCTCCTTTTAATTTTAAACCATTTTTATCTTTATATTTGAAGTGTTTCTTGAAAGCAATGAATAATTAAGTCTCTATATATAATGTGTCTTTTTTCTTGTTTCTTAAAAAAAATTGTTTTACTATCCCTACTTCACTCTTCTTCCCTTCTAGGACTCAAATTCTAAGTATGTTAGAATTAGAACAGTATCAGTAACTTGATATTGTTCCACACATCACTGAGTCTGTTAATTTCTTTCCAGTTTTTGTCTCTCTGTGCTTCATTTTTTATGATTTCTCTCACTTTTTCTTCAGGTTTACTTATATTTTCTTTTTGGTTTATTATCTGCTATTACTTTCTTCTTTTGTATTTTTCATCTTAGATATTGTGCTTTTAATCACTGGAAGTTCCCTTTGGATTTTCTTCTGTATTCCTTTCTTTCTTCATTATGGTTATGTTTTCTTCTGCTTCTTAAGCTTGTGGAACAGAATTAGTATAGCTTTTTGAAAATATATTCTTGTCTGCTAATCCCAATGTGCATATCTTTTCTGGATATAATTTTATTGATTTTCTCCTACTTCTACATCATCTTTTCCTGTCTCTTTATTTACCTAATAGTTTTGGATTGGATGCCAGACATTGTGAATCTTACACTATTGGCTGCTGGATTTGGGGGAGTCCTTTAAATAGTGGTGGACTTCATTCTATCCTGTAGCAGCTAAATCACTTGGAATTAGTTTGATAGTTTTTAGACTTGCTTTTAGGCTTTGGCAGGGTGAGTTTTGGACTTCCCCTGGTGGCTCAGATGATAAAGGATCTGCCTACAATGCAGAAGACTGGGTTTGGATTTAATCCCTGGTTCAGGAAGATCCTCTGGAGGAGGGTATGGCAAAGCACTCTAGTATCCTTCCTGGAGATTTCCATGGAAAGAAGAGCCTGGCGGGCTACAGTCCATAGGGTCACAAAGAGCTGGACACAACTGAGCTACTAAGACTTTCACTTTCCTTCACTTTCCGGGTGAGCCTAGAGCAGTCTTTATTCTGTGATTACGTAAACTTAACTTCTGATGATTCAGTGACCCGTGTATTATTCTCTCTGACTTGTGGGAATGTGAACATGTGTGAACTTTGGAAATTGTTTGGATTATGCTTTCTAGTGCTTCTTTTCCAAGCCTCGTGGAATGTTACCCCACTCATTCTTAGATCATTTTTGAGTCAGAGATTCAAGAATGTGCCTCTTCCCATCTCCAGAGCTCGCTCTCTACTCACCTCTCTCTTGGCAACATGCTGTCATGCAGGTTTTATCATTCTCAGCCTACCTGAGCTCTCACCTCTGTCCTCCACATGATGTTGTGTAGAAACTGCATTCAGGCAGTTATCTGAGGGCAACCATAGGATTTATCTTATTCATATTCCTGTATTGCCTATTGCTCAGTATCTTAAAATAATTATTTTGTATATTTTATTTGATTTTCTAGTTGTTTCCCATTGTTTGTTTTTAATAATGAATATACATTCACACTCTGTTGTAATCAGTTAGGTGCTGAAAGCATTTATCTTTGTTACTTTAATTGTGTATGTAAAAATATTACCAACTATTGCTTTTAAAGGAAAGAATATTTTATTTACTTCTGTTAGGTGTGCTTAGGGAAGAGAATTTTCGATGGTTTTGTTTGTTGGATCCCTGTGTGTTTCAAAAAATGAAATATATTAGAGATATCTCATACAGAGAATGATATCATACATCTTTTATGAAATGGTTGCTTGTACAAAATAATTTCCAGGCTTTCTGTACTCATTAGTCCTACATTAAAAAAAAATTGGCATTAAAAAATGAAGGAAAGAAAGTAAACTGTTATTTTTTTTTTTTTAAGCCATCACTCTTTTAAAAAAGCCAAAAAAATGTGTTTGTTTATTTATGTTTGGCTGTTGGTTCTTTGCTGCTGCATGAACGTTTCTGTAGTTGTGGTGAGCGGGGACAGCTCTCTGGTTGCACTGTGAGGGCTCCTCATTGCGATGGCTTCTCTTGTTGCAGAGCACCGGCTCTGGGCCCACAGGCTTCAGTGGTTGAAGCGGCTGGGCTCTAGAGCCCAGCACTCCATAGCTGTGATGCATGGGCTCAGTCGCTCCTCGGCATGTGGGATCTTCCTGGACCAAGGATTGAACTCGTGTCTCCGGCATTGGCAGGCGTATTCTTCACCACTGAGCCACCAGGAAGCCCAGAAAATGATCTTTTAAACTTGTTTTAGTGTTAGTGCAGGGAAAGTTGATGTAATATGCTAACATGATACTTTGGATTCTCTGTGGTGTTAATTTAAATCAGTTATCACATCTTTTACAAATGGTATTTTGTGTTAGTTGTATACTCTTGACCGTCTTGCATCTAGGGTTTTGCTGATTCTGGAGAGACTGCTCCTCTCAGGGCTGGCTAATTCCTAGAGATAGCAACTGACTTTCCTCTGAGCATACTTTTCATATGCAAACCAACCACCCCTACCCAGTATCACATTTAGACCTCTCATTGGTGAGCCATCATCCTGTTGCCCTAATATCACCCCTGGACTTGGTATTAAACAACTAGGGGCAGTTCCTACACACCAGAGCCCTGGCGATGATTCAGACTAGCCCATCCCATCTGCTGGCCTGTTTCTTCCTGTGAAAACCACTGTAAGGACTCTGCCCCGTACTTCCCCCTCACTCCTTCTGTCTCCCGCTTGACCCTGGTGCTTCCCCTTTAGGCCCCATGTGGTGTGAGATGTCCATTCTTGGGAATTGTGAGTAACAAACTGTGTTTTCAATGGCAGTTGTCTTCCTGATCTGTTGGCCTCACTGTATCTGAATAAAAATAGAACCCAGGGTACATTTTATACCATTTGGAAATTTTTTTCAAATTATTAAAATTCATAGAGTAAGCCAAATATATTAAAATAAAGATAGGACTTGAAAAAGAGATTCCTATCATAACCAACCAATTTCAATTATTTCCCCAGTCTTTGATTTTGAGGGGGTTAGGAGAGAAGAAAATGAAGAGAGTAGTGAAAATGAAAGAATAGAAAGATTTGAAAAGAAAGGGCAGAATGATTCAGTAGAGCATTTTAAGTAGAATTATATAGCTTCTTTACCTCTAATAAAAAACAAAGTTGCACCTGTTGTCTTCTCTGATACCCAGAAGTGTGCATGGATGCTCAGTGGCTGAGTTGTTTTTGACTTCGCCACCCCATCGACTGTAGTCTGGCAGGCTTCTTTGTTCATGGGATTTTCCAGGTGAGTTGCTAGCCATTTCCTTCACGAGGGGATCTTCCCAACTCAGGGATCGAACCTGCATCTCCTGCGTTGACAGGTGGATTCTTTACCACTGACCTGCCTGGGAAGCCCCAGTACCCAGAAGACTAATGATAGTTGTCACACTTAGTTCAGGGTTTTCCTTATGTGAGTAAAAAGGAAAGAACTGGCATTGAATGAGAGGCAAGGGATCCATTTACCTTTGCCGTGCAAAGGAGGGTGGTGGCTACATGGCAGGTCCCATTCACCTTCCCCCTGAAGGCCCTGAGGCCCCACAGGGTGAGGCCCAGGCTGAGCATACAGGATTCCCAGAACTGTGGAGCCCCTTTTTCTTTGGATCTGAGTGTTGACATTCTTAGTTTCAGAGAATATCATTGTAGGAAATTGATTTCCTTATAGTTAGATTTGTCAGCAGTGATTTGGAAAGGAGAGATTTCCCTGACTTTTAAAAACTTCACTTTGAATATTTACAATCATAGTGTGATTTCCTTAAAAGCATACTTTGAGGTAGATTAATATTTGCAAGTATTAGTGTAAAAAAGATTTATTCAAAGAACTATTTTTATAAAATCCTGATTTGTGATGGTAGTATCTTTTTATTTAAAGATCTGTTTGTATTTTATGGGGATTTTCAATATCACACATTTAATATTTACACATTTCACATTACCTGTAAGTATAAAGAGGTAATAAGACCTATAAAAATAAAAAAATACATATAGTAAATGAGATGAAATAGATGATTACAAACCAATAGTTCTTCAATGTATAGTATATGAGAAAAGAAAATATATTATTATAGAGTGAAAGTTGGAAAATTTAAATGAAGTTAGAGACTTTAGAGTGGTAGAACTTAACTAACAATGTGAATAGAACAGAAAAATTTTACAAAATAAAAGAATTATTATAGGGGGAAGAGGGTTCTCTTCAATGTATGAATAATCACCCCGGGAAACTTGTTAAAAATGCAGGACACTCTCCCTGCATGATTCGGATGTAGGTATTTGTACACCACTCTTTGGAAAAAGAGTGATATTGAGGCTTATATTGTATGCATAATGAAGTCTGTATATCTCCTTATTTCTTTCATTTGTTTCTTTATTTCTCTTTTCATAAGTACATGTAATTTGTGGAGTACCTTTGAGGGGCTTCCCTGGTGGCTCAGATGGTGAAGAATCTGGCTGCAATGCAGGAGACCCGGATTCAAACCCTGGGTCAGGAAAATCCCCTGGAGAAGGGGATGGCTACCCATTCCAGCATTCTTGCCTGGGAAACCCTATGGACAGAAAAGCCTGGCAGGCTACAGGGGTCACAGGGCTACTAACACTTCCACTTTCACTTTGAGTTGGGAAAAGGGAAATCATCAGAGAACTGAGTTTATCAGGGGTTGCAATATGCCAGTCTCTGGGTTGAAATCAGCCTGCAGGTGTATTTTGTTTCTGTACATGGTGGTCTCCTCACCCCTCACCCGTCTTTACACTTTGAGTGGCTTTAACCAGGCGAGGCCGTCTGCTTGGCCACAGACTCTAATACTCCCCGTTGCCGTGCACTCGCGCTTCCGGCATGTCCCTTCCCTGGCTGGTTGTTAACGATGTCAGATTGGGACTGACCTTAGAATCACTTAGTACAAACATCTTGGCCCAGTTAAGAACATATGCTTAACTTTAGCAAATAATTTAACCTTAGTTGGTTCTGTAAATACATAATCAGTCTTGCATATAATCATTCTTACATTTGGTCAATTTCATAACCTCCAAAGGAAGTTTTAAAATTTCGGCCTAATGCAGACCAGAGTAACCCATAATAGTGCAAAATTTAAAAATCATTTTTTAGCAGTGTATTTTATGGCTTAGGGCTATAGCTGAACTTTAAAAATACATTTTATTTGATCAATTGTTAAAAATAATCATTATTCTCTTTGTATTAACAGTAGGATATAGAAGACACACAGCCCATGACTGATCACGGAAAGCGTAAATTCTGGGCCTTGAAGGGCCTTGTTTAAAAAAACAATGAAGAATAACTAGCAGCATTTACTGAAAACTTACTATGGTCCAGGTGCTAAGCTGAACACCATTATTTGTATTTTTAATCCTTCCAACAAGTTTATCAGTTAATAGCTATGCTATTGTTGCTTTTATAAATGTGAAGAAAGGGATATTTAGAAACATCAAGTAAGTCGCTCACATTTGTGTTTTAAAAAACATGTTTGTGGATTTAATCTGTTGCTGTTGTTGTTGAGTCACTCATTTGTGTCCGACTCTTTGTGACCCAGTGGACGCAGCACGCCCGGCTTCCCTGTCTGTCACCATCTCCTGGAGCTTGCTCAGACTCTTGTCCGTTGAGTTGGTGATAATGCCACCCAGCCATCTCATCCTCTGTTCCCTTCTCTTCCTGCCTTCTATCTTTCCCAGCATCAGGGTCTTTTCTAATGAGTAGGCCCTTCGTATCTGGTGGCCCAAGTTTTGGAGCTTCAGCATCAGTCCTTCCAGTGAATATTCAGGGTTGATTTCTTTTAGGAATGACTGGTTTGATCTCCTTGCAGTCCAAGGGACTCTCAAGAGTCTTCTCCAGCACCACAGTTTAAAAGCATCAATTCTTCAGTGCTCAGCCTTCTTTATGGTCCAACTCTCACATCCATACGTGGCTACTGAAAAAACCATAACGCTGACTGTATGAACCTTTGTCTGTTAAGTAATGTCTCTGCTTTTTAATACGTTGTCTAGGTTTGTCATAGCTTTTCTTCCAAGGAGCAAGCGTCTTTTAATTTCATGGCTGCAGTCACTAACTGCAGTGATTTTTGTAGCCCAAGAAAATACAAAGGCTGTCACTGTTTCCATTGTTTAACCATAGACTAATAATATGGTGTTTGATCTTGTAAGAATGCGCCTGCCATTTAATATGTGTTTTGTTTTCTTTTTTCAGAACACTGTACTACATGTAAACCCACACAGTTGACATATCACACAGGCAGCGTGGCCAGCAGAAGTGTCTTGATGGCACCAGCTGCTTGCTTAAACAAATCCTATTTGGATTGGACTTTGCCCCTGGGGCTCCCACAGTTTGCTCCCTTTAGCAGGTGCAAACCTGTTCCTCCTCCATCCTGTAATGGAGCGTCCACCCTAACACCGGAAGGTGGGCTCCCTGATGCCTGCAACCTCTTCCTTCCTTCAGATACCTGACCTTCCTTTCATTCAAGTTACTCATGAAATCCCATCGTCTCTGTGAATCTGACCTAGTTCGAAAAGAATAGGCAAATTCCCCATGCTCTCCACCGCCCTTGGAACAGTCACTTCTCATTAACTGCTTCCCATGCAAGCGTGACTCTGTTCCTTCCCGAGTGTGGTGCAAATGGTGACATGCTGCATGCCCCCAGGGACGGGGGCCTTATCTGTTGTGGATATTATTATTTTATTTTCACACTGCCAACATTTATTTCAATCTTACTGTCTCCAACTGTCCTTTGAAATGAGGTTACTTGATCAGCTGTCATCTCCATTCAAAGTACTGCATCAGGGCTTTATCATACCTGTGTATGAGCTATACCCTTACTATTTCTTTTGCCCATCCGCCCAAGCACTTGGGAAACACCTCTTCCTATTTCAAAAGCCAGAATAAGTGATGCTGCCCTATGGGACTCTACACCGTTCTTCTGTTTCGTCCAACCGCTGTGGTATGGATCAGGTGTCCTCTGACTCCCTCTCCTGCTGTCTTTGAGGAGGGAGGCAGTGTATTACAGGTGCCCAGCATGAGGCATGGAGGGGCCCTCCTGAAATGTGGAGTATAGTTGAGTACATGTTGGCATTGCTGAGCTATGGTCTCCTCCACCTCCAAAACTGGTTAGTTTATATATTTTCTCTTTTTTTGGCTGAGAGTAGGGATGAGAGGGTGTCATCCTTTGTCACCTTTCGTGGGGCTCTGTATTCGCCATTGGATTGGGAGAGGTTGAAAACTAGAATTTAGAATGTCAAGAAGTGATTCTGTCATTGAGCAGTGCTAATCTAAAAGTGTTGTGTTGTTTGGCTTAGAAATTGATCTTCTCAGGATACATGGCTTCAAAAGTAAGGAATATACTGTGTTAAGTGGAAAACATGATCTTCTGGAGTTTGAAACCATTTTCTCAACCCTTCCCACATTCTGAGGATAAGAGAAAGGAAACCCGGGAAGGATCATGACAGGGCCTTAGCAAGGTGGCTAGGGATTTAAATTTGCACAAGAAATCACCAATTATTTTACTAGTGGTTACCTTCAGATTCCCTGTTTTGGGGGCGGGGGGTGGCTATGCATTTCTCCCTCAGTATGGAGTCTAGTGAGTCGTGCCAGTCCATTTAAGATGGGCTGATGCTGGGTTTCAATGTAAAAACAGTAATATTATCTATCTTTTATAAGGTTGTTAGAAAGGTTAAATTCGTTGACAAAGGTAAAGGAGGTTAGAACAAAGCCTGGTAAGGAGCAAGGGCTCAAGACCCACATTGTTGTTACTATTTAATAATGAAAAATGACTCTTTGGTAAAGAAAAAGAGAAATCAAAACCATTTCACACGAAGTTCTTTATCATGGATGTGGCTTATTCATGGACTCACCGAAGAAGAATGGAAAAAAGGAAACATCTTGGTTTCAAGTGGAAACAGTGATTACCTGTCATCAATGTGTCAGTTTTATGTGCTGGTGATTTCGTACAAATCTAAATCAAAAAAGTCTACTGAATGTTTTAGGCAAAGTTATTAGTAGAGAGCACTTCCTTTATGTCCTGTAAATCTTAAGTGTTAGATTTAATGACCCTCTAAATCTAAAGGTCTATAATGCCTATAAAAAGAGTTAGGATTAATCTATAAAATTAATCTACTAAGTGAATTGAAGTAGGCAGATTAAATACCTGCTTTAATTTTTTCATGTTTATACTAGTGAAACTTTTAATTTAAGCTTTTCGAGAATTATTGAGCAAACGGTGTGCCAAATTTGCTTAGTAGAACTTACTGTTATGTATTTTTATATAAATTGCTTTGCATATGGAGAAACAAAATGTAATGAATACTTTTCTTTGATGACTTCAGTAAGAAGTAAAGATTCTAGAAACTGTACCTCCCCCTGACCCATATGTATTTTGGAGTAATTGCTGTAGATTTTGAAGATTTTCAAAGTTGATAGTATAACGGGTGTCACACCTGCATCTTCTTAAACTATTTCAAGCTTATTTTCTGGCTAGCTTTATTATTCTGTGGTTATGCAAGAGAGACCTGGTTTAACAGAAATCATGTAATGGTCAGTATCAAATTTAATGAACATTGAGCTTGTTGCCCAGAGTGCTAATATAGCATTTTATCTGGATGCCTCTGTTGCCTTCCTTAGAAGGGCTTTGTTATTGTGTTGGTGGTTAACACAGGAATGACTGAGGACATTTTGTCAGCTGAATAGCACTGTAGCAAGAGTCAAGAGACCTTGTTGCTAGACCTGGTTTTGTCGTTAGCCTGATCCGAATTTAGTCTGATCTTTTAATAGCTCTGTGCCTCAGTTTATAGATCTGCAATAAATGAGGGTTCGAGGAGGAGGATCTTGAAGGCCCTTTGCAATACTGGGACCCTAATTTTGTATCTCTTTAGCTCTAATGTTCTTTGAAATATGATAAGCCTTGAATGCTGATCTGAGTTAATTCGGATTTGATGGTAAACCATCCAGGAAATTTTGAGACACAGTGGAAAGTCACCCAGCTGATACGCTCAGCAGTGTCACTGAGCCCAGTTCTTGCTGTCATTCGCCTCCTTTATCAGCGTTGAGGGTGCTTCTGAAACAGCAGTCTGAAAATTCAACTCTCAGTTCTGTTCCTTAAGACCCACTATGGCAGCACTGTGACCAGGTTGATGATGCATTCGACACACTTTGCTTTGACACAGATTTAATGAAAGGAATATGACTTCCTACTAACTGGAATTCTCTAAAACCACTTGCTGTATGGTGGGTGAATTGAGAAGAAGACAGAATATTTTAGAGAGGATGCAAATCTAGTTTCAGTGCCTCTTCATTGAAGCCCAGGGGGATTCAGTCTCCATGATGATATGACCTTTCGTCAGTATCAGATGCAACCAAAGCATGAACCTGGACTTTCCAAGATCATGTGAAAAACTCAGGTGATGCGGAAATGAAACAGCTTTCATTATGTAGTTTCAAAGACATCTTAAAATTTTTTTTCTGGAAGAAAGCATGTTTTCTGCCATTCAGTTAAGTGGGATACAAAATATTTGTGGCCAGACTTTGGAGTTTGATGAGAATAGAGACTTAAGTATTGTGATGTTGAGTGATAACAGTTTAATCAGTTGTTCTTTAACAGTGAGTTTGTGTTGATGGAGGAGAAATCCCAAGGGCCGAGTTTGGTTTTTCAGGGCAGGCCGCGCCACAGCAGGTATTAAACGAGGTCACTGGTGCAAGAGTTCATTGTAATTGTTGTTTGGTTCTGTCTCATTGCCAGCCAGCTGTATTCGATTTACTTCCTTAGTTTGAGGCAAGACATTTATTATCTGTTCAAACATAGGCAGATTAAACACCAAAAGAGGATTATTTTACTTAACAAAGCAGTCACACATGAACTATCGCTCAAATATTTTATTTTTGTTAAAAAAGGAAAAGAAGGCCTGCCACTGGGTTTAGGAACACGGAGATTCACTGCAGGGTAGGGCCAGTTGGGAGGCAGGCCCTTGAAGCAGTTTCTGATTCTCACCCCTTTAAATGGGCACACTGCCAGGCCAGTCTTCATTAGATTTCGTCCTGGGAAAGGGCGAGCTGGAGACTGCACCTCTCCTCCATGCAGTTTTCTAGTCTAATGGATACCACCTTTTGGATATTTCCTTAAAAACACTGAAATATTTTTACAGCATACAAATTATTATTTTTTGTATCATAAACACGGAATAACAATAAACACCCAAAAATGATTTTGTTGAGAGACAGCAGGGAACACCCAAGGGCCCTTGCACTTTGATGCACATCGGAAGCATTTCAAGTCCTTGCCATAATACACCTGACCCCACACCTCCAGGGATGGGCCCCACTGGGAACACACTTAGACAGGAGGGGTAACTCCAAGAGCAGCAGCGTAGGAGCACTCTGCCTTCTCTAACCTCACCTCCACGTTGTTAGCCTGATTTTTATCTAGTATTGGAGATAATGGACTTGACCACGCAACATGGTACATGCAACTGTTATTGGAGAATATGATTTTGTCCATGTCCAAGTTAAAAATTTTTTTCTGTTGAGACCTCTGAGTAGTGAATTATAGAGAGCTGCTCATTTTGATAGGATTCTTAAAGATACATTTTATATTTCTCTGTTCTCTCTGTAGGAAGTGTTCTTCATGTTTTCCCAGTCTCAATCTTGTCTTTTGGTTTGAATCACCAGCATGATATCTGATATTTTGTTTTTGTTCATTATTTATTGATGAACAATTCTTAGACATTTACCTATGAATTATTAAGCAATAGATGGAATGAAACGAATGTTGAGCTTAGTGGCCAAGTGACATATTTCTGATTTAGCATGGTAAACTGAGTTTGAAAGACATTTTATAAATTAAATGTGTAATGGGCATTTTGTGTTGAAATTTGGTGAATAACTTAAAGAATAACTTTATAAAAGCTAAAACTTAATTTTCCTGCAGTCTTCATTTTTCATTTCCTGTTTTAAGTTAATGCTTTTAAAAAATGTATGATTAACTTAAGAATCCTTTGGAATAAAGGAACAGTACGTTATAGTAGTATATACTGTTAATATACTTTTTTTCTTTCCTATTGTTTGTGTTCCATCACTGTATTTTTGTGATAGAATAACTAAAAGTTAGGAGATAGAAAAGAGAATTTCTTGTAAAAAAAATATCCTCTGTGTTGTTTTCATTTTTATGTTGAATTTGGCATATGCAAGAAAAGTTCAGTTTGAGAGCTTTCTTTATTTTCTTCTGTTTTGTAGAACTGCTCAGTCATGTTCTACCCTAGTGTTACTTTTAGAACAACAGTCACACAAAAACTACCTCTTCAGTACAAAAATGAGTATATTTCCTATTTTGAATCAGCCTACTTTTAGGCATTTTTTTTTTTTTTTTTACTTTATTGAGTGGGATAGAGAAATACAAAATACAGATATTAAATTCTGAAATGTAAACTTTCTTTGAGATCATTCAGAACTCTTGGATTTGGTGACTCATCAAGATGATTCCCTTAATGGTCTTTCCTACTAATTGAGTATGGAGAGTCTTCAGTTTGAGAGGTCGAAAGGACCTTGGAGTTGATCTTTGTAGCCTTTGCTCCTTTAAGGAACTCCTTTCCTGTCTAGTATCCAAGTGAGGGCTCATTCCAACCATGGACTGAGAAAAGATTGGGCTTTATACAAAGAAGTTGCCCATCTAGTAGAAAACATTTGAGATAAATAAAACTGTAAAGCTGAGAGACTTTGTTTGTCTTGTGTAATCTGTAAACCGACTGTGAAGGTATTTGTGAAAGGTGAGTCCACACGCATATTTAGCAATGGTTGACTGATTAAAATATGTGAATGAAGATCATTCTGGTAAAAGTTGACAGTGTTCAGCATTCATATTTTATCAATGCATCTTAAAGCACACTGGGGTGAAGGTAGGTAGAGAATGTAAATCTTGCCTCCATGACACTTTTCATCTTATTAAAGATGGAGATTTTAAAAATAAGATGTGTTATTTCATAACCTGTTTTTAATACATTATAGTTGTTTTCAATGACAATATAGTATTTTTAGGAGCTGCCCAGAATTGTCTTTTGATGGTAAAGAATCTGCCTGCAATGTGGGAGACCTGGGTTCAATCCCTGGGTTGGGAAGATCCCCTGGAGGAGGGCATGGCCAACTCCAGTATTCTTGCCTGGAGAATCCCCATGGACAGAGGAGCCTGGCAGGCTACGGTCCATGGGGTCACAAATCGTCAGACACGACTGAGCGACTAAGCACAGTACAGTATTGTCTAAGATGTAATCTGACTTACTGCACTGACACCCTGTTTATTGACTGACTCAGATGTTTCTAGTTTTTACGTTATTATCTACGCTTACTTTTTTTCCAGACATAATGACAGAGCAGTGACTGTGCATGTACATACATTTTTCTACACTAGTTAACTGGTTCTTTAAAAAAAAATTTTTTTTTAATTGAAGTATACTCAGTTCAGTTCAGTCGCTCAGTCGTGTCCGACTCTTTGTGACCCCGTGAACTGCATGCAGCACGCCAGGCCTCCCTGTCCATCACACACTCCCGGAGTTTACTCAAACACATGTTCATCGAGTCGGTGATGCCATCCAGCCATCTCATCCTCTGTCGTCCCCTTCTCCTCCTGCCCCCAATCCCTCCCAGCATCAGGGTCTTTTCCAATGAGTCAACTCTTCACATGAGGTGGCCAAAGTGTTGGGAGTTTCAGCTTCAGCATCAGTCCTTCCAATGAACACCCAGGACTGATCTCCTTTAGGATGGACTGGTTGGATCTCCTTGTAGTTCAAGGGACTCTCAAGAGTCTTCTCCAACACCACAGTTCAAAGCATCAATTCTTCAGTGCTCAGCTTTCTTTATAGTCCAATTCTCACATCCATACATGACCAGAAACCATAGCCTTGACTAGACCGACTTTTGTTGGCAAAGTAATGTCTCTGCTTTTTAATATGCTATCTAGGTTGGTCATAACTTTCCTTCCAAGGAGTAAGCGTCTTTTAATTTCATGTCTGCAGTCACCATCTGCAGTGATTTTGGAGCCCCCAAAATAAAGTCTGACACTGTTTCCACTGTTTCCCCCATCTATTTCCCATGAAGTATACTAGACTTAGAATATTCTGTTTCAAGTGTGTAACAAAGTGAATCAGTTCTGCACGTGAAGTCGCTCAGTCGTGTCCGACTCTTTGTGACCCCATGGACCGTAGCCTACCAGGCTTCTCTGTGCATGGGATTTCCCAGGCAAGAATAGTGGAGTGGGTTGCCATTTCCTTCTCCAGGAGATCTTCCCGACCCAAGGATTGAACCCGGGTCTCCTGCATTTATCAGGAGACCCTTGACCAGGGAGGTCTCAGTTCTGCATGTATGTATATATGTATTCACTCAACTGGTTCTCTCATAATAAGCATTTATTAAGAAATTTCACATAGCACAGAGATGTATAAAATGAGGGGGAAAACTGCCTTCCCTTTTCCTAGTCCCCCCCTAGAGGGAGGGTAACCAATTCTAAATATTTTCTTCTTTATCTGTCAAACATTTTTGGTTTTTAATACACAAGAAGGCAGATGTTAGAATAACGAAGGTTTGGAGTGGATGCACAGTTAGGGTGCAGAGATGAACCTGGAAGTGTAGTTGTGGGCCTCATGGGAAAACTTGCTAGAGCAAATGGCTGCTGGTGTGGATTTTGAGATGGAATTTTAAATATGTTATAATGCAATTTCCTGAATCACATAGTGACAACCATTTAGAGTGGAGGTACAGAAACAAATCAAGAAAGAATCAGCACAGAGAAGTAAGCAAGCTTAACCGACTGTAGACAGGGAATAATGTTGTTCCCTGAAGTGGAAAATTTCCTTTGTAGGGAACTGAGGATTTGGTGATGACTTTAGAGCTGACCAACACATGGATGGAAGCTTAATGGAATTGTTTATAATAGCCTCCAGAGGAGCATCATTTCAGGAAGGGAATCTGGTGAGAGCATTACAGTAAGTAGTTTAAACCAGATATGATGAGGTTTTTAGTAAGGGAAGAGTCAGGATAAATAAGAAGGTACATCTGTAAGAAATGAAATACAGGAAGAAACAGTGGTGGGGAGAGGGGTTGTTTTATACCAGATGGGGTAAGATTGGCCACATGAATGAGGAATCTTCTGAGGGTAGTTCCTTCCTTGGGTTCAATACCAAAACCAGATTCCAGGGAATTGGAGAAGAGGATTCTGAACCACGGCATAGTTTCCTCTCAGTTTGAATATGAATAAAGATAAAAGAAAATTTGGAAAAGCTTCCTGCCCACAGGAGAATTTGCATGCAAGTCTCTTAATATTTTTCATTTGATATATAGTGACGCACCCAGCTCTGCTGGATTTGGCATTAGCCCCCACGTTCTCTACTGATGGAGCAGTGCATGTCCCCTCCTGTAGCTCTCTGAAACCCACCTCCCAGAGGTGTGATTGGGGGGTGGGGTGTGAGATATTGGTGTGCCCTGCCCCAGCTGCTGTCATTCACCCCCTTATCCCAGCCAACTGCTTTCAGATTCAAGACTCTCATTAGGAATGAATTTAGGGTTGCGGGGATGGGGGGAATGAGGGGGTGGTTAGGAAGTTTGAGATTGACATGTATATACTCTTATATATATAAGAGATAACTAACAAGGACCCTACTGTATAGCACAGGGAACTCTGCTTAATATTCTGTAACAACCTAATTGGGGAAGGAAATTTGAAAAAGAATAGATGCATGTATACGTATAACTGAATCACTTTGTCGTATGCCTCAAACTAACACAATATTGTTAATCAAGTATACGCCAATGTAAAATAAAAAGTAAAAAAACCAGAAAACCCAGAGGCGCTCATCGCTGCTGACCGGTGGTATGGTCCACCCCGATCTCGGGCTCCTGTCTTACTCCCTGGGTCATAACTTGTTTTCTGCTGGGGACTCACCTGGTCTGAGTCACTGTCAAGGTTCAGGACTTGATTTCTGATTGGTTCCCGCTGTGAGCCCCTGCCATGACAACCTGCCTCCCTCTCCAGCGGCCCGTGAGTCCTTGTTTCTGTCCTACCCTTGAACTTCATCTCCATGTCTGGGTGAAACTCTCTCTGACTGTTCTCTTCAGATCTTGACTTCCAGGCTCCTGACTACGGCTGTTGCTCTATGGCCTGGTGGCAAAGTGCCTGTGCCTAGGTCTGGCACACCTGGGTTCCGGGACCAGCTTTGCACATGGTGTTTCTGTGGGTTCAGCCAAGTTACTTACCTTTTCAGCATCAGCGTCCTCATTTTGTTTGAATAGTAAGAATTTCTGTTTGCACATATGTGATCTCATCCTAAGAAAATGGCTGCTAGAGGTAATCGTGGAGGCATTGATTTAAAATGTGTAGGATTTCATTTAAGGCTTTGAGGCATGTGTGAAATTCTCTTGGAGAGATCCTGGGGCACCTTGAAGAGATCACAGTTGTATGGGAGAGGTGTGCCATCTTTATCAAGACACGTGAGCAGAGGAGCAGATGTCAGTTTCCAACAGGAACCCCAGATTGAAAGTGTTAAGAGCAACTGCCTTAGAAGAGCCATGGGTTTGGGGTCAGACTGCTGCTCTCTTTTGTCCTGAGGTTCCAGGGCCAGCGGCTGTGGGATTATTCATTTTGAGGATGGATCAAACAGCACTGGGAGGCCTCCTACTCTGCACTCTGAAAGTGATAAAACTTAACTTCACAGGGTCACCGTAAGGATGAATGAGACAAATGGAGCCTGAAACATCATGGATAACCAGTCCATGGCAGTGGCCATCATTCTCTTTGTCTGCCCTCTTGTTAGGACCCTGTGCTAGTTCTTGCATCCCTGGGAGCCTGGGTCATCACTTAGAGCTTGCTCTAGCCCAGGGAGCTTAGGCTGCCCTGCTGGCTCACCCCTACGTCAGCTGCGGTCCACTCCAGACCTTCAGTCCTCTTCATCCCCACCTATCTGGCCCCCACATTCCCTCGTAGCCCCATGTCAGGTCTCAGCCTCCCTCCTCTACCTGGGAAAAGGGTAAGGGGCCAACAAGTACCTAGAGTTTGTATTATGGAGTTGGGATAGTGAGCTGAAGCGGTCAAAGATCTTGAGAAATGGAGGATATGGATGCAACTCCTTATCATTTTAAAAATGTGTGGGTGTTAGTTGCTCAGTCATGTCCAACTCTTTGCAACACCATGGACTGTAGCCCACTGGGCTCCTCTGCCCATGGAATTCTCCAGGCAAGAAAACTGGAGTGGGTAGCCATTCCCTTCTCCAAGGAATCTTTCCAATCCAGAGATTGAACCTAGGTCTTCTGAATTGCTGGCGGATTCTTTACCGTCTGAGCCACCAGGGAAGCCCCCAGTTTAAAATAAGTAGTCTTAAATCTTGTCACTGTTTTATTGCAGTACTGTCCTCTGGGGATTTTAATGTAGTTACTGCCTGCAATGCAAGAGACCCAGGTTTGATCTCTGGGTCAGGAAGATCCCCTGGAGAAGGGAATGGCAACCCACTCCAGTATTCTTGCCTGGAGAATTCCATGGACAGAGGAGCCTGGCAAGCTACAGTTCCTGGGGACTTTAAAACACACATACACTGTTTTATTTATTGTTCATGCTGTCTGATAAACATGTTAAGTGTATTCAAAAATAGCATTTCATTCAAAAACATTAATTTCTGCTTTTTAAAATTTCTACTATTATGATAGGTACAGGAGATATTAAGAAATGAATGTTAATAAGAAAAATGGTAGCATTAAGCTAGTCCTTTCTCTGTGCCAGGTACTCTTCTGGGCATGCTCACTCATGAATCGTCAATAGCTACCTTATGAAGTTTTTCTCTTATGTACAGATGAAGGGAAAAAGAGACTCAGAGAGCTTAATTAACTTGCTCAAGGTCACACAGCTATTAAGTAGCAGAGCCAGGCTGTGAACACGCTAGTTTTTAGTATCTGCTCCGAGTTCTTGCTGCTAAAGTGGTGCCTCAATGTCACATCACCTGGGAGCTGGTTAGACACGCAGAATATAGGGTTCCACCCCAGCACCCTAAGAACTAAGAACATGCATCTTAGTAGTATTTTCAGACGGGACTGAAATGCCCAGTCAGGCTTGAGAATCACTGCTGCAGACCACTCTGTGTTACCGTTTCTCCAGCCATGAGAACTTGATGGTGGGGAAACAGTGTAAGCTGGCAATTGGGCATATAAACATTTATAACTCATGGTACATGGTAACTTTCTGCCCTTTAGACACTTGACTAAAACTGAGCCTGAATGTGAATTTAGTGCTTCGGGCATTTCAGGACCTTTCCCAGGCATCCTCGTGTACACACTGTGCCTCTTGTCTTTCTCTCTTGACATGCATACACACATAGCGTGGTTGCTGTTGAGTCGCTAAGTCGTGTCCACCTCTTTGTGACCCTATGGACTGCAGCACCCGTCTTCTCTGTCCTCCACTGTTTCCTGGAGTTTGGTCAGATTCATGTCCATTGAGTCAGTGATGCTATCTAACAATTTCATCCAGCATCTTTTGCCTTCAATCTTTCCCAGCATCAAGGTCTTTTCCAATGAGTCGGCTCTTTGCGTTAGGTGGCCAAAGTATTGGAGCCTCAGCTTCAGTCCTTCCAATGAATATTCAGGGATGATTTCCTTTTGGATGGACTGGTTTGATCTCCTCGCTGTCCAAGGGACTCCCAAGAGTCTTCTCCAGCACCACAGTTTGAAAGCATCAGTTCTTCGGCACCCAGTCTTCTTTATGATCCAGCTCTCACATCCATACATGACTGCTGGGAAAACCATAGCTTTGACTCTAAGGACGTTTGTCTGCAAAGTGATGTCTCTGCTTTTTAATACACTGCCTAGGTTTGTCATAGCTCTTCTTCCAAGGAGTAAGTGTCTTTTAATTTCATGACTGCAGTCACTGTCTGCAGTGATTTTGGAGCCCCAGAAAATAAAATCTGTGACTACTTTTTGTGAGATTTAACAACAGAGCAGTCACATCTTATGTGTGGCTTTCTGCATTTTGTCATCTCTGCTTTCCTGTTGAGACAGACCCTTTTTAAAGCCTCCTCTCTGGGAAGTGTAGCCTGGCCCCTTGCCACAGTAATCTTCTTGTGCTCCTTTTTCCCCTCCCTTGCCTCATTCTAGTAAAGAAACTTTTTTCTTGTTACATGAGTAGTTATAATCCAAATGTAATCACATAACGAGCAGCTAACCTGCCTTGGGCGTGTTGGCCAACTTCAAGAACAAGAATGCGGGAGATTTTTGCCAGACAGAGAAGGGCATATGGAACAAAGGGAATAGGGGTCTGAAGAGCAGTGCCTGTTGCGGGCTGAGGGGAGTTGTGTGTGGCCTGGAGCGTGGCCAGTGTGTGGGCAGAGACGGGAGATGAGGCTGCACAGTGAATGGCTGGAGGCTTTATTAACCACAGGTTGGCTATGGGATATTACTCTGTGGCAGCCAGTCTACTAAGAGCTTTACATGAATTTCATCTGCAGAATTCCCTTTGGTGAGATAAGCTTCATTATCTTCATTTTGCAGGTGAGGAAAAGTTACAGCAGAGATTAGGTAACTTGCCCTAAGGCCACATAGCTAGTCATGGTGTCTGGATCTGTGAACTTGTGTGCTTCCCAATGTGGGGCCAGCCGTCTGTTCAGCAGCAAGTACTTTGAAAGTCATCATAAATATACTGCTGTGTTTAAAGTGAATACATTGGGGTGCTCGTGTCTCTTTCAGATCTGGTTTCCTTAGTGTGTATGCCCAGCAGTGGGATTGCTGGGTCATATGGCAGTTCTATTTCCAGTTTTTTAAGAAATCTCCACACTGTTTTCCATAGCGGCTGTACTAGTTTGCATTCCCACCAACAGGGTAAGAGGGTTCCCTTTTCTCCACACCCTCTCCAGCATTTATTGCTTGTAGACTTTTGGATAGCAGCCGCCTGTTATAATAGCCAGGACATGGAAGAAACCTAGATGCCCATCAGCAGATGAATGGATAAGGAAGCTGTGGTACATATACACATGGAATATTACTCAGCCGTTAAAAAGAATTCATTTGAATCAGTTCTAATGAGATGGATGAAACTGGAGCCCATTATACAGAGTGAACTAAGCCAGAAAGATAAAGACCAATACACTATACTAACACATATATATGGAATTTAGAAAGATGGTAACGAAAACCCTATATGCAAAACAGAAAAAGAGACACAGAAGTACAGAACAGACTTTTGAACTCTGTGGGAGAAGGTGAGGGTGGGATGTTTCGAAAGAACAGCATGTATATTATCTATGGTGAAACAGATCACCAGCCCAGGTGGGATGCATGAGACAAGTGCTCGGGCCTGGTGCACTGGGAAGACCCAGAGGAATCGGGTGGAGAGGGAGGTGGGAGGGGGGAATCGGGATGGGGAATACGTGTAAATCTATGGCTGATTCATATCAATGTATGACAAAAACCACTACAATATTGTAAAGTAATTAGCCTCCAACTAATAAAAATAAATGGGAAAAAAAAAGAAAAAAATAAAGTAAGTGTGAATAAAAAATAAATAAAGTGAATACAGTTAACCCCAATACAGAACACGTTTCATTTTTGTTGCTGTTGTCTGGTTCTGAGTCATTTTGAGAGACCAGTTTTCCAGCGGGAGTGTGTGTGGGTTCACATGCCCGGGTTTGTGTGCAAGGGCTGGGGTTCGGGCGCTTACTACCACTGCCTCATGATCTGTCTTTGGGTTTCCTTTTCCTAGGTAGTTTGGAGCATTCTTTAAAATGTAGACTCTTAAGAAGAAGAAAACATGAGATTCCTCGAGCTGGCAAAGAAGTGTGTTCTGTTTATTCTTTAAATCCTTTATGGACATAGTGGTGATTCTGTTGTTGTGGTCGATAGTGTCATACTATCTTGTTTTAAGTGAAAAAACTTTCTTCTGTCAATAGGTAGAGTAGTAATAGGGATATTTTATTCACCTTGAAATTCATAGGAACTCTTTCTTTCTAGACACAGCAGATTTAATAAGGACTTTCTGTTTTCTTTAGTTTCTGCTGCTTTCTCCCTTGATGTACCGTCAGCTAACAGCGTGGTGGTTCTGCTGTACTTGATGATGTTACCACCTCAGCATTTGGTCCTCTCTCCTCTGCATCAGTTAACTTTCCTTCTAATATTTTGCTCTGTGAACTCTGCTCCGGGAATCCTTACCCTCCTTGGCTCTGACAGCAGCGGGGCATGTTGGCATTATCTGTTTAGAACAAAGAAATACATGCAGTTCAGGAAATGTGGCAACCATGTAATTGGTGGGAAAGTTAGTTTGTGGATGTGAACTTATACAATTCACTTAACTTCAGTAGACCTCAATTTCCTCATTTATAAACGAGGAGGCAGGTCTACGATCTTTAGAAGAGGCCTTTAAAGATCTCTAAGGAGGTCTATTGCACTCATCTCACACGCTAGTAAAGTAATGCTTAAAATTCTCCAAGCCAGACTTCAGCAATACATAAACCGTGAACTTCCAGATGTTCAAGCTCGTTTTAGAAAAGGCAGAGGAACCAGAGATCAAATTGCAAACATCTGCTGGATCATCGATAAAGCAAGAGAGTTCCAGAAAAACATCTATTTCTGCTTTATTGACTATGCCAAAGCCTTTAACTGTGTGGATCACAATAAACTGTGGAAAATTCTGAAAGAAATGGGAATACCAGACCACCTGACCTGCCTCTTGAGAAACCTGTATGCAGGTCAGAAAGCAACAGTTAGAACTGGACATGGAACATAAGACTAGTTCCAAATAGGAAAAGGAGTACGTCAAGGCTGTATATTGTCACCCTGCTTATTTAGCTTATATGCAGAGTACATCATGAGAAATGCTGGGCTGGAGGAAGCACAAGCTGGATCAAGATTGCCAGGAGAACTATCAATAACCTCAGATATGCAGATGACACCACCCTTGTGGCAGAAAGTGAAGAAGAACTAAAGAACATCTTGATGAAAGTGAAAGAGGAGAGTGAAAAGCTGGCTTAAAGCTCAACATTCAGAAAACTAAGATCATGGCATCTGGTCCCATCACTTCATGGGACAGTTTCTGACTTTATTTTTCTGGGCTCCAAAATCACTGCAGATGGTGATTGCAGCCATGAAATTAAAAGCTCACTCCTTGGAAGGAAAGTTATGACCAACCTAGACAGCATATTAAAAAGCAGAGACATTACTTTGCCAACAAAGGTCCGTCTAGTTAAGGCTATGGTTTTTCCAGTGGTCGTGTATGGATGTGAGAGTTGGACTGTAAAGAAAGCTGAGCACTGAAGAATTGATACTTTTGAACTGTGGTGTTGGAGAAGACTCTTGAGAGTCCCTTGGACTGTAGGGAGATCCAACCAGTCCATCCTAAAGGAAATCAGTCCTGGGTGTTCATTGGAAGGACTGATGCTGAAGCTGAAACTCCAGTACTTTGAAACTCCGGTACTTTGGCCACCTGATGGGAAGAGCTGACTCATTGAGAAGACCCTGATGCTGGGAAAGGTTGAGGGCAGGAGGAGAAGGGGGCGACAGAGGATGAGATGGTTGGATGGCATCACTGACTCGATGGACTTGGGTTTGGGTGAACTTGAGTTGGTGATGGACAGGGAGGCCTGGCATGCTGCAATTCATGGGGTCGCAAAGAGTCGGACACGACTGAGTGACTGAACTGAACTGAATCTGAACTGAAGGAGGTCTAACATTCATGTTCTTCTAATGAAATTTCACCACCAGTTCTTGGCTGTCTTTATGTTTAAGAGGATTTAACACTCTTGTAAATTTAACTGTAACAACCATTTTCTCATGTACACTTTATTAATAGCTGTAATGAATTGTGAATGACAGTTTAATTAGATCATCCGTGTATAATTAGGACAACTATGTTTTTTCCCTAAGAGGATCTATTTTTCATTTGAGTATGCAGCATACCTTTAACCTAGATAATTAAGCATTTTACAAAGTAGAAAAGGTTTTTCTATCTTCTTAATAAACATAAAGATCATCTTACATTTTCTTGAAAAGCCACATGAATAAAATATGGAGAGCAATTCTGGCCTAGGTTTTGCATGTGATCATAACCCAGATGAACATGACCTTAGGCAGTAATTTGGTAGAGTGGTATCAAAGCAGTGTGGAATTTAAGAAAATCTGTTTTCTGTTTACTCCTTACTTTCCTACTTTTTGTGGAAAGTAGCTTTACAGTCACTTCATATGTGTTTTGAGTGCTAACTTTTTAAAGTTGGCAAGTAGATTTTCATTAAGTGTTCTTATCTTTTGTGAAGGTGCCGTAATAAACACGTAGAAGAAAATCAACCTTATCTGATGGATGGCTTCCAATTAACAGTGGAGGAACCATTGGTATTTGGCTTTGCAGTGTGTTTTTGTGCTTAGATTTGAGCATGGGTGTGCCTGATCTGAGAATTTACACCACTCCCAACAAAGAAGGAAGTCCCACTCTGAAGAAAGACTCAGAAGGAACTGGAAAGCTGACAGGTAGAACTCTCCTTCCCAGATAGTTGGCTGAGTGGTTGTCTGTGGTGGGCCAAGACCCTCCACATTCTGGGGTCAAACCTCCTCCCGAGCTGAATGGCTCTGTCTCTTTTCCTGCAGCATCTTTGCACTTATGTACCCCCGGTGCCTCTTGGAGTACTTAGACATTGAGTACCTGAATTATTCAGATGTTCTTGTCACTGCAGTCACGAGGAGGTAATTATGGGATCACAGCTGCTGTAGGGAGACAATGTGTCATATTATGTCCATTGATGATTTGAGTGCACTTCATCTGGTTAATCCCACTCTGTGCCAACGCGGTGACCCCAGTCTGTTCTTGCACTGCAGTGAGTGGCCGAGGTTTGAGCAATATCTTGCAGGGGAGATGGCAGTTGACCCGAGGGCCCCATGAAGCTCCATTTGCCCCCAGACATCTTCCCCATGGGCCCAACCAGGGGGGCCTCAGAGAATGTGCTGACCAGTGGTTAAGTGTAATGGGGAGAGGGAAGATGAGTGGTTTGGTGTCTGGTCTAAAGAGAGGTGGATGGGGAAAGGCAGCTTGATGGTGCATAGACGCCTGGTGATAACCTGCATCTTATACTAAGCTTTACATAACAGCCTCTATTGTTCACCTCTTCGGCTTCTGAATTACCTTAGAAAGAAGGCACATGGAGCCAGATTACCTTGTACAGCTGAAAATTTGTGAGCCCTTTAGAATAGTTCTAAAATATGCTTTATTATTAGATTCTGATTGTAAAAATAGTCTACTGAATTTAGAAAATACAAAATAAGTAGCAAACATCACTTGTGTTGCCACCAAGTAGATGTTAACATTGTTATTATTATGTGTCTGTTTTATATGCTTCAGTAGATTTTGAACAGGTATCATGTGTTCATACTGCCTACCTTCTCCACTAATGGTGATGAATGTATTCTCTCACTATTAAATATTTCTAAAGCTTTACTTTTATAGTTGCCTAACATGATGTGGGATAACCTTAAAATAAGACATTAGTCACTTGTGACAAAGGTACTTGAGTAAAAAACCCAGTTTGCATTTTAGGGAAAACCCAGCTTTAATTAAGGATAGCCTTATATGAATGTGGGTCCTAGAGATTTATATCATGATAGAAATAGAAGGAGCTTTTGAATTTATTTAGTCTGACTCTCTTATTGTATATATATAAGGGAATTATGGCCCATGTTATTTATGTGACTGCTCAAAGTCAAATATTTTTAATGGCAAAAAAGGGACTAGCATTCCTGGTGTTCTTGGTCTACTATTTCACATCACACTTAACAAATACACCATACCTTCCTTTTCTCAAGACATAGTTGAACATGTGACAGCATATACTGCTGTGAATATCTCTGGGTTTCTTCTGTGGTTTGTAGGTTGGCTTTAAAATGATCCTGAGTTTTAAATTTGGTCCACAAACCAAAACCTCAGAGGGGAGCCCGTTTTTTTCGGTTCTACAGGTTAGAAAAATCTTCAGATCTGTTTTGACTTGAGAGCTTTAGAGGACAGAAATGGATTCTACACTGCCTGATCCTTGCCCTTTGAGGTTATTTGCCTTATATGCTAACCTGGAATTAGTGAAACTACAATAAATAATAATAACAAGTAATATTTTATTCATAGATACTACCCGTTAAACAGGCATCACTCTTAAAGCATTGTCTCCATTGTACTAGACACTTTAAACGTCTTCTGTCAGCAATTACATGTGTCTCAGCTCTTAGATTTAATTTGAAGAACATGAAACCTGGGTAGGTAAATCGACTTGTTCATAGTCATATAACCATTGGGTTCAAGTGCATTAGATTCCTGGGACTTGCAAAGACTGTTTAAATTTTAATTTAATAAATGATCATTTGAAATTTATAAAATAGAAAAAAATAATATCACCTGTATTCTCATAGCTCTCAAACAACTATTAGTAACATTTTGGTAAATTTCAGTGTTTGTTTACTTTTGATAATGTTGTATGCCTGAATTTTTTTTTTTTTTAATAATTATTGATCAACCTTTTTTTTTTTTTTTGAACTCTGACTGTGTTCAAGGTCCTAAAAGCAGGGACTTCTACTAATGTATTTAGTGGAAATTGATTCATTTCCTATATTTGAGTGAGTTCCTTAGGAAACCTGTTGTGACTGTCTTACATATCTTTGTCTTCCTTTGGTTAGAACAGGGGCTAATGAAGTGAGGTTATAGTTTTAGTCCAGCATGCCAATTCACTTTATACTGTCATAAACCATGCACAGCTGCATCACGGTGCTCATAAAGTAGAGTGTTGGATCACGTACCATTAATAAGAAAACAGCGCAGCCCAGAGTACATGTTCTGCCACAGTTAGGGGCAGACCGTCCACGGAAATCATTTCTTATACGATACTTGACTTCCTGTTAAGATTTTCTTGTGTGTTTTATCTCATTTTTATCCTCACAAGACTGAGTCTTGGGGAAGTCCAAATAGAGCTCTAACCCACCTCTTTTTTTTTTTTTTTTACTTCTGACTGAAAGCTCTTTCAGTCTTTATCAGCTCTTTCGTTGATGCTGTTCCATCTGTGATGTAAAGCCCTCTGTAAAGGGGTAGAATATATTTCTTCAATTTCTTTTTAATAATTTTTGTTTAACAAAATGATACCTGTTTGGTGCATTAAATTGTGAAAATGCGTTAGTAAAAAGAAAAGTTGCTCATCCACCACACAGGTAACCACTTGTAACACATTATTATAAATCTTTCTACCCTACCTTTTTCTATGTATAGATGTGTGTGTATGTTTGTGTGTGTGTGAGAGAGTGTGTGTTTCTGTTGTTGTTCAGTTGCTAAATCATATCTGACTCTTTTTGACCCCATGGACTGCAGCACACCAGGCTCCCCTGTCCTTCAGTATCTCCCGGAGTTTGTTCAAATTCTTGTCCAATTGAGTTGGTGATGCTATCTAACCATCTCATCCTCTGTCGTCCCCTTCTCCTCTCTTCAATCTTTCCCAGCATCAGGGTCTTTTTCAATGAGTTGGTTCTTCACATCAGGAGGCCAGAGTATTGGAGCTTCAGCTTCAGCATCAGTTCCTCCAATGAATATTCAGGGTTGACTTCTTTTAGGATTTTATCCCCTTGCAGTCCAACGGACTCTCAAGAGTCTTTGTCTGCACCACAATTCAAAAGCATCAGTTCTTCAGTGTTCAGCCTTCTTTATGGTCCAGCTCTCACATTTGTACATAACTACTGGAAAAAACATAGCTTTGAATATATGGACCTTTGTCTGCAAAGTGATGTCCCTGCTTTTTAATAGGTTATCTGAGTTTGTCAAAGCTTTCCTTCCGAGGAATAAGCGTCTTTTAACTTCACGGCTACAGTCATCATCTGCAGTGATTCTGGTTGCGTGTAATTAGGTTTTCAAGAACTGGTATGTTGTTTACATACGGATTTGTATTCCATGTTTTCCATTTTCATGTTCATTTATCATGAACATTTTCATACTTAATAATGTAATAAAATACCATTTTTCATGGCTACATGTATATCACATCATTTATTTTACCCGTCCTTTCCTGGTGAATGTTTAGATTAATTTTTGTTGTTTTTAACCAATTATAGGATTCATATCCTATATAGCTAATATGTGCAAAATTTGTAGTTATTTCCATGGGAAAAGTCCCTAAGAATGGAGTCACTGGGACAGGATTCATGGAACATTACAAGACATGAGAACTATTGCTGAATTTGCCTATAGCTATTTTTATTTCCTCTAGAAGTGTGGAATGGCAACTTTCGCCTAGATTTCTGAGTCCTGCATATTATCATTTTCAAACAATGTTTATCAGTTTAATTAAAATTAATTATATCATTGTCATTTGAATTTGTAATTTTTTTAACAGTAGATGAGGCTAAATTGCTTTTTAATTGATTAAAGAGTTTTCCCCCCTGATATCCCTTCATTGGGAGATTTTAAAATATGGTTTGCTATTGTTTTATGCGGTTTACTGTAAACTCTTTGCAGTTTTGCAGATAGTTTGTCCCAGTGTATTAGATCCTATTTTCAATGCATTGTGTGTTAACGAGAGTTCAGACCCTGTGTAGAATTGATTCCAAGGCATGAGCTAAGATTAAGGTAAGTTTATGAGGTCTCCTATTTCTTAGAGACCATTTCATTATTAATATTTTTATAACTTAAAAATGTATGAAATGACTCGACCAATCATTCAGCCTGGAGTTGTTCCTCACATTTCCTCTTGTGATCACATAATAAGGCATTACCTATAAAAGGGCCCAGGCTATCTGATGCGAGCTGCTATCCTGACTTCCTCTCTAGTGTAAGGCAGTGAAGGTCCCAGTCCAGAGTTTGTAAGTGAACTTTTAATAAGGTGACTGAAGTGTTCCTGAACAGGTTTGAAGAAACACATACAGTTCTTTGTGAGGCAGGATCACACTTTTCTGATTAAACTGAAGGTGCATGGCCGAAGCCCAATGTTGGGTGCATTAATAGGATTCAGAAATTTACTATGGCCCAGTGGAGCTTCTGAGGTGGCCTCCAGTGGCCATTGCCTGAAAGGAATACACATCTAAATGTGTGTGTATGTTCAGCATTTCTAGAACCTTCCTCACGCCTCAGTCCTTATGCTGCCATTAGGAAGACATGTGGGGGCATACCTGATCCTGGAGCAACAATGAGAAAGTGGTGACACTGGGTGCTCGATTTCTCCTCTCCCAGGGTATCTAGGCAGGGTTTCACACCCAGCCCTTCTCTGCGCCCCTCTTTCTTCTTTGTGTAGCCATGTGCATATAGAGAGACTGTGGGTCGTTTCAGTGCCATCTGCCTGGTTCCCCGCTCTCCCCACCCCATCAGAATTGTGGGAGACGCTTTTGTCCCGTCTCGTGGATTCAGCTGTGGACAACACTGAGCATCCTTTCCCGTCCATAAGCCCAACCAGATGGTTTTGGCAATTACACTTTCTAGTCTCTCCCATGCCCTGGAAATGCACTTGCCAACATCACACATCTGAAAGTGGCCCATCAGCTTCCTCCTGAAATGAGTGTTTCCTCCTGGGTTCCCCTTTTGTGCTAAAGGTGCCCCAGTTTCCCCTGTCTCCCTCCATGAGCCTCAGTGTCCTCCGTGACTCCATTTTCTCTCCCTCCACCACAGACTAAGGTCTCACCTGTCCGTTCTGCGTTTTCAGTAATGCTCACGTTCTTCCTTCTTGCCTGTTTCCACTGTACAAGTTAAGACTCAGCCCTCCTGCTGGACCTTTGCAGTAACTTTCTTTGGTCTCATTTCATTCTGTTTCTTCCCTGCAAAATGCAAAATCTGAGCCATCTGTCACGCCATGTCCCTGTCTTCTTAGTGGATTCTCAGGATGGAGTTCACACCACCTCAGATATTTTCAGTGATTCCTTATAGGCTGTTGAATCAGACTCTTCAGCATGTGCTAAGTAGAAAAAGAACAAAACAGCTACAACAAAACCCAAATCTAAATACACACTCTAAGAGAGGAGGGAATGCATTTAGCAGCAAGCTCTTCTAATAAGTAGTCTGATATTTTGGCAAGTTAGATGTTTGGCAGCTCATTAAAGTTGTATTACCCAAGATGAAAATGTTCTCAAGTTGATTGTGGTGATGGTAAATCTACTAAAGATCATTGAATTCTACACTTCAGCTGTATGAATGGAAGGTTATATGGATTATGTCTCAGTAACATTGCTACTAAAAAATTTGTTTGCCATACTTTATAGAATTCTAATAGCACCTATTACAGTACAATATAAGCAGTAAGCAATGACTTAATCACCTTAGAAATATTTATTAAGAAGAATGATAAACATGATAAGGGGACATTTCCCACTATATTCTTAACTGTGTAGAGTATCCAGAATATTGTAATAGTCATTTCATTTAGTATGTAGTATATTAACAGGCTTTTAAATAATCAATGGTGAGTATACTGGAGAAAGCTGTATGTAGATCACAAGATAAGTGAGTGATTATAGGGTTAGCATTAAGCTAAAGTGTTTGGATTTTCAAGCCCTGCCCCAACTCTATGTATGTAATGAAAGAGAAAAGGCTGTACCTAAGATGGTCAGTTTCTGGTTGTTTCGTTTTTACTTAAACTACTATTATACAATGACAGTGTTATATTAATGTATTATTGGGTCAGTTTATAAGAAATCACATATGAATATATACTAATATAATTTGGACAAAATTTGTTGGATCATGGAGTCTTAAACCAGGAGTTTAGTGAGTTTGCGCATCATCTTGGATTATGAGTCTCTTTCCCTTTAACACTCACTTTTGTTTCTTGAAGCAGTTCCATGGATTGTGTAGTAAGAGGAGAGACTCAATTTAAATCAAGAGAATAATTAGTTTCACTTCCTCCTTTATCAGTCAAGTGGTAGGAAGTCTTCATATGTGCAATCCTTACTAAACCTTAGTAAATTGTACCAGTGTGCTTCTCTCTACTTTTACTTCCTCAAGGAGCAAATGTAGTTTTAAGTCTGCCCTTTCGTTTTTCCTGCCCACTGGTTTATATGTTTCTAGGTGTGACCCTTTTGAGCAAAGAGTGTGTGATTGTCTGCTTTCAGGAAAAAGACATATTTCTGCATACAACTTACTAAAGAGTATGGAAAAAGGCCTTTCTTGTTCAAGGCTCAGGTTGACCATTGCCATTTTTGAAAGGGCCAGGGGGAGAAAAAAGCAGGAGGAAGGGAGCTGCTCCATTCCTGTTCGGCTGCATGTCTGTTATTGTCACTGGCTTGAACAGTGGAGAAGCATGTAGCCATCAGGCAGAGTAAATCAGAGGATAGCATGTAATGAAACAAACCATAGGCCAGCTCTTCAATGGGCTGGGGAAAGTGTCTCACCGTCAGCCGGTGGCACCAGACGTTGCCACCTTCTCTTTGGGTGACTCACAGGAATGTCCAAGATACGGCAGTGGTCGCTTTGTTGCTGCCGTTCTTCAGCCGCTCAGTCGTGTCTGACTCTTTGCGACCCCACGGACTGCAGCACACCAGGCTTCTCTGTCCTTCACCATCTCCTGGAGCTTGCTCAAACTCATGTCCGCTGAGTTGGTGAAACCACCCAACCCTCTCATCCTCTGTCGTTCCTTTCCCCTCCTGCCCTCAGTCTTTCCCAGCATCGGAGTCTTTTCTAATGAGTTGGCTGTCTGCATCAGATGGCCAAAGTGTTGATGCTTTAGCTTCAGCATCAGTCCTTCCAGTGAATATTCAGGACTGATCTCCTTTAGGATTGAGTGACTTGATCTCCTTGCAGTCTCCAAGGGACTCTCATGAGTCTTTCCCAACACCACAGTTCAAAAGCATCAATTCTTCAGCTCTCAGTTTTCTTTATGGTCCAACTCTCACATCCATACATAACTACTGGAAAAACCATAGCTTTGACTAGACAGATCGGCAAAGTAGTGTCTCTGGGCTTTTTAATATGCTGTCTAGGCTTGTCATAGCTTTTCTTCCAGGGACCAAGTGTCTTTTAATTTCATGGCTGCAGTCACCATCTGCAGTGATTTTGGAGCCCAAGAAAATAAAGTCTCTCACTGTTTCCATTGTTTCTCCACCTATTTGCCTGGAAGTAATGGGACCAAATGCCATGATATTCGTTTTCTGAATGTTGAGTTTTAAGCCAGCTTTTTCACTCTCCTCCTTCACTTTCATCAAGAGGCTCTTGAGTTCCTCTTCGTTTTCTGCCATAAGGGTGGTGGTATCTGTATATCTGAGGTTATTGGCATTTCTCCCAATGATCTTGATTCCTGTTGTGCTTCTTCCAGCCCGGCATTTCGCATGATGTACTCTGCATGTAAGTTAAGTAAGCAGGGTGACAATATACAGCCTTGACGTACTCCTTTCCCTATTTGGAACCAGTCCATTGTTCCATGTCCAATTCTAACTGTTGCTTCTTGATCTGCTTACAGGTTTCAGAGGAGGCAGGTAGGATGGTCTGGTATTCACATCTCTTTCAGAATTTTCCAGTTTGTTGTGATCCACAGTCAAAGGCTTTAGCATAGGCAATGAAGCAGAAGTAGATGTTTTTCTGGAATTCTCTAGCTTTTTCTGTGATCCAGCAGATGTTGGCAATTTGATTTCTGGTTCTTCTGCCTTTTCTAAATTTAGCTTGGACATCTGGGAGTTCTCGGTTCACGTACTGTTGAAGTCTAGCTTGGAGAATTTTGAGCATTACTTTGCTGGTGGGTGAGATGAGTGCAGTTGTGTGGTAGTTTGAACATTGTTTGGCATTGCCCTTCTTTTGGATTACAATGAAAACTGACCTTTTCCAGTCCTGTGACCATTGCTGTTCACTTTGGAGTAATTCAAATCTAAAAGAGTGAGCATTTCGTGTCCCTGTCTTCAGAACTCCCTGAGCATTAACTGCAAAGAGGCCACTTCCCCCCTCCACTGGTAAATGTGCCAGCTTTTTTTAAAAGAGTGGAATCTTAAATTTTTTGTTGTTGTTGTTTTATGCTTCTTGCGGAATGGAGAACTCAAATGATTAATGCATCTCTCCATGTTGTGGTTTTTGAGTCCTCCCACCTAACCATTTGGAAATGATTAATTTTAGTCTTTAGTGAAAGTGAAAGCATTAGTCCCTCAGTCGTGTCCGACTCTTTGCAGCCCCATGAACTATAGCCCACCAGGCTCCTCTGTTCATGGAATTCTCTAGGCAAGAATACTGGAGTGGGTGGCCATTCCCTTCTGCAGGGTATCTTCCCCAACCTGGGAATCAAACCCAGGTCTCCTGCATTACAGGCAGATTGTTTACCATCTGAGCCACCAGGGAAACCCTTGAGTCTTTAGCTGGGTGGTGTTCATGCTAATATAGCACCCCTAGCAGGCGCTATGGTTTTTGATCACCAGCATCATTCCCCACCCTCCCAACCCAGAGAGAACTTTAAAATTGTGAATAGTGCATAGATTTGGCTCGCTTTTATGCATTTTAAAAATCATGTTCTTTTCCCTCAAGTTTAGTTTTCATTTTAATTAAATTTCAGATGCTTCATGAACTTTTGAAAGTCTCTCCTAGCTTGGTAACCACACTTGACACAAGTAAGCACAGTCACTGACTCTTGTTGTCCATAGTGTAGTCTCTTCAAGATCCTTTTCTAGTTTTTTTGCTTACTAGGCAGACTTGGAACGTATAGAAGCCTTTCTCAGTATTCCTGGTGTCACCAACTGAAATACTGGAGAGATCCTAATTCAAAAAGCATGCAATCTGAATACCCATGTATCTTGTGAGACAGCCCAGATCATTGCTTCTCTTAATTGGAGCAATGCTCACTCCCTCCAGCACCTTAATTCCCCTACCTCAAAAGATAATTAGTTTTAGAAGCTCAAAGTGAAGAACCACATGAGTCAAAGGAAAAAAATCTTGACATATTAACCTTGAAAGAAGGATACTGTAGTTTCTAGTCAAGTCACTTGAATTATTATTTGAAAACATAGTGAAAATAATAGGTCAGTTTTTTTCCCCTGCCTCATGAGAAATATAATGAATGATTTTTAATGCTGTACTATATACAGAGAAGGAAAATAATCATCAAGTCCAAAAGCCGAAGGGAGCCCTTGAGGCCTTCCAGGCATGGTTCCCCTCCTCTACAGCCAAGTGACCACGTGAGGGTCACTGCCTGACCATGTGGCCAGCCTGGGTGGGCACTCTTTCCACACACCTGCCTGTAGATCATCTCGTGAGAAATACGAAACGAGGCAGAAAAGGGCATTTCAGATGCGTCCTGGGCCTTTTCCTCCACTGCAGTTTTCATTTGTTGCTTTTTCCTTGAGGGAAGGCCACGTGAGCCATTCTTTCCTGAGCAGGAATTTACTGGTTTGATGAGGCCTTCACAGTGCTTTCCAGAGCGTGGTGTCTGGTCATTTTCCAACTCGTGCATTTTTAAAGTATGCAGTTTATGACTGAGTGTAACCTGAAAGTCTGGGCCACTTACATTCATGTTTTTTATGGCCTGAAGTAATCAGTGCTAAACATCTGTGGGTAGGTATTTATTCTGACTGGTTCCTACTTCTTAAAATGTTGTTACGATGATGACTTGGTATTTTTATGGTATCTTCATGCATCCAAATAATATTCCTTGAATTCCCAGTCTTCTCTAAAGAGGTGTACATGTAGCAATATAAATAGAAGCCTATAAAGTATGTGTGTGTGTGTAACTTAGACCTTAAAAAGTCTCTCTCTCTCTTTTTTTTTTTTAACATAAGGAGCTTTATCTCATAGGAAATGAAATTATAGCCTCAGTATTACAGTCTGGTCTGACTCATCCATTAGCGTAAAGACCTCAGTCATGGCTGTGTCCTTGCTTTTGTTGAAGTTCCGGAGAATGTAGGACAGAAGTCGAATTTTGTATTTCATGTGTATTGCCTACATCAGTGTGGCAAACCTTGTAAGTGTACAAAAGTGGTTATTGTTAGAGTGAGTAAGCATTTCAAACTGAACATACTTCTCTCTACCCAAATCTTTTCCTGTTCCGGTTTCTGTAACTAAGAGTCTAGAGCGTTCATGCATCTAGTTAGTTACTTAGGCCAAAAATCTAGTCGGAGTTATCTCTGTTTTATCTCCTTCCTTCACCACCCACTTTTCATCCAACTCCAGACTGAATCCTGAATTGTTCCACTTTTCTCCATCATGTCTGCTGCCACCCTAGTCTGAACTACCATTATCTTTTGCTTGGATTACTGAAATACCCTACTTGCTTGTTCTTACAATCCGTTCTTTACTTACCGTTGTGTGGGTGTGCGTGCGTGCACGTATACTCACTCACTGTCCAACTCTTTGCAACCCCATGGCCTGTAGCCTACCAGGCTCCTCTGTCCATAGAACTTTCCAGGAAAGAGTACTGGAGTGGGTTGCCTCCTCCAGGGGATCTTCCTGACCTAGGATCTAACCTGAATTTCTTGCATTTCCTGTATTGGTAGCCAGATTCTTTACCACTAGCACCACTTAGGAAGCCCTTACTTAGCATAAGTCAAACCCTATCACTTCCCTGGTTAAAATTCTCCACCTAGTGCTGGCTAGTGCACTTAGAATAAAACTCAGGCGTGTGACCTGAAATACAGCACCCCGTGTGCCTTCGCCTCTGTATTTGTAGCTGACGCGCCAGTATTCTCTCCTCCCTCCTCCCCCAGTAACTACTACGCCTTGGCCACACTGACCCCCTTGGATCTCCAGTGTACCGGCCAGGCTTGTTCTCACCTCGACCTCCGTGTCAGCTGGTTTACTGCCTGGAAGGTGTTTCAGTTTTTGCTGCTCTGATTTTTTTTTTTATGTGTGTGTGTGTGTGTGGCTAGATCTCGAATATTCAGATATCAGCATTAAATGTACCTTCTTAGAAAGGCTGTCCCTGACTTCCCAAATTAAAATCCCTCCTAAGTCACTCTGGACTTCATTTTTCGTTAATTCTTCAATGCGTAGCACCTGGCTGCATCTGTCACACTTGCGTGTTCTCTTTGTAAAAACAAGGACTGTGTGTCCTGGATCCTGATGCCTATAAGACTGCATGACATGCCGCTTACACCCAATAAAGTTGTGAATAAAGGATTCCAACTAAAAGTCTCTGAGTAATGTGACTTAAAATGTTGAGATACTGGGATGATTATCTCAGTTATTTTGGAGAGTAGAGAATTAGGATCAGGGCTGAGACTAGAATAAGGTGAATAAAGTACTTGCCTTGAATACAAAATTTAAAGCTGCTTCTCAAGATATCAGTCTGGCACGGAGCAGCACTGTGTTTTATTATAAATAAAGTATCCTTATTTAAATTTGTGTTACTTTGTTCATCACGGATTTGGGAGACATTAATTTCCACTTTTGAAAAAAACTGCGTTAAACCGTTCTCTTGATTATTTAGTTTTTGTCTTTTCCCCCAGCCCTGCCTGTATCAGACTATTCTCTCAATTTCCCCATTTAATTTTACACTGTAAATTATAGCTAGAATTTATTGAGTACTTACTGTGTATCAGACATTGTGCTTTTACTTGGATTAACTCACTGAAAACTCACAGCAAAGCAGTAGGTAGTGGTATTTGCAGATGAGGAAATGGGCTTCAAGAGGCCAAGTACCTTGCCCAAGGCCTCAGTGCTGTGAAGAGAAACCAGGATAGGCAGCTTATGCAGAATATATCATATGGATAGAAACAGATTTATGAATAGATTGGGATCTCTCTACCTGGAGATAGGGTCAGATCCCACAGGTTAAGAGTTCAATCCTCTCGAGGCGTCACATTGCAGGGATTCCCCACTGCTCTGTGACTTCCAAACCAGTTTGAGTCATACAAATAAATGTTTTCTAAACTTTTATTGTATTATTGCAATAAATCTTTTAATAGTAAAAAAAAAAAAAAAAAAGAGTTCAATCCTACAGAACTGTTCTTCACTTTAGATGTCAATCTCAAGACCAGGCTATTACCTATGCTTCTGACTGAAGGAAGGGTTAGAAATCAGATGTTTCCAGGACCAACCCCCTTCCCCCCCCCACCCCTGGGTTGGGTTAATTTGCTTGAGCAGCTCACAGAACTCAGGCAAACATTTTTCTTACTAGCTTGTAGGTTTGTAACTCAGGACCAGCCTCGTGGAAGAAACGCATAGGGTGAAGTCAGGGGGAAAGGGCACCGAGCTTGCATGTCCTCTACAGAGCGTGTGTTCTCCCCAGATCTCCACGTGTTCACCAACCTGAAAGCTCTCTGAACCCTGTCCTTTTCGGGTTTTGTGGAGGTTTCATCATATGAGTGATTAAATCATTAGCCTTTGGTGTTTGTGTGTGCCTGCTCAGTTGCTCAGTCGTTTCTGACTCTTTGTGACCCTGTGAACCGTAGCCTGCCAGGCTCCTCTGCCCATGGAATTTTCCAGGCAAAAATACTAGAGTGGGATATCATTTACTGTTCCAAGGGATCTTCCTGACTCAGGGATCGAACCTGAGTATCTTGTGTCTCCTGCATTGACAGGCAGATTCTCTACCACTAGCGCCATCTGGAAGCTTCCTGATGGATTCAAGGGATTAGATCTGATTAGTGCCTGAAGAACTATGGATGGAGTTTTGAGTTTCGTGACACTGTACAGAAGTCAGTGATCAAAACCATTCCCAAGAAAAAGAAATGCAAAAAGGCAAAATGGTTGTCTGAGGAGGCCTTACAAACAGCTGAGAAGAGAAGTGAATGGCAAAGGAGAAAAGGAAAGATAAACCTATCTGAATGCAGAGTTCCAGAGAACAGCAAGGAGAGATAAGAAAGGCTTCCTCAGTAATCAATGCAAAGATATAGAAGAAAACAATAGAATGGGAAAGACTAGAGATCCTTCAAGAAATTTAGAGATACCAAGGGAACATTTCTTGCAAAGATAGGCACAATAAAGGACAGAAATGGTATGAGCCATTTCTAACAGAAGCAGAAGATATTAAGAAAGGTGGCAAAAATACACAGAAGGACTGTACAAAAAAGATCTTCATGACCCAGATAACCACGATGGTGTGATCACTCACCTAGAGCCAGACATCCTGGAGGGCAAAGTCAAGTGGGCCTTCAGAAGCATCACTACGAACAAAGCTAGTGGAGGTGATAGAATTCCAGTTGAGCTATTTCAAATCCTAAAAGATGATGCTGTGAAAGTGCTACACTTAATATGCCAGCAAATATGGAAACCTCAGCAGTGGCCACAGGACTGGAAAAGGTCAGTTTTCATTCCAATCCCAAAGAAAGGCAATGCCAAAGAATGCTCAAACTACCACACAGTTGCACTCGTCTCGCATACAAGCAAAGTAATGCTCAAAATTCACCAAGCTAGACTTCAACAGTACGTGAACCAAGAACTCCCAGATGTTCAAGCTGGATTTAGAAAAAGCAGAAGAACCAGAAATCAAGTTGCCAACATATGTTGGATCAGAGAAAAAAATAAGAAAGTTTCAGAAAAAACATCTACTGCCATTTTATTGACTATGCCAAAGCCTTTGACTTTCGATCACAACAAACTGGAAAATTCAAGAGATGGGAATACTAGACCACCTTACCTGCCTTCTGCAAAACCTGTATACAGGTCAAGAAGCAACAGTTAGAACCTGACATGGAACAATGGATTCATTCCAAATAGGAAAAGGAGTACATCAAGGCTGTATATTGTCACCCTGCTTATTTAACTTCTATGCAGAGTGCATCATGTGAAATGCTGGACTGGATGAAGCACAAGCTGGAATCAACATTGTTGGGAGAAATGTCAAGAACTTCAGATATGCAGATACCACCACCCTTATGGCAGAAAACGAAGAGGAACTCAAGAGCCTCTTTGATGAAAGTGAAAGAGGAGAGTGAAAAAGCTGGCTTAAAACTCAACATTCAAAAAAGGAAGATCATGGCATTTGGTCCCATCACTTCATGGCAAATAGATGGGGAAACAATGGAAACAGCAACAGACTTTAGTTTGGGGGGCTCCAAAATCCCTGCAGATGGTGACTGCAGCCATGAAATTAAAAGATGCTTGCTTCTTGGAAGAAAAGCTATGACCAAACTAGACAGCACAATGAAAAGCAGAGACATTACTTTTGCGACAGGGGTCTGTTTAGTTAAAGCTGTGGTTTTTCCAGTAGTCGTGTATGGATGTGAGAGTTGGACCATAAAGAAAGCTGAGCGCAGAAGAATTGATGCATTTGAACTGTGATGTTGGGGATTCTTGAGAGACCCTTGGACAGCTAGGAGATCAAACTAGTCAATCCTAAAGGAAGTCAGTCCTTAACATTCATTGGAAGGGCTGATGCTGAAGCTGAAACTCCAATACTTTGGCTACCTGATGCGAAGAACTGATTCATTGGAAAAGACCTTGATGCTGGTAAAGATTGAAGGTAGAAAAAGGGGGACAACAGAGGACAAGATGGTTGAATGGCATCACCAACTCAACGGACATGAGTTTGAGCAAGCTCTGGAAGTTGGTGAAGGAGAGGGAAGCCTGGCGTGCTGCAGTCCATGGAATCGCAAAGAGTTGGACAGGACTGAGTGACAACTGAACTGAGCCCCACCTGGCCTTTGGTTGAAGGAGCTCAAGTTGTCGATCCCTCCTCCCTTCCCACAGGTCAGGGAGTGAGACTGAAGTTCTGCTTCTCTATTGGAGGCTGGTTCCTGGGAGGAGCAGAGCCATTCCTTAGGCTCTTTCCCAAAGTTACCTTATTAACATAACAAAAACACCCTTTTGCTCTCTTCCCTTAAGAAATTCCAAGGGTGTTAGGAGCCCTGTGCCAAAAACTGGGATGAAGACCAAATATATATTATAAAACTGTATATCAAAGGTGTTGCTTTTTTAAAAAGTGAGGTAAAGAAAGGTCTGATGGATGTGTCAACTGATAATAAATATAGGCTGGCCAGAGCCTTTGCGTCTGTTTTCACCTAATTGCATTTCTTTGATGCCTTCCTTCAGGGATGTTTATTACAAATTATTTATAAAACTGAAAAATTAGAAGTACTCAAAACGTGTTACAACAGGAGAATTGTTCAGTTATCACACATTCTTTTGATGGCCTTTTAGACAATCATGAACTGTTCCTGAAGAATAATTAGTGTCTTGGAACAATTATCAAAATGTGTTAAGTGAAAAATAACAGTATACAGGATTATTCCATTTTTAGTTTAGAAAATGAACAGAAAAAGGAACATTGTGAAGTGAAAGTTGCTCAGTCGTGTCTGACTCTTTGGTACCCCATGGACTATACAGTCCATGAATTTCTCCAGGCCAGAATACTGGGGTGGGTAGCCTTTCCCTTCTCCAGGGGATCTTCCCAACCCAGGATTGAATCCAGGTCTCCACAATTCAGGCAGATTCTTTACCAGCTGAGCCACAAGGGAAGTCCTTGTTTAGAAAAGGAGCCTGGAAAGAAATATACCACAATATTCAGATTTTAGGAATTTTGAAAACTCTTGTTTTTCTGAATTCTCTATAATAAATAATTGTAACTTTTTAAGTTGGAAAAAATGTTTACTAAAAAGAAAGTTTACAAGGACTTAAGATCAAGAGCCCTGGACAAACAGGAGGCCTTGGTAGATTATAGTCCATCTTCTTCCTAATTAGTTTTCAACCAGCAAAATCCTTGAACAAGTCACTTTGCTTCCCTCCTTTGTAAAATAAGTGAGTTTGGAGCTTCTTAAACTTTTCCTCTGAAACATATCCAGAGGCAGAAGAGAGTGAACAGGCTCCCCTAGAAGGGAGGGCTAGGGGTGCAGGGTAGGTTGGTCATGTTGGCTCAAAGAAACTTGAAAAAGTTTTATCCTGAATATTTGTATGAACTTCCTGTTCTCCAAAGTATACTGCATGCATACAAGCTAAGTCGCTTCAGTCGTGTCCAACTCTTTGCAACCCTATGGACTGTAGCCTGCCAGGCTCCTCAGCCATGGGGTTCTCCAAGCAAGAATACTGGAGTGGGTGACCGTTTCCTTCTCCAGAGATCTTCCTGACCAAGGGATCGAACCCTTGTCTCTTACAACTCTTAACATCGTACAGATGTTAATTTAAATTTTTCTTAAGTTTGTACGAAGTTTACATACCAGAAAGTTCATCATTTTAAACTGTACATTTTAATGGTGTTTGGTATAGTCACAAGATGATACTATCAACTGATGCTAGTTTTTAATACATGGATGTTTACCGTGAACATGCTCTGGTAAAATGGACATTCTAAGAAAATACTCTTGTATCTTTGAGTAACTTTGGAAGCACCTTTTTCAGGAGGATTTTCTATTTTAAGAAGCCTGGAAGTGACAGTAAAAGTTTCTCAGTTGTGTTAACTCTGAGACTCCGTGGACTTTAGCTTCCAGGCTCCTCTGTCCTTGGGATTCTCTGGGCACGAATACTAGAGTGGGTTGCCATTTTCTCCTCCAGGGCATCTTCCCAACTAAAGGACTAGGTAATCTCCCTGTTTCAAAACATTTTCATTAAATTGCATTCTCAGTGCATTTTGCCTGTCTTTTAAAAATAATGTAACTGGGTGAGTTTTTATTAACAGTTCTGGTTACTACTAACTTATTCATGTCTTAAGTTTCCATTTACAGTGGGTGATTTTCAATTCAGTTAATTTCTGTGCTACATTTAAAAAATTATCCAGTACCTTATCCAGTACCTTCTTCAGCCTTGCTGGGGATAAAGAGTCAAGTATTACCAACCCTTGCTCTCCAAGGACAGTCATTAAGGAGAGGAAGTCATGGTGATTGTGGTATTAGAGCTGCTCAGTTTCACGAGCAGGCTTCCAGTATAAGTGGAGGAAAATGGGTGGGAGGCAGAATATGTGTATTTTAAAGTACATAAGCCGGAATGTGGACAGCACATGGATTGCATTTTGACTCAGTGTTATTAAATCACTTTTATATCAGTGCTATTAAGTCTTTGCAGGTGTGGGTTGATGATGTGCTTGTGGGTAGAAAATTCCTCCTTGAAATTTCTGGTTCTGCTTTATCCAAGTTCATGTGGAAGTAGCCCAAGTTCAGCTTTGGGGGTGCTGAGATTCCATGTTTTAGACTCCTGGCCTAAACCGATGGACCTTAAATGCAGATACTTGGATTACAATTGAGCTCCATGAGACTTGGGTTTGTTCTTCGCAGCTCTTTATCTGGGTGCTGGCCAATCAAGAGGGCAGGGCAGGGGCATTTGGCCTGAGCTTTCACATTAATTAAAGGCTTTAGATGTAGACCTCTGATGGTTTGACAATATCTCCAAATACAGTCAGGAAAGGCACTGGAAGGATAAAACGGATATATTCACTGTGCAACTTTAAATACCACAGTTTTTAGAGCTCTGTTTTGGCATTTCTTCTTTTTCCTGGGAGCCTGAAAAAAGTGGCAGTGGTGTGGGTCTCACTGAGCCTATAAGAGGCCCTGAGAAGGTCTGTTTTCTGACTTGTAGAATAAAAGAAACAAACCCTTGCAGCTCCTGCATGTGCGGTGGGCAGTGATTGTTTTCCAGGGGAACCGGGGCACAGCGTGTTCTTCAGACAGTGCCAGTTGTAACTGACATTTCTGGGACACTGAGCAGTTCTTGTGTATATGTGGATTGTGCTTCACAGTCCTTTTGATAAAATGTAGCCCAGGAAGCCAACTTCAATGGGAAAGAAGGAACCATTGAGTCCTTGATTGCTTTCAACTACAAGTGACAGTTCATGAAACCATTAAGAAGGTAATATGTTATTGGATTTAGAACTGTCAGGGTATGGGATAAGAAAGACTGTCTTCTAAATAATAAGGCTCCATTCTATAGCACAGGGAGTTCAGTATCCTGTGATGAACCATAATGGAAAAGAATATGAAAAAGAATGTGTTTGCAACTGAACTGATACATACACACATACATAACTGAATCACTTTGCTGTACAGTAGACATTAACACATTATACATCAGCTATACTTCAATAAAGGCTTCCCTGGTGGTTCAATGGTAAGGAATATGCCTGCCAATGCAGGAGATGATCCCTGGGTTGAGAAGATCCCCTGCAGACAAAAAAGGGCATGGCAACCCAGTCCAGTGTTCTTGCCTGGGAAATCCCATGGACAGAGGAGCCTGGCAGGCCATAGTCCATGGGGTCGCAAAAGATTCAAATATGATTTAGCGATCAAACAGTAAGGCATATTAATACTTCAGTAAAATAAATTTTAAAAGATTATGCTGAGCAAGAAGCCTCAAGAAAGAAAAACTGGGCTGCTTTTAGAATTGGATGGAACTGATTGCAGACTGAATCTTGAGAATGGGCAGAGTAGTCAGTGTAAAAGTATAGAGGCTTAGTATGAGTAGGATACGTAGGGTAAATATGGATTTGTGGCATAAGCTGTATATAGGAGTACTCTTGTGTTGAAAAGATCTTGGCAAAGCCTGAAGTATCAGGTTGTGTGTGTGAGAGAGAGAGTGTGTATATCGAATATGCTGTATTCTAATACCTTACAAAGTGATGCAGTCCACAGTAGGATATTAAATTTATATGTTATGTTTTTCCTGATGGAAAGACATGTGAAATGAACTGGGGATTGCTTTCTGTGCCTTAGCCTGATCCACTGGGTAGGGAAGAAAACCAGTATCCCTCAAAACCAATTGTACTTGCTAGAGGAAGTGACCTTTTTAAATAGCATGCTTCTTTTTCTTTTGGACATACCATGCAGCTTGTGGGATCTGAATTCCCTGACCAGGGATTGAAATGTGTTCCCTGCATTGGAAGTGCAGAGTCTTAACCACTGGACTGCCAGGGAAGTCCATAGCATGATTCTTCTTTTTTTTTTTTTTAGCATGATTCTTAAATAGCCTTATTTCTGGGTATTTTGATGGGCTGAGATAAGAAAAGGCATAGTACTTGACAAAAGGTACAAATAACTTTTGGTGAAAATTTTCAGCCACATTTATAGAGACTAATGAAGATGAAAGGCAAAAGTTTTCTAGACTCACATCCTTCCTTGAATGTCTTGATATACTTGTTATTATATAATATGATTGGAGATATATTCAAATTAGCTAAGATGGAGCTCCCACCCCCAGATGTAATGTAAGGGCTCCTTGCTGGCTTTTATTTCATCAGTGGCTTTGGAAACAGTAGATTTGTATTTTTTGAGGCAGGTCAAAAGTTGCTTATGCTCAGTGGTGTGAAAAGAGATTAGCTAGCACTGGATTCACAGAGCAACCTGCTAGTAGAAGTGTGCTTTCGTTCATTCAGAGATAAAGAATTGTGAAGTCTCTCATTACGCTTTCCATGTGGCCTTAGGAAACGACGTCATTTTTATAATCTGCAACAGCTGGGGTTTTTTGTTTGTTTGTTTTTTAAATAGATTTTAGAAATTCTAATCCAGAGTAGGTTTTTAAAATGTCCATTTCAAACCCCAAGAATATTGTATAAGTTGATGAAAATAGGAGAAGAACATGAAATTTGGTTTACACATTTGTGAAGAATAGTTCATTTATCTCCCATGATAGAACTCTTCCTGGAACAAAGAAGCTGAGTTTTTTGCTTGGTTGATGTTTCATTCCATAGTACAGAATAATACTTTAATTGACTACTTTTATCATTCTACCTGTAGCATTTACGTTACACAGATTTTCTCTTAGGTGAAGCATTGTCTTCACTTTTAATTTGCTCCAGTTATATAATAGCATCAAAGCATGAGTGAGTATTAAATGCGTATGTGAAATCTGCTTGGGAGGGATGGCCAGTCTTGAAAGATGACACCAAGATTCAAAATACTATTAATTGAAGTAATATTTGGAAATTCAGAATTCGGTTAGATGGATGAAAGTTGAATGTAGTCAAGACCATTTTTGGACTACAAGCAGTGGAAGTTAATTATCCTGGATTTGCACAGCCGTGATGGTGAAAGTTTCGCCAAACCCAGGCTGGGCAGGTGCAGGCTGGGCTCGAGCCCTTGTGCTGGCACTCACCAGCCTTGTCATCTTTGCTCAGATGCTTCACTCTCCAGGGCCTTTTCTTTTCCATGGAATGAGGGGAAAGTCATCTGTCTCAGAGTTTTGAGAGGGTAGTGTCAGTGTATTTCACAGTGGCAGTTTATAAAGGGTTTAACATGGATTTATTCTTTATTATTTTTTTATTGGAATATAATTGATTTACAATATTGTATTAGTTTTTGCTGTACAACGAAGTGAATCGGCTGTTAAATATATGCATACATAGATCTCCTCCTCCTTGAACCTCCTGGCCCCCCATCCCACCTCTCTAGGTCAGCACAGAGCGCCAAGCTGAACTCCCTGCTCTGTGCAGCCCCTTCCTGCTAGCGATCTATTTACACATGACATGGTCTATATGTCCGAGCTACTCTCGGATTCATTTCACCCTCCCCCTCCCGCTCTGTGTCCACATGCCTTCCAACACAAATGTCTTTAGTTTCCTTTACAAGAGAGACAGGATATTCAGGGGGTGGAGACCACCATTTGCCCTGTCAGATTAGAGATTAGTCTTGAAGTGTGTGTTGCTGGGGGGCAGGTGGGCTCAAGTGTACATGCTCTGGGCGACAAGTACTAGATTTATTAGCACTTTTGGAGATGAGTTGGGAGCCTTGGATTCTAGTTTGGGCTCTATCATCATGATTGGCTTCCAGAAGAGTGTTAAAAGAGTGAATTAGTGACTAGAAAAAGGAGGTGCTTTGTAAACAAGAGAGCACCCTATAAATAAGATTTATAGAGAAAAGGCAGAAGAAGAAAAGGCACCCCCCTCTTCCCTCGCCTTCTTATTCGTTCATTTATTAAGCTGCCCCTGCTCTCCATTGGGTATTTACACCTGTCAGGGTCTCAGCAGGAAGCAAATGGTCCACTCCAGCGAGGTGACTGAGAAGAGTTTTGTTCAGGGATTGTTTACAAGGTATTAATCCAGTGTAGGCAACCAGTAAGAGCTAAACAGGGGCCAGAAAGGCAAGGGCGCAGGTTCAGGAACCCAGAGAGGGCCAGCTGATAGGAGCTGTAGACTCCTGAAGGGGACACAGCATATCTATGGGGCCCTTGCAGAGAGCAAACTGGGGAAATCGATGCCCCTTTCTCATCCTCCTGCTCTGTGGTCTCTCCCTGGTGTCTCCTATGGATTAAACCCAAGAAGACTGAAGCCAAGAGAGCTGTTGATGTGAAATCCTTCCCAGCCAGCCTCCTGGGGCACCAAGCAAGATGATATAATGGAGAGAGAGGATCCCGGGGTGTGTCTGGGGCCACAGGAAAATATCCTAACTTTGGAGTTGGGTTTTGGATTCTCTCTTCCTTTCCTCTCTCCCCATTCCATTCATTCATGGGTGCTATGTTCTACCTGTATTTGGAGTCATTAGTGTGATGCCCAGGAGCTTAGTGTAGATCCCAAGAGCGGCCCAGTGTTGACTGCTCTTGCCCAGCATGACTTAATTGAAACAAGCCAGCATGGTTTAGATGTCTTCTCTTTACTTTCTTGATTTTATTTGGGTGTGGGGGGAGTATATAAAAGCTTCCAGCTAGGAGAAGGCGGCTTCTTGCCTGACTCTCTTTCCTTTCCTTTTCATGTCATTAACCTCACATATTAAGGTTTCCTCCTGTTTTTGGTGTGGAAAAAACTGGCAGAGGTTCTGATTTGATGATTATGTCTCTAGTTGGGCCCTCAGAGCAAGGATAAGGATAAGGATATCTGGGATAAGGATAATAAGCAGAGAAGCAATTTGGATCTTTTTCTTCCATACTTTGAATTGCTCAGAAAAGTAAAGATACTGGTTTCTTCCTATAAATTGTTGATTGCTAATGAGAAACAATTTCGTAGCTTTATTTCCGTTAGGGATACTTCTCTTTAGATATTGCCCACCCCCACCCCCCCACCCCAGTATTCATGGATGGAATTATATGTTCATTTTTAACTCCTTGCATTAATCTTGTTAAAATGTGTTGATCGCATTCATATTGCAGTGTTAACGTTATACTTCAAGGAATTCTGAATCACTTTATTAAAATCATATGAAAATGATAAAGGAAGTGTTAACTTTATATTTCAAGAAATTCCAGATCACTTTATTAAAGGTCATATGAAAAGGATAAAGTAGTTGGCTACTACAGGACTGTGGGGCTAGAAATCATCTTTGTAATTATGTGAGGCTTCTGTGTTTACCAAGACATCTGTAGTCGTTTAAGAATGCTTCTATGAAAACTGTAATACTTATTTGAATTTTTCCTGATTGTTTATAAAGATAGTAATGAAATCCAACCACCAGAAAAACCAAACAAAATTAGGACAGATGTTGTATTCCTAGTTTTCAGTTCTCCTTTTCCGCCTTTTTTTTTTTTTTTAATGTCTTGTTGATAGGAAATGGCAGCAAGGGCGCTGCGGTCATCCTGAGTATTATTATTATTATTATTATTATATTCTGCTATGCTTACTATCCTAAAAGCTTTTATTTTTTTCCCCACATCGTTAGGGGAGGACATTTATTATTTTGAAAATTTCAAGATTTGAAAGTGAGTGAGAGATAATTCAGAAATGTAGTTAAGTTGCACACCCTCCAAAACAACTTATGTTTTAAAAAATGAAGTTTTTAGATTTATAGTTTCAGATTCACCATAGAAGAAATACGTTGTCATTCAGCGAAATGATCTCATCTTTCTGTCTTTCCACCTCTCCAGTGGGCATTTGTAGCTTTGTTATGGATTCTCTGCAGGCTCATGGTGACCAAAAAGGAATACTGAAGAAGGGGAAAATGAGAACACAGAAGAAAAAAATTCAGTACCAGTAAATTTCTGTGTGGTAGTTAAGAGTGGGCAGGAAGAAGGAGAGTGTCTGTATCTTTGCTGAATTGAGTGATTCCTTGACATAACTCAGCCAACCAAACTCCCTGGAAATAAATACAGTTGCTACTTGTTGTCCTGAAGGATCTGGATTCTTACCTGGATACTGTGCTCTCCATATACCCCATTTTCAAGTACGAGAAAGTGTCTAGAAATTTTCCGGCGTGTTGTCTTACTGATGTCTGAACAGCATTTGTATAATTGCATCGTCATCTCCAGATCCAGATCCTGGCTAAACATCCCAGTCTGCTGGAAGCATTTCAGACATACTCCAGGGAAGAGAGCTTTATCAAGTGTTTATTCTGTTCAAACCATGCTGTTTTCATTGTGTTTCTTATAAGATACAAGGTTACAAATCACTATGGAAATTCCATGCTGAGTGGCTTCCAAAAAGGTGACAGTTGTTTATTTTTTTTAAACTCTGCCTCTGAGCTGGAGTCCCACTCCTCTCATCTTGCTGAGTGACCCTCGGTGGCATTTCCGCCCCTGGTGATGCCGCTCTCCTGTGATGCTCCTCTCAGCAGGCCCTCAGGATGCCACATCCAAGGCCTGTTCCTATCGATAGAGTAGTTATCTGGAAGACTGTGGGAAGGCTTCATGGTCTGATGAGCTGCTCTCATTTCTCTTACAGGGACAGGAGAGAGTGGCAAGAGTACATTTATCAAGCAGATGAGAATCATCCATGGGTCGGGCTACTCCGATGAAGACAAAAGGGGCTTCACCAAGCTGGTGTATCAGAACATCTTCACGGCCATGCAGGCTATGATCCGAGCCATGGACACCCTCAAGATCCCCTACAAGTATGAGCACAATAAGGTAGGTGTGGCTCCTCCTGAGAACGGCTGGCAAAGCCATCCCAGGGTGAATGGTGTCTTCACATGTCTGGGATGCACGTTTTCTTTTTCAAATGGGCATTTTCCATCTCATCCTAAAATGGGGTTTTTAATAGCTCAACACAGTTGTTTATAAATGTTTTTTCTTCCTTAAGTCTTTATAAAGTCACAGCTATAAAAGATTGGAGTTGTATTCTTAGTGATAGCAGTGAAGGACATGTCTGGATATTTGACAGTAGGTGTATGGATATTTAAAATGTGGGGGCGCATGTTACGTTAAGAAGAGAGTCTTATCAGTTCAAGACAAATTGACCCAAGTGAGGGGATTCACGTGAGAAGTGGTGGCCTTGCCTCAGCCTCCCACTCTTTGTGCTTCCTTGAACAAAGAACAAAAACAGCTTCAGACCATTCTGTCCAGTTTAATTTTGGATTTCGTGACTTCCTTTCAGTAGTACCACAGGCTTAATTTTATTTCAAAATAAGCCCATCTGTCACTTCCAGTAACCTTTCAAACACGTTTCCCTGCAGTTGTGTTAAAATAATGGAAACTTCTAAAGCCACTTGAGAAAGGGTTAGGGGAAAAAATTCTAAATTTTTAGCTTTTTAAAAACCAAGCAAACTTTCCCAGTGTCCAGCATTATTTCTTAATTGAAATAGAAAGCCAGATTTTTTTCTTCAGGTGAAAACAAATGCTGTCATTGCTTACCCTCCAAAGATGATAACTACGTGATCCCTAACAAGTTTGGTGCATCTGAGGGTGTCCTCGGGTTTGAGTTTATGCTGGGAGTTTATGAGAGAAGCAGAATTGTAGAAACATCTTCCCTTCCTGTTAATCAATCAGAATATCTCAGGGTAGATGCAGTCTTCATTCCTTACCACATGTAGGTGCTGATCTTGTAAGTTGGTAAAACCTTAACCTTTTGTTGACAAAACACTACATTTGTACCTGCATTTATTTGAGGACCTTCAGTCAAAGCATTCATTTTCATTCTCTTAGTACTCTTGATAGTCTGCTCTTGAGGATATTTTCCTATACCAGGATCAATGGGTACTAACAAGAAGTCTGCATGCCCAGTATGACTCAAGCTGAGATGTAACTCACAAACATGAATCATAGGTAAAATAAAGCAGTTCTCTCTACCTCCACTGCTTTGACTATTTAGAAGCTTCTAAATATACAGATCATTTTCAAATCAGGCATTTCTTTTTTGGAGGTGGTTCCTTAAAATGAACTGGCTGTTTCTTATCTAATTGATACCTTCACACTTCATTTTCCAATGGCAGCGAGAGTCTCTCCACAAATAACAGCGAGACCTTCCACAAATAGTCCTCCCAGCTTCTCCTCTCAAGAATCTGAGTAGGTTCATGGAAATGTGGTACCTGAATCACAGGAAGCTGTCTGGATACGGAAGCAGTCTGAATTTAAAAGGATCAGGACTTTCTCCCCCTCAGAAATCTCAATGTAGTGAGTTTCTGAAATAGGCGGCATGCTTGTTTTGTTGCAGGTCTGAGTATTCTGTTGAAGAAATTTTTTTTTTTTGATACCAATGACCACAGTTGGTTGATAATATGATGATCTGATGAATTCTGGTTATCACATGTGTGGTGTAATTGATGTGTGTATATATCTTGTCAATACATGTATATACACATACATAATGCCAGTTTACACATTAAAGTCCAATACCAACTCCTTAATTATACCTCTAAACCATTTTTTTTGGTGCTCCAGAAGACTCCTTTAGGATCTTGCCTTGATGTTAGATTTTCACATGAAGACATTGTACAGTCATATAGATGTAGAAGATGATGTGAAATTTATGCCTTAATCATGGAACACATAGAATGCTCAGTGTGTGTTAATTGAGCTCTTTGTGTCACTTCTAGTTAAGGAGGCTTTACTGTGTTGGATACCATTCAGTTAAAAATCAACATCACAAAACTTCACTGTGATAATGTAAGTTTTTCTCAGAGATCATAATTAGCCTGTGAGATCTTCCCATGTCTCTTGGTTACTTAACATGCTACCTAATACAGTGATATTAGAGTGTGCTGACCCCTGAATTCCTTAAAATGTTTCATTCCTCTCAATTCATAACAAAAATCACTCTCACACTTGCTCCATTTCTGTACAACACACATGAGTTGTAAAGTATTACCCCTTGCTTCCTCCATTAACTTCCTGAGCTCTGCCCCCTCCTTGCCTTTGTTAAAGCTTATTAAGGAAATATGTTGTAGGTCTCCTTGCTTTTCCACCCAGCTGCCACTTCCTCCCAGAGTTCTTCTCTGCTCCCTATGTAACACTAAGTGATCCCACCCCCTTTAGCAGAACCTACAGTGGAGTATTGATAATTACCTAGCTTGTATTAGTTATGATGATTTGGGTATTAGTCTTATTTTCCTGACTAGCTTCTAGGCTCTTTGAAAGTAAATCTTGGCATTCTTGGCAAGTTCTATCTTGGCATTCTTGATGGACCCTGGCATAGTATCCTGTACGCAATAGTGTTCATAAAAATACTTGCTTTATGAGTAAGTAAATCATTTGTGAGCATAAACAACTGAAAGCCTCCTCTTCTGCCCTGCCCGCACCCCCCCACCCCCCGCCCCATTGTTGAAGTGATTATTCAGATCGGTAGATAGCTGTTGAATAAGGGAATAAATGCAGTGGGCTTCCAGGGAAGTGGAGAGGGTCAACCAGGGCTAGGCAGAAATTTGCAGTCCAGAAAGACACAAGGGCAGAGCTGAGGGAGAGGCATCTTGGAGAGGAGAAATGGCTGGAGTAAATGTTCAGAAAAAGGGATGTGTATGCAATGTGTAAACTGGCCAGTTTAACGTGAACAGAATTCCTATAGAAGAGAACTGGAAAAACAAGAACAAAATAAACAAAAGGCTTAAAATGTGCTTCTGAAAGGTTTTGAATCCAGGCTGAGAAGTTTGGAAGGCAACTATACTAGCCACTATACCACCAACGCCTTGGCCAGGCTAAGAAGTTTGAATTTTATTTTCTTCTATTTATGATACCTACTTAATAATAATTTGTGTTTTGGTTAGAATTTTCTACAGAAGTTTCTGGTTACAGTGTACTCTAATATTTTGTAAATATTTTCAAGGTTGGTGTGCATTTTACTAGCAATTACTTGGAGGCCATGCCTTGTGATTTGTATTGTTTTGTGACCCTAAAGATATAAAATAAATAACTGACTGATTTATTAAAAAGCTTTTTTGTACCTCCTGCCACACTGGCCATAGTCTATGGCAGCAGCATAAATAAAAACAAACATTTTCCAATATTGTCCAGCCTAATTTTGTTCTTGCTTCTGAGTTCATATATTTTATAAAGCAAAATGTAGCTTACAAATGATGTGGCCCATTCGTAACTGAGAAATTGTTCACTGGTTTTTGTTTTGTTTTGTTTTGTTTTTAACTGTGAAATTGGTCTAGTCTAGGGGACTGTCATGCCAAAGTATTAGAATTTGTTTTGCTCCTGTGTGTTACTTCACTGAATTGAGAGTCTTATTGGTTAGCTAGGGGCTGGCACAGTGGTCAGAGGGAGTCCAGGCCGCAACCTCTGCCAGGTGATGGCGTCACATTGCAAGTCTCTTCACAGCTCTTGCTCAGTGCTCCTGGGATCTTCAGTTCCAGGGGAGCTTGTAATAAATTGAAAACTTTTACCGAAAAGCAGATTAATTCTTCCCTGGTTGTGTTTCCACTGTCCTGTTCTTGGACGTTTTTGCCAAACAAGTAATATTTATAGGTGAGCTGGTTGGACTCAGCCCAAGTAAGAGAACATGTTTGAGGACTTCTGAATACTTTGAGCTTGAGTTTATTTATTTCTAAATATTAGTTTGCCTTTTCCTTAAACACAAATGTTAATAGTTAACGCTGAAACTGACTGTTTATTGCTTAGTCAAATCAAAAGATCCATTTAAGACTCCACTAGATGCAAGGCATTCAACAGTGAAATAGATTACTCTGTCATTTCTTACTTTCCAAAAGAGAGAATGTTTTCATCCCTATTACTTTATGCTTTCCTATTTTATACAGGAGTGCTCTTCTGATTATTCTTTAGTTGAGCCTTGCAATCAGCTCAATACAATTTCTCTGTTAACATGGCTAAGACGTGTCTTAAGTTAAGCTCAGGGAGGTAGATCCCAGGGCTTTGAACTCTTGATTTGTGTGTGCTTACTGTGTGTTCCAGGCAGTTGGCATTCTTACTGCTTTGCCTGTTGTGTTGTTTCATATGCATGTGCCTTATCTTCTTAGCTGACTGCAGATTACCCTACAGTGAGGAAACATCTTGTCGTCTCCCACACAGCGTGCCAGGAATGTCATAGGAGTTTTTGTACCCTGAACGAATTACTCTGGCTAGTGGGTCCTGGTATCCCTTTACTGTTAGCTTATAATTTCTGTGAAATCCAGGTATTCTTATAGCAGTTTTAAAGTATTGGCAGGCCTTTGCTCACGTTGCCAATCCCAGGAAGAGAAAAGAATCTGATGAGTCTTCATGCAGTGAGCTCAAGACCGTTATGAGTAGAACTCAGCCGTGTGCTGAGGTTGGGTAGATAAGGTCCTGTTCTGTTCTAGCTTCTACTGTTAGACTCGAAAGTCCGGATGACCAGGGCTGTCTTGGCACCGAGGCTGCAGCTGCCTTTGACCAGCCAGCCAGAAAGTTTCCAGGGTGGAGAGGCTGAGGGGACGTGTTACTGTAGTACCTCTTGTCCTCCCAGACCTTTCTAAGAAAGGACATGTCGTAGGGAAAGTATCTGGTTGAACACATGTACAGCTTTCTGAATTTTCTCTAAGCCCTGAGAAATCTAAGCTTCCAGAAGCTATTTTTCAAAAGAAAAATGTAGCCAAGATTCTGGAAGATTTGCCAACTTATTTCTGCCTGCCTTTGATCAGTTGAACAAGAAATTACTATACTACATTTCTCAACATGGGGGAATTTTCTAAGAGACTGATTTCAATTTAATATTTGTCATCTGTATGATAAGAACATGATAAAGGCAGACCTTAATCAGTGTATTTCGGTATCTATCCCTCTGAAGAGTTGTCAGTGAGTGTTCTCTGCTTGCAAGCAACAGAAGCCAACACCAGCATTTAATTTAAGTAGAAAAAGAATTGATGGGCCTATGAGGTCACTCAGAGAATTGAAGAGAAGCAAAAGGACCAACTCCTGGAAACAAGGGCAGGTCTGTGGAACTCATCGGGAGAAGCCTGAACTCTGACCGTTTTCAGTCTTCTGTCACCCCACTCAGGATCCACATTCCTGGGAAAACTTGCTGGATTCATCCAGCCTGGCTTCCGTGCTAGCTGTCTGGACTAGGCTGGGCAGTTTGATTGACAGTCCCTGAGGGAAATCTGGGTACAGTTAGTAGGGGAGGAATGATGCTGGCACAAATCACAATTAACCACTGCAAAATCATGCCACCAGTTTAAAAAATAAAATGACACATGGATTCTCCATCAGCGCAGGCCCTCTAGTCATGCTCCACATTTACTAAGCCTGTCGTAGGATGTGGGGGAAGTTGAGGGGTTAGCGACATAGCAACAGTTATAAGTGAAGTAACTGAGCTTGGGCCCACACACCGAATAACTGAATAACCTTGGGATTGTCGCATTTCCTCCCTACACCTGAATTTCTTTACTCTTTAAACCTGAATGTCCTCATCTATTGGATGGTACAGATGATAATAGGATTATTTGAAGGGCTAAATAGATAATCTGTGTAAAAGTGTCTTGCAAATGATAAAAAGAATAGTTTGTCAATTATTATAAGATAAATTTGTTATCATGGAGAGAATGAATGCTACTCATCTTCCATCTTTATTAAGAATAAAGCAAGCTGAAAATAATTTAAACACTACAACCAGATTTAGGAGGTATCTAAGGAAAACTTTCCTCAGAGTGACAGTCATTGAAATGGGATACTAAGGGAGGTACAGAAATCTCCTTATCTGGATGTGTTCAAAAATAGAATGTATTTTTAACATGTGAAATTCTTTAAGGCAATTTTGCTGAAATAAGACCAGGGATGGACTAGACAACTTCTCAAATGCTTTCCAGCACAGTTTTTTTTTTTTTTCCATGCCAATTCTTTGATTCCAGAACTTTAGCAAAGAGATGAACTGTTGTTAAAGTTACTTTATTATAATTTAAAGCTCCTACCTTTTTTGGACATTGTCCATTCCAGAGTACTATGAGAATTTAAGGGAACAAAGAAAGACAATTAAAAACAGATTTGTTTTGATAGTGGTCTGTAGTGAAGTGGAGATTTTTCTTTCTTTGAATCTCAGTCCTGCGTTGCTGCTGCTGCTAAGTCGCTTCAGTCGTGTCTGACTCTGTGCGACCCCATAGACGGCAGCCCACCAGGCTCCTCTGTCCCTGGGATTCTCCAGGCAAGAATACTGGAGTGGGTTGCCATTCCCTTCTCCAGTGCATGCATGCATGCTAAGTCACTTCAGTCGTGTCCGACTCTGTGCGACCCTATGGACAGCAGCCCACCAGGCTCCTCCGTCCACAGAATTCTCTAGACAAGAATGCTGGAGTGGGTCGCCATTTCCTTCTCCACTCAGTCCCATAAGTGATTATAATATTTATATCTAGGTAAGTTTTTTTTAAACAGTGTTCAAAGTTCAAAATCGGATGTAGGTTTTGTGGGTATTAGTAGTGATAGTTATTTTAATTGGGTTGTTGGCTACTGGCCACCAAAGACAGCCAGTAATTTTTCACACAGCAACTTTCTACTTCTACATCTACAAATTTTTGAGAGTTTTCTTTCTAATAAAGAGTATAAAGGAATCTAGAGACTTTTCATGGCCAACTTGATCTGTCAACCACATTTTTTTCTGAGGCTTGTTTACCACTTTTTCATTTCTCTCTAAGGACTCATGTTGGGGAGTTGATCAACATGGATTCTCTACTACCTATATCTGCTTTCAAAATCCCTTTGTATACCGTCAACTTTTAACATCTTGCAAATATGCCCTAGCCGAATTTTTCCCTCCCTCTGTCTTTGTTCCACTGTAGTTCTTTATTCATTTTACACCCATGGCAGTCATATAAAAATAGAAAATGAATATGAGATTTTGTAATCCCCCTTCCTTGGCCAAAATTAATCCGTAATCCCAAGGCATGCTGTATCATTTATGCAGGATGAGTTATCTTGAGCTCATGTTCATCAGAGGAGAACTCTGAAGCAAAGAAAGACTTGAGCAATAGACTGAGGCTGGTTTCTTTTCTTATTTTGGTAATTTTTGTATACAGAAAAGTGCACACACCATTCATATTGTTCGTGTATTTTTCCATTGTGAACACATTTGCATACAGATCTGTTCATCCAGATTAACATGACCAGAAATTCAGAAGCCTTCTCAGGCTTTCTTCAAGATATTCCCAACCCCCAAGGGGGACCACTATCCTGCCTTCTAATAACATAGATTAGTTTTGTTAGTTTTTGTACTTTATATGAATAGAAGCATACAGTATAGACTCCTTTGTGTCTGGTTTATTTAACCCAGCATTACCTTTGTGGAATTCATCTACGTTGTTACTTCAGTTATTCATTTATTTTCATTGGTGTTTAATAGCAATGCCCCATAGAACTTTATGAAAGTGGTTTATGTCTGTGCTGTACAATATGATAGCTGTTAGCCACATGTGACTTTCGAGCCCGTGAGATGTGGCCATTGTGACTTAGGTACTAAATTTTTACTTCACTTAATCTTTTAAATTTATTTTTACACCTGACTAATGGCTACTGTATCAGATAGCACAGTTGTATAATATTCCATTTTATGAATATACTACAGTTGCTTACATATCCTATCATAGAAATTTGTTGGTGTTTCTGGCTATTATAAATAATGCCATTATAGACATCCCTGTACCTGTCTTTTGGTGAGCATAAGCATGTATTTCTCTTCTGTGAGAGTTCTGTTTGCCCTGTATCCTTGACAACACGTGGTATTACTATTCTGGTGACGGTATAGTGGTGTCACGTTGTGTTTCTTTGACAAGTAGACATGTTGAGCAACTTTTTCAGATATTTATCAGCCATTTGGTTATCTTTTTAAAAATACTTTATACCTTTTTCTTTCCTATTGGGTTGTCTGATTTCTTATTGTTTTGTAGGAGTTCTCCATACATTGAGGAATCTCAGTTGAGTAAATGTATTTCAAATATTGTCACTACTTTGTGGCTTTTTATTTTCTTCATAGTTCTTTAAGTGAAAAGAAGTTCTTAACTGTAACACAGTCCAGTTTATTATATATATTTTTTACCCTTTTGACTTGTGTTTTTGTATCCTTTTGAAGTAATCTTTACCTATTTTGAGGTTGTATAGATAATCTGCAGATTTTTCTTCTAAATTCTTAGTTGTTTTGCTTTTTACATTTGGATCTAAAAATCTATGTCAGATGGAATGTATTATATGGTGTGAGGTGGAGTTGGGGATCAGGTTTTATTTTTTTCATATGGATATATAATTAACTCATTTATTGAAAAGGCCATCCTTTGCCCAGTGCAGTGTCTGTCATCTTTTACTTTGTCATTCAGCAAATATTTAGTAAAATTTCCTTTGTGAAAATCAACATAAGCCAATTTGGCTGTTTTTAAAAAGGAAAAAAGCAAGTGATCTAGGGAACATTACCAACTTGTCGAAACACATGCGAGAATTCTGTTTAAGCAGTCTCCCTCTAAATCCCTTTCAGCTGCTCAGACCTTGGATGTCCGGGGACTGACAGCCACCATATAAAATACATGTGGCATAGCTTAGCACATTTTAGTAGGAAGTTGTGAATCTGGTCATTTGGCTGTTCGTAGTTAACTCCTGGCAAAGCATCACATAAATATTTTCCTTGTTCTTTTAAACCAAGTAATGCATGACTTTCCCCTTTAATTTTAAAACAATGCATCTATTTCCAGTTAGAGAGTCAGAATCTATTTGTTGGAACCAAAGAAAGTGAATGCCTAATGGAGTTTGAAGGGATCTAGTGAGAGTATGGGGCGTCCCTGGTACCTCAGATAGTAAAGAAGCCACCTGCAATGCAGGAAACCTGGGTTTGATCCCTTGGTCAGGAAGACTCCCTAGAGAAGGGAATGACAACCCACTCCAGTATTCTTGCCTGGAGAATCCCATGGACAGAGGAGCCTGGCAGGCTATAGTCCATGGGATCGCAGAGTCAGATACAACTGAGCAAGTAAACACAGGCGTGAGTGAGAGTATGAGAAATGCTAGCATTTTTCCTCTTCATTCTCATACCACTAAAGAAATACTTTCAGCTCTGAACTTTCTTTTCGCTGTTGTTGACATTTAAGGTGAGACTTGCTTAGGATTTAGCAAAAAGGCAGTATGGTCACACATATCAAAGGCTAAAATCTTCTTGTTTCTTGTACTCTATTCTTCTTTGTATTGTTTACCATAAATCACTTACACTTGCTACAAAATTGTGCTTTTAAATAGCATATTGTCATTCTACTGTGATTTTCATGAATATATGCATGTATCCAAACACGAATATCCTCAAGGAAATGTACCTTAAGAAAATAATGGCAATTTTTGTGTCACATTATATGTGACACTTTCCTTTCAAAGGATAAAAAAGAAATGCTCCATTTAAAGCTATGACCACTAGTTTTGACTGATTCATTGTAAACCTATACTTGGAACACATTTATTTTCCTGATTTTATGTTGTCAGTGCCACTACTTTGTAAGGTGATTATGCAGTTTTCTTACAGTCTTGTGTTAGTTGTTTAAAATGTAAATGACTTAGAAAGGATTGGCATTAACAGCATATATCAAGAAACTTGACACCATGACTGTGTCAAGATGTGTAAGATTATAGACTGGTTGGTGGGTTATCTGCTTCTTTCAATGTACACACATCCTCTGTGGTAAAAAGTATAACGGTTCTGAGCAAAAAAGAAGGCTGGGCCGACTGTAGTAGGCACGCGTCTGTCTGGGAGGTGGTGAGCAGTCCTTGAAGTCATTGGTTCTGTGGTAGGCGTTTGGCTGTTCAGGTCACCGTTTTCCTTATGTGTATCGAAGGCATTAGCCCTGTCTTCACTCTCAGGCTATGCTCATGGCAAAGGCATCAGTGTGTAACCATCTGGTTATATTACACTGCAGCCAAACTCTCACTAAAGCTGGGTGTTAAAATATTCGTAAATTCGGTTGTCCTTCACTTGACCTTCATCTTTTATTCCCTATTGTAATGGAAAATTTAGTGTTAACAGTGCTTGTCAGAGCTTTAGGAATTTTGGCTTTAGCAAAGCTAAGTGCAGTGTCGGTGTGCTATTTAGCCAAGAATTTGATTTTGACATAAAATGGCCAATACCGTATACTTTGCTGATGGCCTGTGCAGGTATCGTGTGATGTGTGCCCAGCTGTGGGGGAGAAGGGTGGCCTGAAAGAAGAGTTCTTTTTCTTTGAACAGTGACACTTTTTGACAAATGCTATATAAAGATTAGATGCCTTCTAATTTGCATATAGGTGCCATATAGTCCAATGGCAGCTTTGGGTCATCCTAACTGAATATGAGGTTGGAAATGGCAATTTTGTTTTCTAGAACAGGGCTTCTCAAACTTCAATGTGTGTGAACCAAGTGGAGAACAAGCTAAAATGTGGATGGTATTTCAGTGTATCTGGGAAGATTCAAGATTCTACTTCCTCACAAGCTCCCAGGTGATACTGAAGTTGTCTGAGGTAGAGTTATCCTTGAAATAATTGACTACCACCAGAGGCAGTGTGAAATCATCAGTGGACTTCTTTGAGTAAAAATCCCAGAACTGATACATCCATAGGATTTCAGTTAAAGGACATTCAGCAGGTTACAAACTTTCTAAGCTGTGCCTTCCTCATCTGAAAAGTGAGAAGGATAACGTTACCCACTTCCTATAGTCGATGTGGGCATTATTAAGAGAATATAGATACAAAACTTTTAGGATAGTAACATCAGTATAGTATGTGTTCACTGAATGGTTGTTGTCAGATTCTTCCCAGAAAGTTCTGGGACAGGGAACATACGGGCCCTTGGATAAAGCGCAGAATGTGTGAGGAGAAACTGCTAATGTTTGAAGATGTTGAAGAGGATATGACACAACAACGAGATGTGGGTTCCCCATTATCAAATACCCCAGTGTCTCCAGGAAGTAGTGGCCTGGCCTCTGCTAACACCTAGGACAGCTGGTCTAGAGTATAAGAAACAGCGGGGACTCAAGGGGTTCATGATCGGTGTTGCCGCTGGGGTCACGGGACACTGACGCTTTCCTGGTGGCCAAGGTGTCTTATTATCCTGACTCCAGGGTGTTTGCAAGTAAGAGGGGGCAGCCAGTCCAGTGAAGAAAGTGGAAGGGGTTGTGGAGGAAAGAAAAGGGAGAGAAATAACCTTTGCCCAGCAAAGCCAACCAACCAGCCGAACAATCAGACCTGAGCACCATGTCTGAGCACACACGCTCAGAAGTGTGAGATGTAGGTAGTATTCTAATTTCACACACACACACGAAAGTGTAAAATGTATGCCTCCAATCTACATTCGTAAGTTTATGGGGCTGGATTTTAAAACCAGAATTGGGCTTAATAATTCCCAAAAGGCAGCACTGTGCGTGGCCCCATGCACACCTTTGGCACGAGGACACACACATAGACACTCCTCATGAGAGCAGCTGTCCGCCCGCCGCGCCCCCCGCGGCCGGAGGCAGGACTGCGCTGCTCACTGCTGTGTCTCAGAACCTAGCCTCTGCCTGACGCGCGTTCAGGAGCAGTGCATGTCCAAGCGGAAAGAAGGAACCAAAATCTCGCTCAACAAAGCTGATTGTGTGATGGTGGGCCTCGTAAGCTCTTCGTTCTTAGAATCATCCATCTGACTGCTGCTTCCTGACTATCACTCTTTTTAATTACCTCTTTATATGTTTTTTATTAATCTGGAGTAGGAAATGGCCACCCACTCCAGTATTCTTGCCTGGAGGATCCCTCAGACAGAGCAGGTTGGTGGGCTATAGTCCATGGGGTCGCAGAGTCGGACATGACTGAGCACACAGATTTTCAGTTAAGAGCATGGATATTTGTTTCACAGCTATGCTTAGTCACTCAGTCGTGTCTGACTCTAGCCCGCCAGGCTCCTCTGTCCATGGGGATTCTCCAGGCAAGGATACTGGAGTGGGTTGCCATGCCCTCCTCCAGGGAACCTTCCTGGCCCAGGGATCGAACCCAGGTCTCCTGCATTGCAGGCGGATCCTTTACCATCTCAGCCACCAGGGAAGCCCAATCCAATTTAACAGATAGTTGATTTTAAAAACTAAGCATTTTTCATTTCCTTAGGGCTGAAGGAAGTATGAGACATGTATTTTGCTTCAGGGACTTGGAGTCTCATTAGAAAGAGAGAGATAAGATACCCAACAAAATTGTTTAATTCTCTAATTTTCAGTCAAGACAAGGATTTCTGCATGAAAGCACGTATGTTTTTCTTCCTTTTGTGATTTCCCTTCCTTTGTCCTCCTTCCTGTCTGTCTGGTGGTACATGTGGTGATACATCTGGCACTGTTGGGCGTCTGTTTTCTGACAATTGCCCAAGGAGAGATCTCTTATGGGAGCCAGGGAAGGTGTCTCAGCTGCTACACTCCTGGGCTGCCAGGTCCTACTAAAGGATGTGAGCTTGATCACAAATCAAGAAAGTGATTGGAATGCTTACTCAGCAGAAAAATCACTTGACTCTTAATTGCAAAACACAGTTATGTGAACAGAGCTATAACATGTGAAATTAAGAAATTTGATTGAGTGTTTTCATAAGGACCAGATTTTTTTCCCCCACCTCTTTTTTCCCAAGTGGAAATACACTGAATTTCGTAAGAATGAAGATAAGTGTGCTCATTATGAAAAGAAAATTTAGACCACATCTGAAAGCAAAGGAAGAAAGTAAAAGTGAAAATCACTCAGTCATGTCTGGACTTTTTGCGACCCCATGGACTATGGAATTCTCCAGGCCAGAATCCTGGAGTGGGTAGCCTTTGCCTTCTAAAGGGGATCTTCCCAACCCAGGGGTCAAACCCAGGTCTCCCACATTGCAGGTGAATTCTTTACCAGCTGAACCACAAGGGAAGCCCATGAAAAGAAAATTTAGATGACATCTGAAAGCAAAGGAAGAAAGTAAAGATCACTTGTATTACCATGTGAGAAAGTCACTGTGAATATTACAATAGGCAGACATACTAAAATTCAACTCTATACGTATAAATGTAGGATCACTATCCTTTATCCAAAACTTTGTAGCCCAGATTATTTCTGAATTCAAAGATTTTTCTCTTTTTAGATTTTAGGGTGATAACCCGAGAAATATGTATTTTGTAAAACCATAATCGAGGTATGGAATAGGCCCCTGTAATCAAACACATTAATGTTTTGGTAGCAAAGTATTTATAATTAAGGGTATAAAGACTTCTAATATTCTTATAGTAAGTCACATTTTCCCATAAATGCATCATAAAAAAATATCTTTCAGTTCTTAGAACTCTTGAGAATTCAGATTTTAGATACGGGAGCGTGGACCTGTATATAAATACTAATTGTTTTTATTGGCTGTGCACCACAAATACTTTTTTTCTGACTTGCTTTCTCACTTGTGCCATACTGAGCATTCTTACAGGATAAATTGTTAGGAATGGAGTTGCTGGGTCACAGTGTGTACATATTTCTAAGAATTTTGATGAAGCTTGCTGAATTGCCATCCAGAAGGGCATGCATGCCGTCACTCAGTCATGTCTGACTGTTAGTGACCCGTGGACTGTGGCCTACTAGGCTCCACTGCCAGTGGGGTTTCCCAGGCAAGAATGATATTCCCCAGGCAAGGAGTGGGTCGCCACTTCCTCCTCCAGGGGATCTTCCTGACCCAGGGATCACACCTGCTTCTCTTGCGTCTCCTGCATTGGCAGGTGAGTTCTTTACCAGTAACGCCACCTGGGAAGCCATCCTGAAAGATCATACCACGTTTCAATGTAGGGTCTGAACATGCCTGTCATTTACCACATTCTTGCAAATTCTGCATTTTATTTATGTTTAAATCTTGCCAATCTAATAGACTGAAGCAATACTTTACCTTTTTCAGTACTAATGATGTAGTTCTTTTGTGTGTGGGGGGGGGGTTATGCATGGTGGCATGCTGGACTTCAGTTCCCTAACCAGGAACTGAACCCTTATCCCCAACTACTGGACCGCCAGGGAAGGCCCTGTAGTTTTTTCATAAGTGTTGGCCTGTAGACCTTCTTGTAGATTCATTGATTGCAGAGGTTGGGACATTTTCAAGTCATTAAACTGGGACTATCACCTCATGATGTTTTTGGAGATACTATATATGTCAGGTATGATCACTTGAGGTGGTGGTTTCATTTTGAAAGTGAGTGGTGATGTAGAACCAGTGTCTCTGTTGGTGTCAGCAAGCTGTGTTTAATCCCTGGCTGGCTCATTCTTAAATGTAGTTCATCAGAGTGTCCCCTTGGTTCTTTTAACCTGGACAAGTATGGTTGTGCCAACTGTGAGGACTCTTTCAGGGATCATTTGGACAGAAATTTCCTGAATACAGAAGAGGTAGTGAGTGGCATTCACATCTGAAGGGCTTGGTTTGAAATCTCTTGAAGCGTATCATCAACTTTTAGGGAAGAATGAGCAAGACTGTGCCCACAGGCTCTGTGCACTTACCTCGTGTGGTTTTCTGACAGCTGTGAGATGGGACAGCCACACTTACTCTAAAAGAGGAATTCTGGAGTTTTATCCTTTCATTCTGTAGGGTCTGAAAAGATTTCCCCTAAATCTGAGACAGTGGTTCTTAGATGTTGGTAACCAGGTCTGGAATCACCCAGGGAGTTTAATTACCATGCAGGTACCTGAGGTCAAGCACCAGAGATTGAACCCTGCAGGTCTTGGACTGCCTTGAGAAAAGTAGCCCAGTTCTGAGTTCAATCAGGTTGTAACAACAATAGTAGTAATCACAGAAGTGATCTTATACTTTTAATTGAGGTATTGTTATTACAATGGTAGTAAAGATGATCATAAAAATTCTTGTTCATGGCACGCTTAAGAATGTCTCAGATGTATGTGATAACTCAGTATTAGTCAAAGTTTCATATTAAATCAATGAGGCAGTTTTGGATTCACCATCCTTAATATCTGGTGGAGTTTTATTTCTTGGTAATAGAGAATAAGTACTTGAAATAAGGGCCATTCTTAACTTTTGAACTCAGACAAAACAAATACATGCAGCAGTTTTTTATGATAATGAAATTTTTGTAAAGTGATTAGTTTTCTAAGCTGAGCAACAGAATACTAGAAGCAAACTAGAAATCTTACCTTTTTCTAAGTCAAATCTTACATGATCTGACTCCTCTGTAATTTTTTAAAGTTTGCATTTCATTTCCTTACAGTTTGTGTATGTATAACTTTCTTTGTTTTTCTGTTTTGAAATGAGCCTGTATGGAATCTAGCGGCTTCCTTGGGGATCCTGTCGCAAGCACTTTTGTGAACAATAGATAAATCATTTATATCATTTTCCAACATGATGTGCAAGTCAGTACTCTGGAGCAAAGAAACATAAAAGGATGTTAGCCTACACCATGTTAATTTGGGTCAGCCCAGGATACTTGCTAATTATGTGACCCGAGGACTAATTATTTTGTGAACCTTGTTCTTAAAAACATAAGCAGGAAAAAAAAAACATAAGCAGATGTGTGAACTTCCATCTGCTCAATCACCCAGATCCCTTTGTGTCCTGAAAATTGATGATTTATGGCCCCCACAGTCAGCTTTTGACTCAATGAAAAGCAAAGGTAAGTCCGACTGATAGGAGAGTCCCAGTGGGAACAGGGTTGTCGTCGATTGCCTCTACACTGCAAGTGTTCACCGTTGCAGAAAAGGGGGCTCTGTGTTCACTTAGGTCAGCAAGTCTGATCTGGCTTGCCAAATTACCCCAATAGATATGAAAAGTCAAACATCATCCCCTCACTGTCCTTGTAAGGGCATTTACATGTGTGCGTGCTAAGTCACTTCAGTTGTGTCCATGTCTTTGCGATGCTATAGACTATACTATAGCCTGCCAGGCTCCTCTGTCCATGGGATTCTCCAGCAAAGAATATTGGAGTGGATAGCCATGCCCTCCTCCAGGGGATCCTCCCTACCCAGGGATCGAACCCACATCTCTTATGTCTCCTCCATTGGCAGGCAGGTTCTTTACCCCTAGCAACACCTGGGACAGCCAAGGGCATTTACATTTTATCTTCAGTTTTAAAATGATTCGACAGGATTTTTGTTTTGGTTTTGTGTTTCTCTCAAACATGGACAATACATGTAGCCTGGCTGTTAGGTGTGAGGAACAGAGGCACACAGGTGACCTCCCCAGAGTCATACAACTCTGGAGTTGCATTTTGAAAAATGACAATTTACTTTTGGACACTTTTTTTTCTCTCTTCTTTTGAAAGTAAGGTAGATTTACCTGTAGGTTGTAGTGATGTGTTTGGACTAGAATGACCAGTGTCGGATTATTTTGCTTCCTTACCCTTTGCAGTCTCACAGAGTGGGTCACTTGCCTACCTGGAAACCAGAGAGAGACTGAGTGGAGAGTCACCGGTAACCTCTTGGGAAAGGGAAGGGAATTATCATTTAATAAGAGCTTTACTTTTATCTTGTCTACTTGTCCAGTGCCAGACAGGTGCCAGAGGTCTTAGGAGCTTCCTCGAGGTGTCCCACTTTATTCCTCACACTTTCTGCTACTTACTATATTCTCCCTCTATAAATAAGAAAACCAAGGCTTTGTGAGGTAAGATAATATTCAAGGCTACAAAGAGAATATGTGGCATCTTTCGATGGGTGTAACACCCACGCCGCCTGGCTCCGTGGCGCAGGTCTTTGTTGGGCCACCTCAGCCATCAGGCTCCATCCTTGCTCACTTCCCTAATCTTGTGTCTGTGACTGAGCCTGGCTGGATGGGCTGGGACCTGGGGTGCCTCAAATCTTAATCTTTTATGTCCAGTCTGCCTTTTATCCATAGGTGCCTGATGTACCCTGAGTTGACCTCCTTTCTATGACCTCTGACCCGCATTGATCGTGGTACCTTCCAGCCCCTGTTCTGACTAGCTGAGATGCTGGGCACTCCTCCGGGGCCTTGCTTCTATCACCTCCTAACAGGCCATGGTGTCTGCCTGGAGATTGGTGACAGCTATGAATTTTACTTCCTGTTATGGTTATGAACTGTGTGTGATACCAAAGTCTGGGCCAAACTGCAAAATAATTAAAGCAGAAACTCCAAGATTGCATGTTGAGCTGGTGAGTGTAGTAAAAGAGAACTGTGAAATAAGTTAACTTGGTTACCATGGCTCATGGTAAGACGCCAGGCTGACTAATTGGGAAGCATTTGTACACACTCTGGGGCCACCACAGAAAACCTGGGTGAAATTTCACAGTCTACAATTATAAGTTTACCGTTTATCCAAAAATAAATTCATGTTCATTTTTATACCCCAGTTTAGTTGCTGTAAACCCTGTTCTTAAGTCTCAGATCATTACATATCATTGTCATTGATAACATTTTGTGGATTCTTGATTTTAAAAAAAAAACAAATTTCCTTTCCTTTATTATTTTTAACATTTTTGCTTCCTTTTTTTTTTTTTTTTTTGGCATTTAAACATTTTAGCTGATGTGCCATGTCAGACCAAGTGTCTCATCTGTTACTGTCATAACCTTTTAAGGTATATCTTGCACAGCAAGGTTTTTATCTTTTGTTTTTTAATCATGGATGTCTGCAAAAAGGATGAGATTTTAATTAAGGAAGATGCCAATTCTAATGGTCAAAGTAATATTATTGACTAGCATGTTTGATGAAACAGAGAAAAAGGTATTTTTCATCAGATGAACTATATTATTTTGAAATGAATGGTGATGACAGCAAGTAGAAAGTAAACTGGACATATCTTCTGTATATTCGGAGCTTCCCTTCAGTTCAGTTCAGTTCAGTCCCTCAGTCGTGTCCAACTCTTTGCGGCCCCACGGACTGCAGCACGCCAGGCATCCCTGTCCATCACCAACTCCTGGAGTTTACTCAAACTCATGCCCATTGAGTCGGTGATGTCATCCAACCATCCCATCCTGTGTCGTCCCCTTCTCCTCCCACCTTCAATCTTTCCCAGCATCAGGGTCTTATCAAATGAGTCAGTTCTTTGCATCAGATGGCCAAAGTATTGGAGTTTCAGCTTCAGCATCAGTCCTTCCAATGAATATTCAGGACTGATCTCCTTTAGGATGGACTGGTTGGACCTCCTTGCAGTCCAAGGGACTCTTAAGAGTCTTCTCCAACACCACAGTTCAGAAGTATCAATTCCTCACTCAGCTTTCTTTATAGTCCAACTCTCACATCGATACATGATTACTGGAAAAACCATAGCCTTGACTAGATGCACCTTTGTTGACAAAGTAACGTCTCTGCTTTTTAATATGCTGTCTAGGTTGGTCATAACTTTCCTTCCAAGAAGTAAGTGTCTTTTAATCTCATGGCTGCAGTCACCATCTGCGGTGATTTTGGAGCCCCCAAAAATAAAGTCTGCCACTGTTTCTACTGTTTCCCCATCTATTTGCCATAAAGTGATGGGACCAGATGCCATGATCTTTGTTTTCTGAATGTTGAGTTTCAAGCCAACTTTTTCACTCTCCTCTTTCACTTTCATCAAGAGACTCTTTATTTCTTCGCTTTCTGCCATAAGGGTGGTGTCATCTGCATATCTGAGGCTATTGATATAACCTTATTGATATAAAGGAGCTTCCCTTAGGTATACAAAAATTCTGAGAGGATTTCATTTTGCTTCACCCAGTGGGTTACAATAAATATAATTTAAATTTAATCGTAAAGGGTGGGTATTTTTAATAACCCCAGTTACTGATAAAGAGCCTAGGTAACAAGGCTGAAGTGGCAAAGGCGCAGAAAAGATGGATTCATGATGAGGATCCTAGGCCAGCAGTGTGAGGACACAGGAGTGAGTGTGATGCTCAGCGAGGGACGTGGAATGGGTGAAGTCGCAAAGAAGCGCTCTCATGGGCGGGGGGCCAGAGCGGGGAGATGGTACCGGGAAAGCTCTGCCGGGTGACATTGGCACTGGTTCCTGAAAGTGGAGAGAATTCTAACAGAGGAATGGGAGTGGTGGGGAGGTGATGAGCAAAGATACAGAACAGGCAAGCACAGGGCAGTTCTGGGGAAGCTTGAGGGACAAAGACAGCAGGACGGGCGGGTTCTATGGTGGGAGTTCAGGCTGGAATGGTAGAGGGGAGTCAGATTGTGAGGAGCCTCCACTCCCACACTCCTGAGGTTGATTTTTCCTGTCACAGGGCTGCCCAGATCCAGGGGCAGAAAAAGGAGGTGACGGGAGTCTCGTTTTCAGAGTTCAGGTGGGCTGAAGGTGTGTCGGATGGCAGTGTGTCGAAACTGGAGGAACACCTGGGAAACGGGGTGATGAGAATCATAACCAGGATGAAAGGGATGGGCGTCGGGTTGACATGGCAGCCTGAGTGGGGACCCAGAAGCAGGATCTAAACAAGTTATTTTGTTTCGTTTCTTAGTATAAGAAGAGAACTGAGCGTGTGTATAGGTCAGGGGAAGATTACTGGTAAAGAGGGCACCTGTTGACAATGTGGAGAACATAAAATAAAACAAAGCCCTGAAGCATTGCTTGAAAACTGTTAGACGTGAAAAGAGAACTGGCAACGTTTGGAAATTCGAGGTAGAGAAGAAGGCAGCTTTTACCAGACAGTCCTAATCAGTTTCATCAGGACTGGTACGTAGGCTCATCTGCTCAGAAAGATGGGAGTGAGTAAAGCTCGGGGAGCTTGGGGGAAGTGGTCGGGATCCTGTGGAAAATGAAGGAAAATACCTCTTGCAGGTAATTGGTAATTAGTGAAAGAGAGTGAACCTGACATGAATTACCGTGTGCCTTGTATCTGACCACCCCTGGATGTTATCAGCCTGCCCTACTGGTTAGCCAGACTGCATACAGTCATCCCTCAGTTTTCCATGATAAATGAAAACAGGTATAACATGAATAATTTAAATATCCAGCGAGGCCCCAAATCTCGTCAAGTATTAAGCTTCTTTTGCAAAATATCTTCATGTCAGAAGTGTCTTTTTTGACCATATTTGTATGTGTGGTTCTGTCAGGATGTGGAATCCCTCTGGCCCATGACAGCGCAGTGACCACAGGATCATTGATTGACTTAGTAAAGAACTTTGTTGTTCTAAGGGACCCGATTCAGTCACAGAATAGCTTTCAGGAGTCTACTGACCCCGTGAACAGGTGGACCCTGCCCAAAGAGAGCAGCAGTTTGGCAGCATGTAACAAAATTTAAAGTATATAGTCTCTTTTAGCTAGCACTTGCTCTGTGCAGTATTTGCTCTGCTAGAAGGAAAGCTCTGAGACCGCAGGGGTCGTGTCTGGTTGTTCATGCTGAGTTGGAAGTGCCGAGCCAGTTCCATGCATGTAATACATGCTCAGTACATGTTTGTTACAAAAACGTGTGACTGGAGCTCTTAAGAGTGCAAAGACACCGTTCTCCACCGCTGTTCCCTGACATCCAGCCAGATCATCTGTTACTTCTGTGCCTCTGCCGTGGTCCCTCTCGCACTGGGCCTTTGCACATGCCACCTGCCTCCTCATTCCTCTAGATTCTCTGATGACATGCTTTCATATGATTGTATCCTGTTCTTTCTGAGCTTTTATTCCATTTGGTGATTGTTTATGTGTTAATGTGATTCTTTGAATAACATCTTTCTAAAGCAAGATGGTATCTGTTCACCGTTATATCCCAAGGCCTGGCTTATACAGTGCTTGGCACAGAGTCAAATCCACGTATGCACACAGACACATGCACATGCTAAGAGTGAGCTTCTCTACAGCATTATTCATAACAGTGAACACTTGGAAATGACCCAAATGTCTCTCAACAAAGAAATAGGTAAACTGTGCTATAGTCACTGTTTGAAATTTAACGCAGATGAAATAAACAATGAGAGGAATTGTATATACTAAATCTGGGAAGTCATATGTGACATATTTATTATTGTATTCTTTAAAAAGCAAATTGCAAACTGTGCTGCATAGTGTAATCCTTTTTAATAAAAAATAAAACCCCCAAAATGTATATATTGTAGGTGAATAAGAAAAAGACTAGATGGATACACAATGAGCTCTTAATAGGTTCATTTTTGAGTTGTGGAATCAGAGCTCCAACTTTCAGTTCTTTTGTATGTAATTTATTTGAAAAAAAAAATGTAGCTTTTTTTGGCTGTAAACTTCATTCTCTGCCCTCTTCATTCATTAGTTCATTCAAGATATGTGCCAGGCACTGTGCTAAGCATTTTGTATATAACTAATAACAAGCTGCTCCTGAGTTGCTAAACTACTGGCTGGGACCACAAGCAAGTACACGGCCAATTTAGTTTAAGTGTTATAATGGGAGAAACTATAGAATACCTCGGACTGGGAATGGTCTGGATGGGTGAAGAGCACAGAGAGGCTCCCTAAGACTTTTTTGCTCAAGCTTTTATTTTTTGAGTGCATACTCTGTGCAGATCTCTTGGCTTATTTCAACACATTCTGTGTCCCCTGGAAACCCATAAGCTCTTGGAGAGAGCGTGCCTTTTTTTTTTTAGCACTCAGTAGCCGAACTGTACACCATGTGAGCTAATAGCCTCAGATTGGCAAGAAAGAGGGAGAATAACCTGGATGATCCAGTCACAGAACAGCGGGCCTCTGTGTAGTTAAGAGGGATGTGTGTCACTGTCTATAAAGATGTCACTCCCCCACGGATTCAGGGCCAATGACCCTCCTGAGTCTCGTTTCCCTTCGGGCCTCCTTAGCCCTTCTTATTCAGTTGCTTTATTCTAATGAAGCATGTCTTGGATTGCCCTTTTTTTTTCCCCCTCCCAGAGAAAATCTTTTTAATTGTTCACTAATTTCTTTTTAATCATGGTAATTTCTGAAATAAAATAATTGGTTTGAATGAGTAACTGTGGCGTGCTAGAGTGGGAAGGGGGAGCCAGTGCCTTCCAGCCTCGTATCAAGGACCACTTGCAGCAGCGCCCAGATCCTGAATGGCCTCACTTCACTCAACATATGCCTTTTTTGGTGTTTTGTTTCATAGAATATAATCCAGGAGTGTAAAAAGGGCGCCCTTGATGAGAGTCTCTGGGGACAATCCCACAGGAAGGTTTACCCAGGGCCTCTGTCAGGCTTGTCAACCCTTGGCTCCAGCCCATTGTTGCAGGGCGAGCTGTATGAGGGCGGAGAGGAGAGCACCACCCCCACAAAAGGCCATTCCAGAGTCACTTGGCCTCTGGTGGCTTCCATGCCACAATCGGATTTGCCATTCAGAGTTGGCTAATTCTCCCTTTTTTGTTTACAGACCTGATGGGCATTACCAGTCCCAAAAAGGTGGTCAGAAGCCCTGACTCTCTCATCCTGCTCTCAGCAGAGATTTAATAGCTGTGTCCTGCTGCAGCGAGGTTTTATGTTCCTCAGACTTCATTATTATTACAAAACATGCACTGGAGCTTCATCCTAAATAATTAAAAACCTCGGACAAAGAAAATGAGCCCAGCACATCCTGTGATACAGCAAACTGATTTTCTCCTGCACCACAGTCTGTTGGCCTACTAATTCCCCAAGCTCCAGAATTAACAATGGGCAGCTCTGTTCTTAAGAGAATTACCCAGGTTTGGCTCTGATTCCTTCTTTGTAATGGGGCAAAGGGGAGGGTTGGCTGGGTTCCTACCAGTCTCTCAAGGACTTCAGTGTGCTTCCCATTGTAATTAAGTATCACTGTAATAACAGACATGCCTAGTCCTTCATAATGTGGATCACTTCTGGAAGACAAAACACAGCTGCCCGTATGATGTGTCGTATATAGTTGTTTTCCACTTTAAAGACAAAAAGTGAGGGAAAAGAAAAACTGAAGCACTGAAGACAAAAAGTGAGGCTAGAAAGTCTCAGGCAGGTCCAGTCTGTTCTGAGGCACATAGTAAATAATCAGGGACATGAAGTGACTGAAAAATGATTATAATTGTGCTAGTTTCTCCCTTAAGTTGATAGTCTGGTTAAAAAAGGGAAGTTGAGGAGGGGCTGTTATATATTAAAAGGAACTAGAGAAATGAAATGCAGTAAATGTTCTTTGTTTGGATGTCCTGATTTGACCAAAACAAGTTTAAAAAGAAAGTAATTCTTAGATAAACAGTGGAATTTAAAAATGGACCAGGCCTGATACCAGTGATTATTCAGACTGTGTTCTATGTAATGAATATATTCTGAAACCTGGAGGGGTAAATGACCACTTTAGGACAAATGCCATTTACTCTGAAATACTTGAGCAGAAAAATGATAAAGGGTGGAGTGGTGAAGCAGATAGTAGAAGTCTGGCAAAGTCTGGATGATTGTTGAGTTATGGGGTTGGGTTACTGGGTTATGGTGATTCATTTGACCCCTCCCCAGACTTCTATGTATGTTTGAATAGTGGTGTCTTAAGGTGTTTGAGTTTGAGTAAGCTCCGGGAGTTGGTGATGGACAGGGAAGCCTGACGTGCTGCAGTCCATGAGGTCGCAGAGTTAGACATGACTGAGCAACTAAACTGAAGGTGACTGAGACCCAAGTTCTTTTGAAGGAAATAGCTTTTGTATTTTGTTAAGTAATTTACAAAACGTTCCATTTCAACTTCTTTGGTTGTAAATTCCTACATTTTAAAATGGGGATAATGGATTAACTAAATAAATGCTAATCCCCACCCCCACCCTCAAGATTTGTATGTAAAAAGTATGACCAGGTTTCCCCCCAGGATACCTCACTACCTCATCATACCTCCAACCGTTCTCTACTGAATCGCCCACATTTAGTATTTTGTAACTTAAGAATTTTCCATCTTGCTCTCTGCCTAGCCCTCTCTGTTCCTTGTCATCTGCCACAAGAAGGAAGGGAGTGTCAAGAGCTCTACTCCCACCAAAAGGCTATGGTAGCCTGCCCCTACCCTTCTGGGGGCTGGGACCAAGGGGAGGGTCTCCTGGGAGTGCCTCCACCTCACTGCTCACATCTGAGGCCTCCCGTACCTGTCACGTAACCAGGGTGAGTTCCCCGAATGTGACAAGATTGCCCAGTGGTCGGATCCCCTAACACCACGATTTGGGTATCACCACCGCCACTTATTAGCTGTGATCTTGGGCCAATCAATTGCGTCCCCTGTGCTTCAGTTTTTTCCCTTGGTTAAAGTGATGATAATAAATAGTTAGCTCACGAGGTGATGATTAAATGAAATAAATATATAAAGTAACTACTAGAGTGCTTTTCATAGAATAAATACTCATAAATATTTGTTACCATTCTTCTTAGGTTTTCGTATATAAAAAACATTTTGGGGAAATAATGCTTATGTGATTGATGAACAAAGTAATTTGTTATTTAGTCTCCCCATCTTATCACAAAGTACAAAATAATTCTGTTCAGTCAGTGTATTACTAGCAATACGGCTTTTTACTACTTGTGACTTAAAACTGGTATTTTGGGGATTTAGTAACACCCTTTTCTATGGGGCACAGTTAATATAAAGAGAATGAATGACATGCCATTCTGGAATGAACAAGAGTGTAGAAACTAGACATCTGAAACTGACATCGGATTGCTAGCTTTTTTCCTTATTGCCTTTTTGGACAATTTCTTGAGGCCACATCTCCCTCAACTCTGAAATGGGAACATGAGGCCTGCGGGGAGGTCCGTGATGGGGGTGAGGAGAGCCCCGAAGCCCTCACAGAGTTCCTGGTGTGTGAGAGTTGCTCTGCAGATGTGTCCAAGGTTATGGCAGCTTAGCACAATGTACTTGCTGAGAATGTGGGCGGGGGAGGTGACATACAGGACCAGTAGCCCCTGTGGGGAGACCCGCTGCACCCTGGCTGATGCTGCAGAATCTTGAGGCCCAAATCCAAGGACCTGCTTTTCTTGAATTCTTCTCAAGGTGCCAAACAGACAAGAACCTCTACATTTACCAATACTTGTATTAGAAATATTTGTATGACTTCCTAGTTCACCTCTTCATGACCCAGCTAGGGCAGACTGAAGTTTCTAAACCTCATAGTTTACCTATAAAATGGACAGTTTACCCTCAGAAAATCAGGAACTGAATGGAAGAATAAAACCATGTGACATTTCCGTAGAATTCTCCTTTACTAAATTCAAACATGAGTGTATTCTATCCACTTCTCCTTAATTTTTCTCCTATGCCAGAGGTTAAGCAAAAGCTTTGCAAGACATGACAAGAAATTTTTCTTTCATTTCAAAATCCATTTTATTAACTAAATAGCTGTATTATTTCCAAAAGGGATTGTTCAAGAATCTACTCAGAGATTCTTATCTATGTTGCATAAATGAAGCATTATTCACATAAGAATGGCCAGCATATATTTAATTTCCACACTAATAATGCCATAGAATAAGACCCAGGTCATGTTGATAGTCAATAATGCTCTTCAGCTTCAGTTTTTAACAAAGCATTGCTCATGGCTATTGTTAAAAATCACTCTCTGCAACACTGAGGGACTTTGTATCATTGAATGGGCTGTGATTACGAAATTCAGTCTCTTAAGATGGAAAACATCATCTCCCTCTAAATGCTTACATGAAAATGGGCATTGACCTAGAAGAAGTCAGTGTGGACATAAGTGGTAGCCAACACTGAATCTATTAATTTAAGATCATGTCCTCCTTTCTGTTTATTTTGCATTTGATGATCAGTTGTAAAAGTTGAAGGAGAGCTTCAGACCTCCTGAATGAATGTGCATGGCCTAAGGAATGGAAGAAGGTGTTTGTGATGGGTGGAGTGCTACAGAGGGATGGGGGAGAGCGGGGCGGTGGGGACTGACCACTGACTGGAAGGCCTGACTGTAAAAATGAGGTGAGGACAGAGGCATCGAGTGGGTTGGGTAACATTGGAGAGAACTCAGCCGACCTGAGTTCCCTAGATGCCGAGAAGGGCAAGTGAAATTAGAATCTGGTAAGTTTTTAAGTAACAAATTCGGTGCTCTCAACCTGTTGGAAAGCTGAAAAAGGAGACTTTCTGGATATAAATCTTGGCTTCTGAAAAAGGCAGAGTTTGGTAAAGTTAGTAATTAAAGACTTGCTTCTCATCCTGTGTCATGCCTAATGCAATGACCTGGCTTCAGAGCTCTAGTTCAAAGGGGTCTGTCCACAAGGATCCATTGCTTAACAATCTAAAATGGGCTTAAAGAGTGGGGGAAATACCAACTGAGAAATGAGAGGAAGGGATTCTTGGAATATGCTCTAACCATGTCACACTGAAAGAAAGAATAGCACTGCACATATTAGCATATTCTATATGCCTGGCGTAGAGGCCTCTGTTTCAAGAACTAGTGTGCTTCGCAAGGTTGTGACCTCATGTTTCCAGAAGGGCCAGCAAGGTGGAAGGAGAACCATCTTTTCCCTTCCTATACTTGAGGGCAGTGAGAGGACCCCACAGAAGTGGCAAAGGCAAGGCCCCTAAGCTGGAGCGCTGATGAAGGTATTAGGCATCATTCACATAGAAAGACATAACAATGGCAGTGTGTGCCAAGCTTTGCAAAATGAACTTGGACACTAAATTTTCTCTGAATATATGTATAGGGGCAAGATGAGTAAATTGCTAGATTCTTAAGATTTTAAAATAAGCACTTCCTTATCTTTTGCCCCCTGCCCCAAACACGACAAAACAAAACAAAACACCACCCTATTTTGCACAAGGGAAAGCATCCAAGGACAATAGGCAGAAACTATTGAAACTTTCAGAGGAAAGATAAGAATGCTGTTAGAAAAGCTAGAGATAGGGAGTTTGTGTAATGGGTTGGTCAGTGAGATTAGGCATGATAAGAATTGTTGAGAATATGTATGAGGATTTAAAAAATGGCAAAATGGATGCTGTTAAAAACAAAACAAAAAAAGCCTGAGTAAAGAACACTAAAGCTGCTTTATTTTTGCTGAAATGCATTTTATCTTTGAATGTTATGTTTAAGAATTAGAAAGTTAAAGAAGGTCTGAAATAAGGGCAGTTTTTTGAAAAACAAATTATGGAAATGGAAGCATTTTCTTTTAATACTGTGACTTTGAATGAGATGCTCTCACTTGACCAGTCTCTGGCCAGATGATTCCAGCACAAAGATGTCAGCTCTTTTGAACACTCAGCGTGGGTATCCTCATCACCTCTCCTCCATTGTATTTGTGTTAGACATTTTGTAACACGTTTCTGATTCTCCTATTTCTCTTAGGAAGTTAGGAAATGAGTACTATTGAAATTGCCTTACACACAACCTCGGCAATGCTGGGTTGCTTGGGTAAATTTATGAAGTTTTTACAGTCAAATCAAATATTTGAGGTTTGACAGAGACTGTGGGGGATTCTAGGATCATGCTGTTCTACCTGCCCAAATAACCAATGCAAAGATATGTGCAAAGAGGAAATTAAAATGAGAAGAGAATTAAGATGCTTTATTTCCATGAGAATGTGGTGTTCGAGAGAAAAATATTTTGAGTAGAAATTTTACTAAAATGCTAAAGAATAAAGTATAAAGTGTGTCAAGCAAATAAATCAGTGTGTTTGGAGGATTAGTTTTTATGTGTTTTGTTAGTAAATAAAAGGAACAACTAAATCGTAGTTTTAAGTTCAGTGTGTATGATTTAGTGTGTTACAGAATTTCTGCATATGAAATTAATACAAATTGACTTCGACAGAAACATTATCTCATAACTGGAAAATTATTCCAACGATCAAGACAAAAGCTTCAAATTGGAATAAGTTGGCAATTTATTAAAATTTCTAGGCTATGGTAACGTAAGATTCTGGGGAAACATAACAAAAGAATTGATAGGTGGCAGTGCATTAGATAAGAATAAACAGTGATTTATTTTGACGAAGAGAAGCAGACTAATTGAATACAGTGAGCAGAACCCATCAGAGACTATGATAATAAAGGAAAGAGAGAAAAGTGTAGAATGATTTTGCCTCGTATCAAGCGTCTAGTGAGACAGCAAATTGAAAATGACCTTGCAACAGGACATGGAACGTGGAGAGATCAACACTGTGTCAATAAGCATTGGGGTAATGATCCTTCTTTGAAAATACCCTGAAAAACACCTGGAATGCCATATTTACAGACAAAGGTAAGATGCTCGAAACAGGTCAGAAATTAATAAACATTCTTATCCAAGATTAGATACAATTAAATTAATTTTTGAAATAATCAACTCAGTATGTATATTTTGACTAACAGGGGAATAAATTAAAAAGTGTCTTGAGGGGTTTAGTTGAAAAGATGATACATACTGTTTGAAGAGAAACTGGGTCTAAAAAATGAGAGTGACAAAGGGGAGTTCAGGCTTATAAGTAGAATATTAGATTTTTCTGGTTTTCTGATTTAATTCTTCATGTTGCAAATACAGTCTCTTCTATGACCCCTCCCGTTCTCTCCTCTCTTAGGGGCACATGGCTTTAGTGCTCTGGTGCATCAGACACTTAAGGGACTTTGCTGGGCTAATTGCTCGTGAGTCATCTGGAGGCTCCCACTCTGCTCTTCTGATTTACAGGAACGATCATCTTCCTTATCTTGCTCGTAAACCCACGCCAAAGACTGTTTTCCAAAAGCAGACAGTCTTCTCAACCAGAGTCCCATGTGCAGAAGAAACAGACTAAATGTTGAGTGTTTTAGATTCAGGTTTCTTTCTTTCTTTCTTTCTTTTTTTTTCTTTCAAGGCAAGCAGAACTCCAACCGCAAGGCAACCCCAAATAGGTATTTTAAGAGTGACCTTATACTGAGGCATTAGGGCACTGGTGACAGTTACCAGACATTTCACCTGTTTTCGCTCTTGCAGCTAACCACTGGCCTCCTTCCTGCCTCTCTCCCACCACACCCAGTCAAGTTGTTTAGCTGAGCTGTTATTGCTATGCTTTCTTCATTAGATATTTTCTCTGGGAATGCTCATTTTGAAAGATCAGAGTTCCAGAAATCATCCAAGAATTACTACTCTGAAATATGTATAGTAACAGGAGGAATTATTGCTAGTTATCTAGAATGAGATTCTCAAACTTTTTAGTCTCAGTACCTCTTTACATTTTTAAAAATTGTTGTGGACTCTAGCATAGACTTTTGTTTATATGGATGAGGTCTACTGATGTTTACCGTATGAAAAATTAAAATTGAGACACTGTCAAAACACAAACATATACAAGCACACATTTCATTAATTGTCAGAGCAACAGACATCATCACATGTTTCTCTCGCCTCTGGAAAACTCCACTGTACCATCATGAGAAAATGTGAACAATAAAGGCACAACATGTCTTACTATTAACCGAGAAAGCAATTAAACCCTTCAGACCTTCTTCAGGGATCTTAGCAACCCCAGGGGTAGCCAGATCATACTGTGAGAGAACTACTGATCCAGATTGCTAATTGCTAAGAAATAGAATTATTAAAAGACCTAATAGTTAGCTCATAATGAGTGTTTAATAATGCATATTTTAAAGTGTATGAATGAAATAATACTAGTTGTAACATGACATTCAGTAAAAGTACAACAGAACATTAAGTGTGTGTATATTAATTATATGATTATATATACTAATTATATAGTAACATTTTATAACATGTGTAGCATTCATATAATATATTGAGTCTATGTATTTAATATTAAGACTAATAATATGAACATTTTGCTTCATCTGGTAGGATTACGTATATTTGAAGATTCTCTAAATCTCCAGCTGTGACAGCTAGAACAGACTAATGTCCCCAGTGTAATTGGCATTCCTTACCTGTGTGCATAAGCATCAAACTACATATGAAGCAGCAAAACTAGTCTTGTCTTTGGGGAAGATAGAAGTTTAGGGAGTGAAGCAGTCACATAGGAAACAATCTGATGATTTGTTTTAAGCCTTGTAATCAGTCTTTGGCTGAGCCCTGAAAACAGTTTCTTTATTTTCTTTGATAAAGGCAAAAAAAGGTATTAAATCCATTTTGATTTAAAATTATAACCTGAAAGAACAGGTAAATTTGCTTTAAGATCTTTACCTTGAAATGCAGGATATGTGTCTTCAGTTTTTAGCAACATTAGATGTATCTGCCAGTGCTCAGGAACTATGCTTCATTCATTTGTTACATCATCAGTCAAAGCAAGCACAGAGCTCTTTGACAAACGTGGGAGACCCCACTCAGCTTTTCTAGTTAGCTGCTTCTCTATTTTTGGGGGGTTGCTGAAGTAGTAGCTGTGCTAAGCTTGCTTTACTAGAGCAGATAGAAGCAGCTTGTCCAGCATTTTCTTTCTTTCTTTTTTTTTTTTTTTTGATTGACTGTACAGCCACCGATATTTCAGTCTTAATAAAGTTTATTTTACATTCCTTATTCTTTCATTTGTTTTCTAAACACCCTATTATTAGATAATATAAGTTTGAATATTTCACCAGCCAAAATCTTTCCTGCTAACCTTTGTTTTGAGCCAATGGAATCCATTTTTTTAAAAAATTGAGAATTCATTCCAGGATTCTAAGGGGCATTCTTTCTGCACTGCAGCAACATAATGCTCTGACTTTCTAGGAGAAATGGTTCAAATGTGAGAAGTTAGCTACTAAGATGCTTCTTTTTTCCTGAAACTCACAGTCACTGCTAAAATTTCAGTTTAGGTAAGTTGTATTAATATATTTTTCTGACAGGTTTCCCCAGTTTTATTTAATTTTTCAAAATTAAAAATGGCACTACCATTCTTTTTAAATGCTGAGAACAGTATATTAGAGCATTTTAATAGGTCATTAAATCATATTAAAAGTTGAAACCTTAAGGGGAAGATTTTTATATTCTTTTAGCATCAGCATTTATTGAATTTGAACCTGTTTTCAACAAAAGACATATTGTCAAGATGATAATACCACTTTTCTTGTCCTTAAAGGTAAAGCTCTTATTCCTCTTCTGTGCTCTGCTTATACTCAGTACTCCTGACCACCAAATGTGACGGGTCCCCCCCACACCAGGCACTTCTATGACACCAGCCAATATCCTACAGTTCAATTCAGTTCTGACACTTCTTTACCTGTAGTTCGTTTCAGACCCCACTGGCAAAGGGCTCAGTATCACAAGACTGCCCCCTAACCACACTTCTGGTGCTGATCTCAAATCCCGGTTATTCCATGGGCTTCTGACCAGCCAGTTATAAATCAGAGGTTTCCCCAGCCGTCTCCTTGGGTTTGGCAATTTGCTAGAGTAGCTCAAAGAACTCAGAATACAGTTTGCTTATTAGAATACTCATCTTTTATAAAGGACTATAGCCCGGGAAGGGCTTCCTAGGTGGTTCAGTGGCTGAGACTTCATGCTCCCAAGGCAGGGGGCCTGGGTTTGATCCCTGGTCGGGAAACTAAACCCTACATGCCATACAACTAATAAATTTATTTCAGCTTCCCAGGTGGTGGTAGTGGTAAGAGTCCTCCCAGTCCCATGGCAACCCACTCCAGTATTTTTGCCTGGAAAATCCCATGGACAGAGGAACCTGGTGGGCTGCAGTCCACGGGGCTGCAGCGAATTGGATACGACTGAGTGGCTGAGCACATACATAACCCAGGAACAGCTAGAAAGAGGAGATGCACAGGGCAAGGTATGTGGAAGGGCATGGTGCTCCCTTGGCCTTTCCATAGGAGATATACCACCCTCCCAGCATGCCCAGCCTGTGTTGGAGGAGGTCATCAAATCTCCTACTTTAGGGGTTTTTATAGAGGCTTAATGATGTAGGCATGGTTGACTAAATCATTGGCTACTGGTGACTGATTCAATTGAAAAGTGAGTGTTAGTCGCTCAGTTGTGTCGGACTCTTTGTGACCCCATGAACTGTATGTAGCCTGCTAGGCTCCTCTGTCCATCGGATTTTCCAGACAAGAATACTGGAGTGGGCTGCCATTTCCTTCTCCAGGTGATCTTCCCAGCCCAGGAATCGAACCCAGGTCTCCTGACTTGGAGGCAGACTCTTTACCATCTGAGCTACCAGGGAAGCAGGGTCTCTCTAATCCTGTGGTTACTTTCCCCAGAGCAACCAACCCCTATCGTAGAGGCTTTCCAAAAACCACTCATTAACATAAACTCTCTTGTGTTTGGAAAGGGCTTGTTGTACATAGATAACAAAAGATTCTCCTTTCACCTTAATGAAAAGTGTCACTTAGGAAATTCCAGAAGTTTTAGGAACTCTACCAGGTATGGGGGTGAATACCAGATACATATTTCTTATTATAAATCACAGCAATCACAGTCCTCATCCTTTTCTTTTCTCTCTCATCTTAGAAGTTTCCTCTTTCACTCTCATTTTTTAAAAATCAGTTTTAGGGAAATACAAGTTATGCACAATCATGAATAATTTAGTGAGTTTAAAAAGGGACTTTTCCATCTCTAGTGAGACAATAACTGTAGATTTGGGGGCTGGTAATTTCAAAATCATAAAGACAAAAGATCATTTTTGTGAGTTGTAAATCTAGAATAGCTCCTAAGAAAGTTAAAAAAAAATCTAATTTATAGTATCATTTAAATCTAATTTATACTGTTATTTAAATCTAATTATAAATTTAATTTATATTTTTCTAATTTATATTTTTTTGTGCTTTTTCTCTCTTCCCAAACTCTGTTACTAAAACACAGTTAACCCTCAGGAGAGCTGTTCAGGTCAGGGATAGACCTTTTTGGTGTTTTTTGTTTTTTTTTTTCTTTTCTTTCCCCTTACCAATAGAAAGAAATGAGTTCATTAAAACCTACAGAGCCCACAGTGTCCAGCAGAGCTCTGTTACAATTCCATTTTGTTTTGGGGCTCTTGTTTTCATCTTCATCTTTATTTTGCTTTGTATCTGGCTTGTTTGGCATTCTTAGCTCTGTGAGCATGCTGATTTCCTGAAAATGAGCAGAACTTACAGGTCTGTGTACTTATGTGTCTGAGGGTCCCAAAAAGCCAAGACCTTGAGCACATCTCTTTTCCCTGAACTTCAGTTTTCTTAGTTGTAAAATGAAGATGCGAAACTAAGAGATCTCTAAAGTCCATCCCAGCCCTGCTATTATAGTAACAGTAATAATCCCTAACTTTGAATAGCTTGTTATGGACCAGGAATTTGTGTCTTATTTAGCCTTTAGAAATTCAGCAGGTAGATACCACTATTTTCTCCGTTTTACGTATAAGGCTTTGACAAGTCAGTGGATATTTCCAAAGTTACAAAACTCTTGAGTCGTAGAGCTGGGATTTCAAGCCATGATCATCTTATACAATCGCTTTTCTCCCCTCTGCCTGCTGCTTCCTAAAAAGGGGAAGGTCATTGGCCACCATTTTTATTGAGGGCTTACTCTGTGGCCTGCAAACTGGTGCAGAGTCCTATGATGTAAATATTATTAGCTTGGTTTTGTAGACAAGGAAATTGAGGCTCAGAGATAATAAAGTTGTTTAAGAAACAGCCACTAGTAAATAAGGAAATTTTTGAATCAAAATCTCTTAACAAAGCTTTCACTCTTAAATGCCCCTGAGGGATCCTAACTCATGAAGGCTTGGTTGAGAAAGGAGGAGAAGGAATGGGAGGGCCAAACTCCTCTCATCAGCGTCTGTGATTCTGAGCTGCAGCTGTCCATAAAACAGCTGTCTTTCTGGATCTGAGGTCACATGCAAGAAGGCATGGATAGACGATAATGGAGCTTTGACAAGCTGTTAGGGACTGGAAGTCAGTGACCATATTCTGAATAGAATAAGTCCCAAGTGCTGAGTTTGTTTCTTTCCAGGACCACTTTGATGGCCTGTGGGTTAGCTAGAGGGACCCAGCATTTTAAAAAATTGCACCAGAGCAGTGATTCTCAAATTATAGTCCCCGAACCAGAACCATCATTATTTCTTGGGAACTTGTTAGAAGTGTAGATTCTCAGGTCCTACCCTAGATCCACTGAATCAGGAACATGGGAGGAGTGGGACCCAGGAGTCTGTTTAAACAGTCCCTTCTGATGATTCTGATACAGACTTCAGGGTTCTGAGCTGCTACACCAGACAGTAGGCACTCTTCTATCGGCATTGTGGCTGCCTGCGAGACACGCGCTTGGGTAGAGGGTCAGTCTTCAAAACTGAGGTTTTGAGCGTGTTGCTTTTGTCTTTTACTGTTGCACGCACAACATCTTATCTTGGCGAATAAACAAATGTCCTAATGGTAAAATACCTGCCACTTCTCCAAAACAAGGTCACTTGCAGTGTGGTATTAAATGCACATCCTTAGAGACCTGATTTAAGAGTAGGAAGGTGGGTCCAGGAAACCTGGACAGATGGGTTTATTGAATTTCTCCCATTTTACAACCTTTTTTCCCTTCATGGAAATGCTGCCACGACTTTGGCTCTCTGAACAGTTTAGGAAAGAGAAATGAACTGCAATCTTTTGCCCTTAGAACCAAGGAGAGAGAGGGTCAGGGGTAGCCAGTACTTGGAGACAGTGGACGCTTCTGGCTTTCTTTTGGAAGAAGCTTCACAGTCCGTTGTCATTTAAGGGCTAAACTGTAACCCAAAATTGGAAAGGAGAGAAGAGTACTTCCTCCTCAAAATCTCCCTCTCTAAACCCTGACCCTTGTTAAGCTACCTAGTGCAGATTTCTGGCAAATTTCTTAATCCACAGTGTCCCTGGGACAGTGGCCCTTCCCTAGTAAAAGGAATGAAGTGTAGGGTGTACCCGCAGGAGACGAGTGTGCCAACTGGACCTCAAAATTGAACAGCCACAGCCTGACCCCTCTGGGAACAGATGAGCCTTCCTAAGGGCAGTGATCAAAGGCACGATGTATAGGCTGGAGTTCTGACCTCAGTCTGAGGGGGGCAGGTGTGGCAGACAGCGTATTCTCTAGGCATCTCCATTCTTTGCCACTGGGAAGACCTGGGATTCCTAACTCCTTATTCATCATTATGGAAAGTTTTGCTTTTGTTGCAGCTTGCTTCATTCATTGTGTTCTTTGATGCTTTAATTTTTTTTGTTCCCATTTCAAATAAACCCCCTTTGATTTCATAATCGTTTGCCTTTGCTCTTGCTCTGAAATACAGCAGTTGGAGACTTGGGGCAAAATGGCCAGTGTGCCGACTAGAGTCAGCCAGTAGGGAACGTCCTGAAGGCAGCTGGTGCTCTGGGCAGACTGGAGGAGGAAGGCTCCACACGCCCGTAGGAACGTGCCGGAGCAAGTGCGGGAGGACTCACCTACACAACTTCACGAGGGAATGTGTAATGTATCCTTCGCTCCCCCCATTTCCAACCCCGAGAGTATTTCTGAAGTTAAGAAGTGTTAGTCGCTTTGAGCATGTTTGGGGCTGGCTGCTGCTTCTGGTAGTTTTGCACGACTTTCTTCACACTCAGAGCAACCACCCAGTCAGGAATTTTGTCTGTCTTCAGGGAAGTCTCCCTCCTTGTCTGTTTAGGGAACATATTAGGTAAGGCAAGACATCCTTTGTTCTCAGATAAACCCATTTTTCCCGAAACACCAAAATCTTGAGAACTGGCGAGCCTGTGGCAGTGTTGGACGAACTTGGTGGTTTCTACTTCACTATTATTTTGGGTGGGGGTCGGCAGTTTGGGGTGGGGGTGAGTCAACAGAGCTCTGACGAAGGTGTGACAGCCTGGAAGGGAGTAAATTTTCCTCAGAAAATAACGACTGTTCATACCCTGGTTCACATGTGAGCCGTAGACTTACCAGGGAAGCAAGTACGTTGAAATCCAAGCCTTGGAAAAAAAAACAAGAACAGCCCCTTTTTCCTGTGAGAAAGAATCACTTACTGTTCCTCAGGCTACTTAGAGAAGCTCCCTTCCCTGCGTCTCTGTTCCTTCTCTGTGAAAGCGGCAGTGAGCGTCTCAGGTGAGTGGAGCACCGGGTGTCTCTGCCGAAGCAGTTCTGTGACTCCATGCGTGGTGTGATGTCACTTCCCCAGGCGCTGGGAGAGGGGAGGCTGAAGCGTGCTGTGGAGAGTCGGGCTAAAGACTCTGTTGTTTATGCTGGGAGATGACTAGATGGGGGTACGAATTTGATTTTAGTTAACTGATGGAATTCAGATGGGGAAAACATGTTCCTTTATATCTCCAACTTATTATACTGTATTTTCCCAGTCACCTCAATGTCACAATTGATTTTACTCATCACTTTGTTACTCTTAGAGTTTCTTGGGGGTTAAAAAGCTATGAACTGAAATGTTTGCATTCCGATTTCAAGAATTTGCTTTTTCCGTAGAAGGGTGCTGACTCTGTTAAGCATGCCTTTGGTATATGTGTATGCCAAGAACAACAGGCTTGGTGGAGTGGAAATCATTAACAGAGCTAAACTCTCTGTTAGTTTCGCTCTGAATCAGTATCATGTTCTTAGGTATTTCTTCTGCACGTGGATACTTTTAAATATTTTTTCTCCATTACAAAAGTAATTAGAAAATACAGATAAATGAAAAGAAAAAATTTCTATCAAATAGCCTTATCATGAATACTTGTGGAATATATCCTTCTCGTCTTTTTTTCTTTTGCTTTTCCTTTTTCTCTCTTATCAAAAACTGGAACTCAGCCTGTCATTTTCTCGAACCTCATTGTGAGTGCCTTCTCGTGTCATTTGACCATCTTTTCTAGCCCAAATTGGTGACTGTGCAGGTTCCCATTGTATGGCTTATAAATAGCTTGTGTAATCCACTGAGATTGTGGGATATTTAGACTATGTCTAGCTGTTCATTAATACAAGGAATGCTGCAGTGAAATTCTTGAAAAACGTTTACACTTGCTTGATTGCAACTTTCAGATAAATTCCTGGAAGTGTTATTTGCTCATTCCCAAGCTTTTGCCACACCCCCCTCCAGGAGGGCTTATTTTTCTGGGATTCTGGGTTCAGTTTAGATCACTTAAATATAAGATTTCAAACAGCATGTCTCCTCTCTCATTTTGCACGTTACTTTTCTATTTTGTATATCATCTGGGGAAAGAGAGAAGAAATTCAAATGGACTCCTTTGTTAACTGGGCCTGTTTTTCTCAAAACTGAACTCTTGGCAGTGCATTCATAATATCGTTTAAAATCTCGGCTGATTGAGTCAACAGGACTTAGAGTAGGAATCCTCTATACACCCTTGGTTGGTGTCCATAAAACTCCATGAAAGACAATAATTGGGCAGAAAACAGGTTGTGACTGACAGGGTCAATCAACTCTTTCATCTGACTAAAAAAAATTAGAGGGTCACCAGAGAGATTCTGAGCCCCTCCTGTGAACCATTCTGGGTGCTTGGAGCAAAGCAGTGAGCAGTTTCTGTACCTGTGCCGCTGACCTGGCAGCATCCAGGGGGAGGTGGTGTGCAACAGTTTGCGTAGTGTGTGATAAGACGTCAGTGTCACAAGAACAAAATAGACCGTAGTGTAAGGAGGATGGGCCAGAATGTACAGAATGAAGGAAGATGTTGGCCTCAGTGAGATGCCGACATCTGGGCCAAGAATTTGTAGGAGAGAAGGATGGAGTATGCCGACCTATACCTGGCAGGGACGTGCCATGGTCCAGGACTGCAAGGGCCGAAGAGTTGTTGCATACCCAGGCACACCAATCCAGAAGTACTCAGCCCCAGTACCTGCCTTGCTGTGTTCATCTGGAGGACTGTCTTGAGGAGCCAGGCCTGTCATGCTGGGGCAGGCCCTGGGAAGCCTATCCTTTTCATATAACTAAAAGTACAAAACATCCTCTGTGCATACCTGGGTCAGCTGAGTAAACAAATGGAAAAGAAATTGGGCTCAGAAGGAACCAAAAACTCTCTACAATGAATGAGAATTCTTTCCCCTAGTGAGCTAAATAAAATTTAGGATGCCATGAAATTCATGAAGTAGGCTTTCTGAAATAAAAGATAGTCTAGTGAAATATTTAGGCTTATTGGTAACATCAAAACTGCATGAGAAAGGGTATAAATAATCCCATTTGGAATTCAGTGGACTGTATAGGTGATTTTGAAACCCTAAACCCAAAAGGATCAGCCAGGGCATCTTTCTCAGCTCGCCCCATTTTACAGTGGGGAAACTGAGGTACAGGTAGTTGCAGGACTTGTTCCCCGGCTGGCATGAACTCACTGCTGAGTCGCTGTGAGCCGGATTCACAGAGACCTGTGTTTGCTCCCACCATGGGTCTCTCCCAGGGCCTATGTGTTTCCGTTTCCCTCACACTTCCTTGTTCATCAGAAGGACTGATTGATAAATACATTTCTAAATAACATCAATTATGAGATAATTTCCTCTCACCTTTCCTTGAACTGATAATCAATTTCTACTCATTAATGTGCTGTGTGGCATGCTTAACTATAAACAAATTACTGAACTCTATTTTCCTTGAAAGAAGATGTGCTGTACATATCATCAGAACCAGATGGAGCTGGTAAAATTCATCTAACCAGGATTTTTCAAACCCAGCAACACAGCAGAACCCAAGGGGTAGAATTAAGTTTCACCTTAGTGAACTGATTAGATGAGATTGTTTTGTTCTGGTCTGATTTGTTTATAGACACAGCTCAGATCTTTCTGTTGAAGCTTACTCTATCAAATCTGTCCCTTGAGTGGTAACATTGTAAGAATATGGTTTTGTCATCAATAAAGCCATTGTGTATAATATCTATTAGATATTGAGTGGTCGTTGTCAAGAATATAATCATCAGAGCTAGAATTTGCCCTTGTAATAAGTCCATATTAGATATTACTCAAAGGTGTTTGTTCAATAAGAGTAAGCCATCTCTAAGAACAATTTAAGAATGACTTGCCACAGAAAAATAGGCATTTTAGAATTACAGTTAAAACTGCAGTCTTTTCCTGTATCTTTTCCAGATTTTTCACATGCTCCTTGTTATTATTTTTCAGACTCATCATTTTATTCATTTTAAAGTGTTACTCAAAATCTCTTATAAACTTCAAAATTTTTATCTTAAATAGTTTACTTAATAGCTGTAAGCCCAATTGTGTCCGACTCTTTGCAGCCCCATGGACTGTAGCCCACCAGGCTCCTCTGCATATGGAATTTTCTAGGCAAGAATTCTAGAATGTGTTGTCATTTCCTTTTCCAGGGAATCTTCACCACCCAAGGATAGAACCCTCAACTCCTACATTGACAGGTGTTTTCTTTACCACTAGTGCCACCTGGGCACCCCAAATAGCACTGTGACTGACCTTAATTTTTACTCCTCCCCACTTAATTAATACCCTAGGAGAGTATTTATCATGATTTCTTTGTCAAATGATTAGAGATTGAAAAGTGGCCCTGGGAAACACAAGAAAGCCAACATACTTGGCATATTTTATGGCCCAGGAAGTGTGCACATGTTTTATATGCTACACCTTTAAGTCCCTGAGACACTCTGTTTTAGAGACGAAGAACCCAACCCACAAAGATTAAATTGCCTGAGTCATATAACCTGTAAGGCGCAAACGTGCACATGGACCCCAGCCGTTCTGAATTTAAAGCACATAGTTTTCCAGTCTTCTTTCTCCTTCCCTTCATGGCATTATCCTGGACCATTTTTTCCAGACTGAATATAAAAATTTTGAGTAGTGTTTTTACATTTGGAGAGGCTTCTGAAAAAAAGTTTTTTTTCCTACACTGCTTTGGCATGATTCCCACCAGAGAGCCAGAACTTTATCCATCTAATATTCCTGTGTGTACTGGCAGTCAAGGCAGATACTAAACAACAGCAGTAATTCATTCAGCAAATTTATTGATCATGACATCAAATTATGAAATTATGTGCTAGGGTTCAAGGAGAGAATGAGACTCTTCACTTCCGTCCTCATGGAGCACACCCCTGGGGGAGGGATGTGGTCATTCCAAATGTGATGACCAGGTCGAATGGGAAAGCAGTTGGTGTGTGGGAGAGAGTTAAAAGGTAAGCTTTGAGACTTCCCTGGCAGTACAGTGGTTAAGATTCCACACTTCTACTTCAGGGGGCATGCATTCGATCCCTGGTTGGGGAATTAAGATCCCATATGCCATGTAGCATGCCCCTGCCCACCCCCCCGCCCCCCCCCCCGCCCCCCGCCAAAAAAAAGTAAGCTTTAGCCGGTGGGCTGGACTACCCATTGCATTGGACGTTGTGGGTGGGGTACAGGAATGACTCACTCACCAGAGCTAATAGAACTTGAACCTTAGGGCAATAAATCAGAATTAGGATGACAGTGGTAAGTGGTCATGGCGGAGGGACTCTGTCGTTTGCAGGGCAGTTTACACCCATTTCCTCCTGCCCTGGCTCAGTGAAAATGTTTTATTCCTGTTAGATTGTTTGAGTAGAAAATAGGATCATAATAGTTTCATATGAACATTTTTTGATTAAAGCAGAATACTTCAGTTGTATCACATCTCTCCTCAAATAACAACCTTCATTTTGGGAGGATGAACATGTATTACCCACCTGTGTTTCTTCCACTTGGCAGAGTTCCCAATTTAAAAAATAATGCAGCAGTCTCTCAACAAATGTACAGAATCTGTGCTTGAAAATGTATTAACTTGTCAGCTATCAGTTCCACTTCCCTGAAACTTGAATCTATTTCAGGTGTCCTTTGAAAAGAACTGATGGGTTTTTACCCACTCTCATCAATACATCCAGTGTTTGAGGAGCTCTGTTACTGAGGCCATGCAGTTAGTATTCAAATCTCATGAAAAACCTATAGTAATAATAACCTTCATAATGACAGTCTCTGAAATGAAGCAGGGAATGTAAACAAGTTATATGAGAATGCAGAATATTTGAATAGCTACTCCAGTATCCTTTGGAGAGAGTTGGTCTGCAAGACAAACATTAGACACATTATCAGAGAAAAATGTTACAGGATAATTACAGTGACCCATTCATTCATAGGACTTTCTCATCCTTCTTGGGAATGTCAGATTAAAAATGGTTCATCTCAGGTGTTTCCAAGTATGGGTTTTTTGGCTAGTATATTGAAAATAAATTTAGTTGAAAGGATTTATTACATTTAATTTATAATATAGTAGACGTGAAAATCTATTTTAATTGATTTTTCCTCAGTTGCTCTGTATGGAGCATTTTGGCCTTTTAAGGCTATATTTTGTGGTTAGGAGGTAATGAATGTCAAGTGGAGGGTAATGCTGTCGTAGAGTTTATGCTCCTGCAGTTCTCCAGTTTTTAATTGCTTTCACAGAGACCAGAGTGGAAGCCAGCTTACTGATTTATTACCGGATAACCAGGGGCAAGTCCCACTCCTTTCTTCAGTAGAACAGGCATACTTACCTTATAGGGTTGTTGGGACGCTAGAGAGAGATAAGGATCAAATGAGCATTAAAGTTCTGTGCTTAGCACAATGCCTGGCACCCCGTAAGCAATCCCTTCATAAACCTTAGCCGAAAACAGTGACTTTAGGGCAGTTCTTTCTGGAGCTGTGTTTGCCTATCCTTGTTTTAGAGTTGAAACAGCAGCAGAGCAGCTGTAACAGACACCTTTTAAAAAGTCAGCAGTTAGACTGTGTGTGAATGGGGAGGGTTACAGAGAATGTGATATTTGTTTTTTCATTTTAGCTATGATATAAAGTGTCTTTTAAAATATGATGAAATAACCCTGGTGGTATGCAGATATGGCACAAAATGGTTTGGTGGAATACGAGGGTGACTGGATTGGGGAAGCTGCTGCCTGGCATGCACCTCACTTTCTGTAGGTCTCTCTCTCCGCTGTCTCCTCTTTTCAACCAAACTCTCCATTCCCCCTGCACCCCAAAAAATAGCAGCGGTGAGTTAAGTCAGCCCAGTTGTCGTGTGGATAGAGGGTGGGTTGGGATTAGGTTCTAGTTTATTAATTGACTGACCATGGCACTAGGCATGTGGAATCTTAGTTCCCTGCCCAGGGATTGAACCTGCACCTCCTGCATTGGGATCACAGAGTCTTAACCACTGGACTGCCAGAGAAATCCCAAAGTTCTTTGTTTGTGTACTTAGACACTCAGTTGTGTCCGACTCTTTGTGACCCCATGCACTGCAGCCCGCCAGGCAGGCAAGAATACTGGAGCAGGTTGTCATGCCCTCCTCCAGGGGATCTTCCCAACCCAGGGATCAAACCCAGGTCTCCTGCATTGCAGGTGGATTCTTTACCATCTGAGCCACCAGGGAAGCCCAAGAATACTGGAGTGGTTAGCCTATCCCTTCTCCAGTTTGGCTTTCCTGAATTCTGTGGTGGAGCATGGTCTTTCTGTCACTCACTCTGAGAGGTTCCCATCATCTGCATGACTGAAATGTAAAGTGATGATGCCTCCACATTTTGGCTTCTGTGATTCTCTTTGTTGCCAGGAAAGGGGTGATGAGCTCAGCTTCTGAGGCTCTTTATTGGCATTAAAGTTGGCTCTGGTCTATGGAAGTGGGCATTTTCCAAGACATGTCGCCATTCCCAAGAGCTCCATGGAGATATATTTGCGGGAAGCAAATCCAATCAGCAGATGGACCCGTCTGTGGTGATGGTCAGAATCTTAGCCTAGTAGCTTATTGGCCTGACTGGTGGTTCCTTCCTTCCTTTGGGGGATGGTTAGCACATATGATTGTTGTTGAGCCTAATAAAAAGTTAAGGTATATTTATGTTTACTGTTCTAACTGCTAGCAAGTGAAAGTTGCTCAGTCATGTCTGACTATACAGTCCATGGAATTCTCCAGGCCAGAATACTGGAGTGGGTAGCCTATCCCTTCTCCAGGGGATCTTCCTGACCTAGGGATTGAACCCAGGTCTCCCTCATTGTAGGTGGATTCTTTACCAACTGAGCCACAAGGGAAGCCCTACTAACTACAAAGATGTGGGCTAATGTAGCCGCCTGTCCTTTGACTAGAGAGATTCACATAGCCTGTGTAGAGTATTTAATTTCTAACACAAGTGGAAGCAGTTCTGGGATGTAGGGTATCCAGCTGCCCTTTTTAAAATTTGAAGTGTGTTGGTTATCTGAAGCAATGATAAAGTCGTCTCTTAACCTCTCCTTTGCTATTCATTCAGGCCTAACCCGAGAATTTGTTTTTCAGTGATCTCAGTGGGTCAAATAAATCACATTGAACTTGAAACTTTAGATGGCTTACCTTGCCAGGCTACCCTGAATGTAAGTAGAAATGGTTGGACTGCAGTCCATGGAGTCACAAAAGAGTCGGGCACGACTTGGCAACCAAACAACCAGTGACTCCAGGGGGCTCTGAGGATCATAGGGAAAGCCGCCTGCCCCAGAGGCTGCCTCCAGCCTTGACATGACCAGTTCCTTTCTCTTGAGGCTGCTGTTAACTAGCTTTATCTGGGCTCCTGGGCTAAAGGGATAGATTGAAATCGGGTGGGCAGCACAAGGAGGTGGAAGGAAGAGCATCTTGGAACCTGGGTCACTGTCCCAAGAGTTTATGCCTTGGCCAAAAGTAGGTAGAAAGTTCCCGAGAGGGTGAGACAGACTCATTTCACCTTCTTTATGGATTTACACAAGGCAGGTCTGAGCCTAATATCCTGTGTGAGGTGCCTGGCCTTTTCTCTACTTAAGAAAAAGAAGTGGTGGAAGGCTTTAGATGCATTTGTGTAAACCACTTGTGCTCATGAAGTCTGAACATAAATGCGAGAGATGTTGTGTTTCTGTCCTGAGCTTGGTGAATGCCCTGGCACACAGCTGCTTTGGGGTATTTCGTCTCGTCTTGCCCCTGGGGCCCAGGTCAGTGACTGCCTTTCATTGTCTTCTTCATGCAGCATTTCTTCTTGACTGGCTCCCTTCTCCTGGCCCTTCCCATCCCTTCCTTATCCTTCTGTGGAAACACCTGCTGACGAATCCCTAAACACATTATTTGCAGTAAAAGAAGAGCAGCTTGGTGATTTGATTCCTGCATATGCTTTCATTTGGCCGGAGGTGGGGGGTATTTTTCAACTCCTGGGAACACTGCAAATAAATGTAAAACAAACAGGCATCTTGCCTTTAGCCCTATTAGAGAACACATGAGCATTTACCTCCCTGGGGCCAAGTCCAGCCTCAGAAAGGATGATAGATATAATAAGGTCTATTTCCTATTTGTGCCCAACCACGAGTAGGTATCAGCTGTTCTACTTTGCATATGAAAACCGATAAAGCTGTTTCTTTGTGTGGGCAGGCATCTGCTCACACTGTTACTGCCATTCCATTTCTTTTCTTCAGCCAGCTTCAGCTGTGTGGGGTGTTTGCGTATTGTAACATCCTCAGGGTTAGACCCCAAGCGAGGAACACAAAACCTCACCATCCTGTTGTACCTTCCAGTACGTTCTTCCTTCCAGCGAGGCAAATCTGCTCCATGTTCCCTCCTTCCTTTGCCTTTTGTGGGCACGTTCTCATGGCCTGGAATATCCTGTCACTCTTCTCTCAGCCAGACCTTCCTTGTGCCAGATTCCACCTTGGCTGTTCCTTTAGCATTTGTCCTTACCCCTGGAAGAGTGTTCTGTCAGTTTGCACAACCTCAGGGGGCTGTTGTGTTGCTTGCTGTGTGTACGGGAGCCCCTTTCCCGCCTCCCTGGGATGGTGGTATGCAGACGCTGGTGTGGTGTAACAGCAGAGGACCAGAGGTCAGAACCCCCGAGAGTCCTTGTGTGTGGGACCTCGTGTGTATCTCCGTTTCACTGGGCTTCAGCATCCCCACCTTTGAAACGGAGGGTCGGTTCTTCAACCGCAGACCCACAAGGGTGTGGTCAAGAACTGAGTTAGCTGAAGTGAGTTTAAATGTACCTTGTAACCTCATGAAATATATATTTGTAGTGTGAGTTTACTAAAGTCAGAAAGAGCTTCCTTAACCCAGTGGAGCTGTATCACGTACACATTTAGCAGCTGGCAAAGTCACCTCACTTAGAAGTGCCCCCTGAAGCTAACCTTGGCTTCCATTGCCCTAGCTGTAGAAAGCAACAGCTGACATGCTAAAACAAACAAAAGAAATCGTTTTTGTCTTTTAACTGTTCAAGAATTCAGATCCTAGTAAGTTGAGGATCATTTGACAGTGATTTTAGGAATTTTCATGGGTAATTTTGACCGTATATAATTTTTACTTCAAGTGCAGACTTTCCAACCAAACCATAGTGTGTTTGCATTTTACTTCACATAGTTTGCATTCCTTAGCTCAGTGCTGAGTGAATGCCTGGGAAATACTAAATAATAATATAATACAGGAGGAAGTTCTACGACTTTGACAAATAGGCAGTAGCATTTGTCCTTCAGGAAAGTTCCGGTGCTCATTCTTCCTAGTCTTTGGTTCGGAGGAACTACTAAAACCCATTCTGTATTATCCCTGGAATAAAGTAAACATTTAGATTCAGCCCACTTGAGATGTAATTTAGGGCACAGCAAAATTTTGCTTTGTCCAAAATTTTGGCCTACATTTCTTGCCCCTTCCCTGTACTGTAGCGATTTTTGTGAACACCCACACCCTGGGGAAAGTTCGGTGTTGCTCCAGTAATTAAAAAATCTCAAGTTGTCCTACGGGAGTACTTTTTCCTCTTATGACAGCTGGCCTCTGATAATACAGACCCATAGGTTTCACATTTGTCCACTCAGGTAATAAAAGCCTACAGTTCCACAGATCAGAAGAGAGTGATACTTTTGTAGCACACTTTGGATTACTGACATCTTTACCACCCCATCTGGGAGCTCACCAGGGAATCAGACATTGGAAGCAGAGCAAGGTGAGGCTATGGGGGAGGAAGTCCCCAGAAAGCAGCCCTGGAATACTTGCCTTTGAAGAAGACATTGGGTCAGCAAAGCCCTTGGCTCTTGACGACCCCCTCTGAGATTTCCTAGGAGATATCCCTCTACCCTTCCAATGCCCCCTCAAACCCAAAACTCTGTGCTTTAGAGAAGCAAGGAGAAATATAAAACAGTCTAAGTGTTTTGAGACAACTTTTCTGAACCGTATGTTTAACCTGTCTCCTCTGAGCAGACCACGGTTCTGGCTGCTTGTCCCTGGTTCCTGAGTGCAGTACTGGGAATGAGTAGTGTTTGTGATTTGGGAAGAGGACAGTGCTGAATGAAAGGCTATCATTCTCTTCCCATAAACCCAGAAGATATATCTTAAAAGCAATATTATCGTAAGAAAGAAGAAACTGAATTGTCTTTTGTCAACTAATGTATAGTTCTTTTAGCAACCATGTGTAGCCTAATTATATGTGTTGTAGGCAGAATCATAACTAAGATTTTTTTTTTTAATTTAAATTAACTTTGAGATATACTTCTCATTTGATGAAATGTGCCTATTTCAAGGATATAGTTTGAGGTGTTACAACTGGGGTAAAGTATGTGCTGTTGGTGGATAAAAAACTAACACCTAAAAATGGCATCAAACTTACCTGGCATTTCAAACATACTTCTCAAACTGCTTCCTCTAACCTCATTTATATGTCACAAATGTATTTATCAATATCACATAACTGAATCATTCCCAAAGGTGACTATTTAAAAATTTTCCATTAGCTAATTAAGCTCATAGCCTTCTTGACCCAGAAGATAATTTTTTTATCCTAGTCTTAAAAACTGTCATATCAGCATATTACCTTCAAAAGTTACTGAACCAAGTGATGAAGGGAAGCAGTTATTTATCCTGTTGCAGCAGTGTTTCTTATTGCAGATGTTTCAAAGATCTCCAAGTCCCCACTATCATGACCCTTCTTAGAATCTATATATACATTTAGGTATATAAATTAAAAATTTCACATCTATCTGTCTAATTAGAAATTCTAAATATTTTCAGCATTTTCTGTGGCTTGAGTGTTTGGAAGATCCTAGTGGCAAAGTAGGGGAGACCCTGTGTCAGGCCTTGAGTGATGGTAAGTGTGGAGGGCTTCCAGGAAGGGGATGGTATTGAGCACAGAGAAGGCAGTAAAGTCCATAGAGAGGAGAGTGAGTCATGGCCCTGTAGAACCGTACTGTTTCATAAAATTATATACTTAGGAAGTGACCAAATTAAGGAGCATTTTATAGGCTGCACAGGGAAGTTTGGATTTTATCCTAGAAGCATTTGAAAGTAGTTATGAATTTTTCAGCAAGACAGTGATGTCATTAAGGTAGTATTTAAGAAGATTTAATTCCTGTTTTATTCTCTACATTTTTATGTAGCAAATATGGTTGTTTACCAGTTTAGCTAAGTAAATTATCCCAAGAGGGGATAATTCAAATTTTTCCTTAATCTGATTACCCAGGTTTAGCCTTTTTGACCCAAAGATTATGTTCCTATATAACTGGTCTTCCATAAATATTGTATATGTCCCTGGAATGTGATAAACGTAGGCAACCATGACCTGTTAGTTTTCTCATTCTTTGTCCAACATTTTCTCCTAAAGCACTTTTGGTTGAGGTTTGTTATTTCCACTTAAAGAAAATGGCTTAATATTGAAGAGTAGAAAATAAAATTTTCTGACTTTATTTAATCAGGTTTGTCCTACAAATTACACAACTAAATTTCCTCTCTTGGATGTCAATTCTTTGTTTTTTTTTTTTTCCGATCAAAATAATGGAAGAAAGAAGAGTTTACATGATTAGTTTATTTAGAAATTAAAATTTTGTGTCAGTAAGTCACTGACTGTCAAAGGCAGTCAGTGGGGAAATAATTGAAAATAATATTGTTGATAATAAGAAATATATAGACTAGGTCAATAAATACAACTTGTCTCCTACTATTTAGCATTCATATTTCTTGAAGAGTTAAATTGTATATTTAAAGTTAATTTGGGGAAATGTCATCATTTAAGAAGAAACTTAATAAAGTTTTCTTATTAAAAATAAGTCTATTAACTAAACTATGCTACAAATCATTAAGTATCTTCTGATTCATAATTCATAAAGGTTGGTCTGTTTCAGGGAAGGTTGACTTTTTGTTGGAAAAACATTGCAGTTGGAAAAAGCAGGTGACCATCAACACCGAAACCAAAAATTGGTGGAGTGTGTTATTTTGAAAAGTATAACCATAGAGCTGTCCTCAGATTAAATTGGTTTGTGAAAGTCATTCAGTCTTGTCCAACTCTTTGTGACCCCGTGAACTGTACAGACCATGGGATTCTCCAGAATACTGGAATGGGTAGCCTTTCCCTTCTCCAGAGGATCTTTCCAACCCAGGGATCAAACCCAGGTCTCCCACATTGCAGGTAGATTCTTTACCAGCTAAACCACCAGGAAAGCCCAGATTAAATGGGTTTAGTAATACAATTTGCTACTATTTCTATTACTAAGTAACTCACATTCATACACTATATCCTATGATACATATTTACAAAGATAAAGGAATAGTTGGCCTTCTGTAGCAGCAGTTTCTGCATCTGTGGATTCAGCCAGCCTTGGATCAAAAATATTTGGAGAAAAAGGAAATCCCAGAAAATTCCAGAAAGTAAAAATTGAATTCACTGCATACTGGCAACTATTTATGTAGATTTACACTGTATTTGCAACTATTTACAAAGTGTTAGGTATTGTAAGTAATCTAGTGATTATTTAAAGTATACCGGAGGAAGTACATAGGTCATATGCAGATACCATGACATTTTATATGAGGGGCTTGAGCATACCTGGATTTTGGTATCCAAGGGGGGCCTGGAAGCAATCCCCAGGGATACTGAAGGAGGACTGTATTTTGTAATATATGCTGGTGCTTCTTTTACTGCATCTGTGACTAGAGATCAGGGTCTCAGTAATTCACATCTGTTGACTGCCCGTAAGCAAAATTAGCTCTGTTGAGATCTGAGAGGGCTGATATTTGTGCCTGTGAGCTGGTAGTTTGGGGAATGGTTCATATTATAAAGCTACTTTTTGGTCCAGGTTGATCAGTGATTTGTGCCCATAGCCTACTTGAGTTCTTTCAGTGGGACTTAATGATGTTGAGATGTCTAAAAGGACTCTGTTTATTCCTGGGTATCTTCAGACCTATCTCCAGTCCTCTTCCATAATCCAGATGGGATTAAGTCAGTTCTCAATCACAAGCAACTTTAATTCATAGAAAGGATTGCACTTTAAAATCGTGATTATTTCTCTGAATTTGTGCTCTTTCAGGTGATGCTCCCACACCCAGTTACTGTCAGTCTTCCTCCCGTTCACAGAAGGTGGCTTTGTCCTCCTGAGCGCCACACCATTGGAGATGCATTCACACCATGGGCACAAGCCCCTACCACATCTAGGACACTGTTCTGGCCCTTCTTGGAGGATCCTTTATTTCTTTTGTTTATACTCAGCCTTGATCCAAAGAGCAAAATAATAGAAATTGGAAGTAGTTGGAAAACGGCAAACAGTATTTGTGATTCACGAAACTTTGGAATCTGTTGTTAGTTTCTATGGAAGCTTCAGTTGAAAGGATACAAATGAATAGTTAAAGCAACAACAGAAATGTCATTACATGTTGAGGGGCCCAAATGGGTGGCACAGGGAGTCAGTCTGAGCGTAGAGTTCCTAGAGAACTACTGAATGAGTGAATGAGCTTTGCTAAAGCTGATTATAATCATTACTCACATCTTCGTTAGCATTTTGTAGCACTTTCCAACGCAAAGTCATATAGCACATGAGAACTGGAGTGGTTATTAAAGGTGATCTGATTCCTCTTATTGTGATGGACGTTCCTTTTATTATGAATGGGGAAAAGCTGAGAGCCAGAGAAAACACTGACCCGCTGAAGGACGCAGAGTCTGTGACTGGCAGAGTTAGGCGTGGACCTCTGGGTGCCGTGTGGTCAGACCACGTTCCCATGACACTCCTTGCCTCTGCCCACTGAGTGCTCAGTCATCTCTCCCCAGCAGTTCACTGTTAGACACAGTTGGTAATGCTGCTTTCTGCACATGTAGCTCCAAGGACTTTGCTCCCTGGTATTTACAGCGTCTAATTGGATTATCCTGAAGTAACATTTTTCAAACCAAGGCTGACATCTAATAGAGCCAGAAAGTTCCTGAAGTTCCAAAATACTGATTATATGAAGCAAAGAGCTTTCTTACTCTTGTAAGTTAAGTAATTTCACAAAAATGCATAGATAAGATTGAGAGAAGGACACTTTTATTATCATATTATAAATTACATGCAGTTTCTTGAATAACATTCTGAAAAAATTTGTCCCTGGTATCATCAGTTTGAGCTGAGTTGGCCTATGATGGTTGGCCTACTGACCTTTCAGGTAGGGAAGGAAATATGGAATAGCACAGTGAGTTGTTTGTTAAAAGAAAGAAATTAACCAATTACTGAAGAGGTCTGGGTTTTAATTTGGCTCAATTTGGAGTTTAGAGTGAAACTGGATTTATTTTCTTTTAGGGTTGTTTAGTCACTAAGTTGTGTCTGACTCTTTGCGACCACAGGGACTGCAGCATACCAGGCTTCCCTGTCCTTCACTATCTCCTGGAGCTTGCTCAAACTCATCTCCATTGAGTCGGTGATGTCATCCAACTATCTCATCCTCTGTGGCCTCCTTCTCCCCCTGCCCTCAATCTTCCAAGCATCAGGACTTTTTTCCAGTGAGTCAGCTCTTCACATCACGTGGCCAAAGTATTGGAGCTTCAGCTTCAGTCATTCCAATGAGTATTCAGGGTTGATTTCCTTTAGTATTGGCTGGTTTGAACTTTTTTTAGTGGGAAAAAGCCTAATGATAAGGTAGGTCTGTTTACTCTGGGTTCCAACAGGAGTGCAGTCAAAATGGGTAGAGCATGGTTTATTTAGAGAAGCGCTCTGCAAAGGTACGAATGGGAACCACCAAGGAGAGTCAGTGACCTTGGCCGGAAAGGAGAATGAGTGACCCAGAACCTGAAAAGAGTGTATGAGCTTCCTGTTGCTGCTGCAACAAATTACCACAAAGTCCGTGGCTTTTAAAACAAGACTTCTGAAGGTCAGAAGTCTGAAGTGGGTTTTATGGGCCAAAAATTAGTCTGTCAGCAGGGCTACTTTCCTTTCTGGAGACTCTAAGAGACAATCATTTTCTTAGCTTTTCTGACCTTTAGAGGTCTTCTGCATTCCATGGCCACTGTTCCTTCCTCCATTTTCACAGCCAGCAGCAGTGGGTCAAGTCCTTCTCACATAGCACCCCTCTGACCTTTTCTGTCACCCTTTTAAATGTTTAAGGACTCCTGTGATTATATTTCCACCCAGGGTAATCCAGGATAATTTCCCTATTTAAGATCATGTAATTAACCTTAATTTCATTTGCAACCTTAATTTCCTTTTGTCATGTAAGGTAATATATTAACAGATCCTGGGAACTAGGACATGGGTATTGGTGGGGAGCATATTATTCTGCCTACCACAAAAAGTGAAAGATGCATAGAGTTTGTTAGCAAGCTATGAACTTCAGTCAGGAATCCAGCTAGCCTAAGGTTCCCTTGCAGGTAAAAGCCAGGGAAATAAATGCTGTGCCTTCAAGCCTCCTGCCAGAGCTCGCCATTGGCTGAACCCATCTGAAAGCCGGAATGTGTAGGCACACTGTTGATGTAGTTACTCCATACAGGGAGGCAAGGGAGAAGGAGGGACCAGAAGGGGCAAACTGAACCTGTCCCACAAAGGAACTGTAGGCATCCTAGGTCTTGACTTCTGGAAGACTTTCCGCCTCAGTATAGTTTTTGTGCTTGCCTGGTAGCTCAGCTGGTAAAGAATCTGCCTGTGGTGCAGGAAACCCCAGTTCAATTCCTGGGTCAGGAAGATCCCTTGGAGAAGGGTTAGGCTACCCACTCCAATATTCTTGGGCTTCCCTGGTGGTTCAGATGGTAACGAATCCACCTGCAATGTGGGAGACCTGGGTTCGCTCTCTGGGTCGGGAAGATCCCCTGGAGAAGGGCATGGCAACTCACTCCAGTATTCTTGCCTGGAGAATCCCATGGACAGAGGAGCCTGGTGGGCTGCAGTCCATGGGGTCGCAAAGAGTCAGACACGACTGAGCAACTAAACAAGCAAGCAAGCATAGTTATTGTGCAGTCATTGCTAATGACGTGCCCATCACCCAGGAGAGGAGTTAGGATGGGAGGAGCTGTATCATTCAGTTTTGTGTTTCAGCCAGTATCTGTTTCCCTTTTGTTATCTGCAAGTATTTATAGTAAAGTCTTCTTTAAATAGTTCCTTCTTGTGTCAGCTACATGCTGTTAGTTAAGAAAAGGTTCATGTGTGTTCACTTAGACACCAGTGTTAGTGAACATTCCCTGCTGCCCCCAGGCACCCCAAGCCTACTGAGAACAGTAATTGATGAGGCCTCTCAAAGCAGTTTCTCTCCCTTCAGTCCCCAGGAGCATCATGGCAGAGTGTTTCTTGATGGGGAGCTGTTGCATGTGGGACAAGACCGTTCTTCCTCCCCTCGCGCTTTTGACTGTGCCTCGCGGTCTGTGGGATCTTAGTTCCCCGACCAGGGATTGAATTGACACCCCTGCATTGGAAGTGCAGGGTCTTAACCACTAGACCACTAGGGAAGTCCCCGATTCTTCCTTAATGAGGACTGTCCAGTGTGTTACAGAACATTTAAAATTTGTTGTCCCCACCCACTAAATACCAGTAGGGTCCCACAGTTGTAGCAACCAGCATACCTGGTGGAGGGTAGGCGGAGGCAGTGAGCCTTCGTTGAGAACCACTGGAGGTGAAAAGCGTAGTATTGATATGTAGAGGCATACCAATCTCCCCAGCAAAGGCATATAACTTCCGTTCTCCTGGATTTAGTTTCCTCATCTATAAATCAAAGATAATGTCCACTTCTCCAGGTCACTTGTGTCCCTAGTAATAACAAGTGTGCATAGACTGGCAGAGAACCCAGTCAGGAGGCTGGGCAGTCTGAGCCTCAGGTCTGAGAAAACCCTGGGGAACGAGACACCAGCTGATCTCCCTTGGCTCCCTGCCCCGACTGGTCAGCAGATGCCCTGTGGGCCATGGGTTCCTCTACTGAGAAATACCCATTCGGCTTCCGGGCAACCTTGATATGAAATCTCAACCTACGAGTATTTCTTGGCTTCTGTTACATGTAGAAGAAGAATATTTGGATGAAATCACATTTCATCATTTCTTTCCTGACCTTCCTAATATAGAGGATAAATTATAGATATCTGTGCCTAGGGATTTTTTTTTCCTTTGCTCAAGCAGTTGAATGTTTCTACCACTACATAATTTACTAAATTCAGCATAAAAAGTTATAATTTTGCTCGCTCACAAGTGGCTTGCTGGGGCCATTGGGAGCTTTACTCTCTTCAGACTCGGAATAGCTGCAGGGTAGGTTCAATGCAATTACTCTTCATCCTCCACAGAGGCCTTATACTTCTCTGCATTCTGTATGGCAGGTGTCAGCTTAGCAGTACTTTAAAATAGCATTTTAAAATCTTGCCTTCTCTTGAAAAAATTATTTTATATATAGCTTGTCCACATCTGTAAACACCTGAGCATCTTGACCATACCTAGTTTTCTTAACTTTGGTTGGTTTTTTTCCTCCAAATTTTTTTTATTTTAATTGGAGGATAATTACGCTACAATATTGTGATGGTTTTTGCCATACATCAACATGAATCGGCCACAGGTATACATGTGTCCCCCACATCCTGAACCCCCCTCCCACTTCCTCCCCACCCTATATCCCTCTGGGTTATCCCAGAGCACCAGCTTTGGGTATCCTTCCTGCTTCATGCATCAAACTTACACTGGTCATCTATTTTACATATGGTAGGGTACATGTTTCAGCTTATCTCTCAAGTCATCCCACTTTCGCCTTCTCCCACTGAGTTCAAAATTTTCTTGAACTTTGGATCCCATTATAATTGTGGAATTTATGGTTGCCAGGGCTTAGAGTTGATATCTTTATGTTAAACAAAGCAATTGCTGCTTCTTTATGTTAAAACAAAGATTCTCAGTTACACAAATGGAGGTAATTTCTACATCATGTTTTCAAATTTCATACTAATGAGCTAATCAGCTTGATCTGCTTTTTACTATACATAGTGTGACCAGATGGATCATAAGTGTGGGATTTGATTCATTGAAATTATTATATGTATCATTATTTCTCATTATCCTGTTTCTGTAGTGAAAGCAAAACCAACCAACCCATTAGGGGAACGAATAGGTTAACTTTTCTGACTATACTGTAAGGATAAACCTTCCTTGACTCTTAGCTTATGAGTTTCATTTTGTTGTTATTTATTAGTAATTCATCAGTGTCACAATTGTGCTACAGACAATAATCCTTAGAAGAAAGGCCTTGTGTTTGAAGGGTGCTGGAGAAGACATCTTCCAAGAGTTAGTCTTTAAGGAGGTGTAGACACTCACACAGCTGATGTGAACTCAGGGATGTCAGCACAGGGGGACCATTCTGGGGAGGAACAGGCAGGATGCTGCCACTGTGGTTTGGTGTGTGGGGCGGAGCCACAAAAACAGGTCAAAAAGCTGAGATTTGTAGCTGGTATGTTGGGCCCTAAGTATAGAGGGAATGACAGTTACAGAAAGAGGGGAGGCCCAGGGAAGGAGTTAATTGACCTGAGGTACACACAGCCCTCACTGACTTAGAACAATAAAAGTGCTGGCAGGCTATCACCAAGCAGGACCAGGAACTTTGAAGGACGAGTGGGCTGGTGAAGCCAGAGACGTGGGTGTTGATAGCTGCAGCTCAGGGAATGGCCAGGACAGTCAAGGACAGAAAGGAAAATAGTGGGCTCTGCACAAAATTCTGGAGGAATGATTGCACCCGGGGGTCAGCCAGAGGAGAGAAAGGGGCCAGAGAGTAAAGAGGTGGAGCTACAGGGTGGCTGAGAACCAGCCAGTAGTTTCAAGAAGGAGGAGGTGACTAATGGTGTCAGATTTATGGAAGAGAATGAAGACTGGGGCAGGCTGCAGGTAGATCTTTGGAGACTAATGTTGGCTGCCCGTTGAGAGTAAAAGATTGATTGAGAGGAGTTAAGGAATAGTAAGAAGTGATGCACCAACCCTTGGCCTGGAAGAGAAATAAAGATATCGGTGGTCACTCCAGGTATCTTAGGGGGACCAGCGTGTAGCATCCAAACCCTCCTCTATCTTTGATTCGCTCCTTGCTGTGGATGTGGTGCTGTGGCTCTGTGTGGAGGATATGGGGGTGTTGAGAAGCTCTCCCAGGTTCCACGGTCCAGGTTCCAAGTCTCCGAATGAGAATCCCAGTGCTGGAGAATAAAACACAGAACCTGTACTACTGTTCCATCTGGGGACTTGGTCCCACAGTGGAGCCAGGGCTGAAAACCATCCCCTCCACCACCCCATCTTGGCTCCGCCTTGTACGGGGGGTGAGCCGGGAGCATCACTGTGGGAAGCAAGAAGGGTCAGTTCCTAGTCTTAGTTCACAAGCAGGATCGTAGTCAACATGCGGCAGCAACTCTCGACTGGGTGCTCGCTCCCATCCACGGGCTCTTTGTAAATCAGAGACTGGAACAAACAGAACTGACAGCTCTGTTTAAAAAAGCTTTGGGGGAGTTTGTAAGGAAATTAAAAGAAGCCTAATGCTATGTGAAACATGTAACCTAAATTCAAAACAGAAAAGAAAGAGCCATTATTGCTTTCTCAACATGCTTTACCTATTGTTTTTGCTTTTGTTTTTTTTTTTTTTTCCCCATTAGGTTAAACAGCAGAAAAGAAAGTGGCCTTTTAAAAAGAACAGGAGGGTTTCTCCTTTTATTGTTAACAGGCATTACCATTCAGGGCATGCACTTAGGTAGATTCCTCTCTCCTTGCCTGCTTGTTCTGTGGATTATAATGCCGTGTGTACCACACAGGGTCTGGATCCCTGCAGGTTAGACAGAGATCTAGATAAGAAGTATGATATTGTTAAAAATGGCATTTCAGAGAATGGTACACCATTAATCTCACAAAACTGAGAGATGTAGGTCAAGCTTTAGATGCCTGTTGAAAATAATAGAATTTTACAACAGAGAATTCCATGTGTGGTAAAGAAAAGGGCCCGAGGTAGCAACATGCTAAGGCCAGCAGTGATGAAGAGAAACCAGTCAATTTCATGTTTGGGTTTTCCACCACATTGTAATCAGCGTGGGTCTGAATTTCCCCCCGTTGCCTTCCCTAATTGCCTCACTTCACTTCTCAGCTTTTCTGCAGTTTTAGAGAAGGTGGTGGTGATTCCATTACCTAGAGGATCCACTTTCCTTTTTTCCATAATGGAAGGGAGAGCTCAGTGAGAGAGGGAATTTGAAAGAGGTATGGATCCAGATGGTAATAATACCTCTTGATTTCATGAATTATTTCCATCCTCTTCACAGAATTCCCTTTCATTTGAACAAATATTTAAAAGAACTGCTGATAAGAAGTCATGTTTAAATCCCTTCTGTATTTCGTGTTGTTGATTTTCAAGGTAAAATAATTAAAAAGTAACAAAGGCTTAATTAATATCCAGCCTTACTAGTCTAAGAATAATTTTTAATTGCTTACTAAGCAGACCCATTTAGAAGATACTGAGAACATAGATATAGGGGCTTCCCAGGTGTCTCAGTGGTAAAGAATCCACCTGCCAATGCAGGAGACATGGGGTTGGATCCCTGGGTTGGGAAAATCCCCTGGAGTGGGAAATAGCAGCCCACTCCAGTATTCTTGCCTGAAAAATTCCATGGACAGAGGAGCCTAGTGGGCTACAGACCATGGGGTCGCACAAAGTCAGACATGACTGAGCGACTGAGGACGCATGCAGAGTGTAGACCATAAAAAGAACTTTAAAGTAATTATCTAAAGAAGTCATCTTGCTGTATACCTGAAACTCACACAACACTATAAATTAGCTATACTTTAATTTCTAAAAATGCTTAAAAAAAGATTAAGAAAAAGTCATCTTAGTTTTGATAATCTTTCTTTGTCCTTTCTCTTCTCTGCCACCATCATGTTGGAAGTTTGTTTCTCAAGTGATTTTAGGATATCATATAAGTGGAAGTTAGGGGTAAATATCATTCTCTTTAAGGTGTTCTCCATCAGAAAAGAGTCAGTTAGATGTTACATGCTGCCAAAGGTAAATTGTTCATGTCTGAAATGTCGATTATAATCAATTACTCTAGAAAAAATTTCTAGTTTCCAATTTGTTTAAAGATTGAGATAATCTGCTTAATTACTTGTTAGTAACAGTTTAATAGTTTATGTAATAGTTTAATAAGTTTATATATAGAATAATTTTATATATACCTACCTATCATTCCTAAGAAACACATACATATTTCTAAATCTTTCAGTTCTTTGTATATGCAACACATATACTCATATATGAATATAAAATGTACGTCTCCTCTGTTTTAGGCTATTGCACTTGGCTTTCATAGGGAAAAGCTGAGGCTGAAATGAAAAGACTAAGAACCTAGACATCTCTTCAGTTCCTCCAGAGGTAGTGGTTCACAGTAGGGTAAAACCATATCCTTAAATCACAGCCTCTGCCCACAGCAGTCAGGGAATGAAAATAGTTGTGTGGGCCCAGGAGTGCCTTTCACTGAAAAGCAAGCACTTTCCATGCCAAAATAGAAAGCAAATATAAATGATGCTTAGATTATTTATTCATTCAGCAAATATTTAGTAAACAAAACCTGTGAACCAACCCCTATGCCAGGAATTTAGCTATAGTTTGTGTTATTTTCATATTCCTTTGACTAGGTTTGCTGAATGTATATTTTTATTAAAGTCTATAGTAACTAAAAGAACTAATTATATAAATTAAATGCTTTCCTGTGTTTAATGCAGTTATAAAATATCAATAGGTACATCTGATAGATTCACTTCTTTCTTTGTCCTCATAGATGGTTATGACATTTATAGCCAATGGCGGAGGGCTTCTCTCTATAGTTCATTTTATTGCGTTTTTAAAATTATTATTGGAAGGTAGTGGAACTTTCACTAGGAAATTAAAACTCAGCATCTTTGCCCTTAAGTGATTTAATAGATTAACATTACCAGTGATGGCATTTGTTTCTTACTGTGAGTAATCATATTTGTTTCTGCGTGTTTAATCATGGAATTTTCATTCCAATGATGGATATATCCCATGTTTTCATGCAAAATAGATCTCATTTCAGCCAACAAAGAGGAAAAGAGGTGAGATAATGAACTAGTTTCATGGATATACCAAGCATCATCAAAATATAAACCTGGAAAATCATTCTTTAGGGGCCATGATTTAAAACATAGCTTACTTCTCTAGCCAAGAAGCCACAGATGCTTTAGTTTGCTTTTATTGATTCCTATTTTTTTATGAAAGGGAACTTTTTGTTGGGGGAGGGGGAGAAACTTTATAAAGTCTTTGACAAGTTTCTCTGATCTCTTTAATTTGTATCCTCTGCAATTACTTTTGCTGGCTTAATCCTAATTTTTCCTGCACCATTATACCAAGTTTCCCATCGTTTCTTGTTTTCCTTCTATATTTCCATTTGTGTTTTCAGAGAAATTTTTTTACTAAGATGCCATCTGGCCATTCTTAGGAACCTATTCTATGTAATTTCTTTGGGACTAGGACAAGAGTACAAGGTATTTTCATATCATGCCATTGAAATCATTCTTGGGGCAAAAGACAGTAGCCAATAAACTATTTGCAGAACTTTATCAAATTCTTTCATTTTCTAGTTTTAAAGTGCCTGGTTATTTGTCCTTTGAAAATACAGGGTTGGATCTTTTTTTTTTTTTTTCTCAGTTACACTAAACTTTTCTATTCCACACAAAACATTGAACTAGGTGAGCAAATCTTACACGTTCTAATTGTATTTTCTCAATAGGAAAGCAGAATTAATACCTTTGCCATACATACCATGCCAACCTGTACATTATATCAGCTACTTCTTTGTCCTTAGAGATTGCATGAAGTGCACCTTTCCAACTGAGGTATATGACATGCTGGTTTAGTGTAGAGAGAAGGAAAACACCTGCCTAGGCCTCATCTCCTTAAAAGGCACTTAGACATTTATTCATGAATGAGTAGAACAGACCAGGGCAGAGAAAATAGGACATTTTCACATCTTCCTGCTTTGTGTCTGGCTTTTGGGGCCATTTAAAAAGAAAGAGTAAGCATTAACAAATGAAACCTGAAGCAGTGAATGAACAGATCATTTCCCCCAGCATTCATACTACTGACTCTTCACCTGTGTTTTAGTCTGGCCATATGACGAATATTCCCTATTTTCATTTCTTCCTTTTTCTTTTTTTGGCCTCACTGTGTGGTATGTGGGATCTTAGTTCCCTAACCAGGGATCAAATTCACATCCCCTGCAAGGCAGACTCTTAACCCCTAGACCACCAAGGAAGTCCCTCTGTTTTCTTGTGAACATTTCCAGAATTTTAATTTTGAAATTGATGTAACCTATGATTTCTAAGAAGGAAGTAGAAACTATGTTATATTACATCTAACCTCAAAGTTGATAAATTATTTCTCATGAGATAGTGTTCTTCAACAGTTGCATTTTTTAATAATCTTAAATACATTCGTCTCTGGTCTAAAAGTGATTTAAAAAAAAAAAACAAATTGGAGTACTTTTCCAGAAAGGGATTCAATACCCTTATACTGTGTATTTATAAGTCTACATTTTAAAGTTCAAAAATATAAAGCATGCAAGGGAAATGTGTGATCCATATGAAATATTTGTTTTTGGGTGGCAGGATGAAAATCAGAAAGAGATTTTTCCAATTTAGGCTCAAAACTAGTTTGAGCCCCTAATTCAGTTTTTCCTATAGCAATAACTTGTTATCATATCCACAGATCCGCAGCAAGCTCTGTCCTCTTGCCTGGAGGTGCTCCAAAATTCATTTAGGTGGTTTATGTAATAGTGGAAAGATTCTTAGAAATGGGACAGGCTGAATATAATAAGATAATTGCTTTTTTCTAATGAAATAGTGCCGTCGTTTTTTTGTCGTAGCTTTACAAAGATCCTAAATTGAAATTTAGTGGAATAATAGGGCACTCGAGTGTAGCCATTGTACGCTGTTCTGTATTATACCCAGCATGTCTATATCTGTGACTTACGGTTATGAGTACATAGGTTCATTTTTCAAACTGCCAATTGATCAAGATTTCTCAGGGTATGACGCAAAATCTAGCATGACGGTGACTCTTCTGATCTATCTTTACTATTAGAAAGGCTGTCAAGTTCTTGGTTGAGAAAATGGTTTCCATGGTTATGGTTTTGAAAACAAAATGTTATGCTCGCTGTTACCGAAGTCAGGACCTGTTATGCCCCCAGTGGCATAAATAATAAGAAGAACTAATTTTATTAACGGTTTCCCTTGGACCAGGCCTTGTTAGCACTATCTACGTACATCATTTCATAGCATCCCTTTAAGGTAACCACCCCATCCTTATTTTCAGATGAGGAGCTAAGAAGTTTAAAATTTGCTGGCAGAGCCATACAGTCATATAACTCCAGCTCTTATCTGACTCCTGACTGCTACCAACAGATTCTCTGTTTTTCTGGGTTAAGGAAAGTGACCTGTAGTATGCGCTTCTAAAATTTTCTTCCTGTTGGCATGATTTGGTTGATAACAGTTCTTCTCTACCTTTGTATCTCTTTTGTTTTTATAAAATGCCTTCGATTTTTATGGAAAGAGAAAAGAAAAAATATGTGGCCTACTGGAAGGTCTTTTCTCCATTTGTGAATGTCTGAAGGTATATGCTAAAAGAGCCTCTATTTTGACAGCCTTACCACTGATTACCAGGATACAAATCTTCAACCTTGTCTAGTTTCCCCACTGGTAAAATGGAAATCAAGTCATCTCTGCCTTGACATCAAACTACAAATGAGAGATTGATGTCATCTTCTTTCAGCTCCTTAGAAAAAGTATAATTGTAAATACAAGGCCAGGGATATAATTGCAAATATTAGAACAAATATCTGAGGTTGCCTCCTCAGATATTGAGATACCTGAGCTGCCTGCAACAGGTACTGGGTTTTGAAGGACAAAAGAGAAGAGTTGGGACCAAGAGCACTGTGCCAGGAGTCTTCCCAAGGCCCCACCGCTGAGCAGCAATACTTCTACTAGAGATGATATATGGATACCTGGAAAGAGCAGGTAAATTCATGTTGCAGTTGGACTAGAAGAGCCAGCTGTTTGAATCCTGCTGCTGGTGGAGGTTCTGGGAACCAGGAGCAGTACACCCAGTTCCGTGGGCACGGGGCTCCCAGCCCTTAGCAAGGCAGAACAGTTGGCCAAACCGTGGTTACCACGGCTGTGCTTCCTCTGTGCTGTGACAGCGTGCCCCTTTTCCTCATCCCTCTGCCGAAGCTCTTGTACCTCTGGACTCAGCGTCCAGACAGAGGAGGCACTGCCAGAAGTGGGAAAGGTGGTCAGGTGGCCTAAGGGACAGTCTACTAAAATGAGGGTGGGGCAGAATGGTGTATTTCTTGTCTGCATATACAGACGAGAGTGTTCCTTCAGCAAGAGGGGGAAATTCTGTCCAGGTTTACAAAAGCAGGGACCTTATCTGGCCCGTTAGATCCAGGCACACCAAGCCTGCCCCCTTTGTGAGGTCCTGGCCCTTTTCCCTGTCTTTCTCACCAAGTGTGAACTCCTGATGGTGTGTCAGCAGCGGAACCCCATTACAAATAATCTTCAGCAAAATCTTGTTTTCCATATCCTATTGACTCTGGCACCTGCCCTGTTTACTTAAGCACTCAGTTGATAAGGACAGGAATCTGTGCTGATTTCCTCCCAGGGCTGAAAGAGAAAGCCTGATAAGTCAGGGGGAAAGAAAAAACACCTTCTTCTGCAGCTTTACATTGAAGGGGAGATGCCAGGTCACTTGGTATATGGGGTGTGTTGCTGCCTGAGACTGAAAAATGATGGAGAGAGGGCAATAAAGAGAACATTTAGGGAATAGAAGGAGGGACACAGCAAGTAAAGTAGGTAGAGCAAACATCCCACTGTCCCACTACGTGCTGCCACCAGCATTTGTAATCACCTCCCCCGAACCACGCAGGGTAGTGTTGGTGGGAGACTGACAGGGGGGCCCACCCAGGGACACAGCCTGCAGATAGAAACAAAAGCAGAACAGTTAAAGCAGTGGTTTTTAGGTTGGCTTGATGTGATCTTCCCCGGTGGCACTAGTGGTAAAGAACCCACCTACTAATACAGGAGGTGTAAGAGTCGAGGGTTCGATCCCTGGGTCAGGAAGATCCCTAGAGAAGGAAATGGCAGCCCACTCCAGTATTCTTCCCTGGAGAATCCCATGGACAGAGGAGCCTGGCAGGCTACAGTCCACAGGGTTGCATGCTGAGCATGCACACAATGTAATCTACCCGTCCCGTTGAATCAGGGTCCTTTTCAGTGACCTCTAGTAAGGACAGAAATGACTTAGAGCATGTGTTCTGTATACTCTCCATGGGACCAGAGATCTTAACCCCTCACGTGGTATTACCCAAATACCTAGGTAATGAACATTTCAGAAGACTTATCATTGAATGTTTCCAGTTTTGTTTCTAGGGAGTTTTATTGCAGAAACTTTGTCAGTCATAAAGGAAAAAAAGCAGATCTTTTATCTGAAAATCTGGGTTTCTGAATCTTTGCCTTCTAGATGTTAGGTTAGCCGTACAACTTTGCCGCTCCTTCCCCATCTTAGACTTGTGCTTGCCAGGTGAAATGAACATGTGTGTGTGCATTCCCATCACAGGTTTGGATGGAGAGAGAAAGGATGTAAAATTACATACACCCATGAAGGTCTAAGACGGGCAGCATCTTCTCTTTTTTTATATTAAGTGTTTATTTATAGTTTAAAAGGTGCTGATCCCTTTAGGAGCTAGAGAGAGGAGAAGAGCAAAGAGAAGTGGTGGTCTCTGTCCTCAGGCCAGCCCAGATCCTCCGTGAGACTGACCAGGTGAGGATGCACATTTACTGGAGGAGTAAAGAGACAGGAGTGACTGCCTGGGAGTGGGCATAGTGAGGGGCAGGAAAGGCTGCAGTGGAAAGGAGCCCTTTGCTTTGGGTAGTGAAGGACAAGTAGCAGTTTTGAAGGCTGGACCGGGGGATTGCACTGCAAAGAGAGTCTCAAGAGAGAAGCATGGTGATATGCATAGGCTTGTCAGGGCATCTGAGAGGGGTCCTCTTGGCTAAGATTAATGGTGCAGAGTGGGAGCTGAGGAGACCAGGAGGTTCTTCAGGGTTTACATCAGAAATTCTCTCCTGCAGAGAGTGGGAAACTGGGATGGGAGGTGGGGGATTTTGAGTAGATGAATAACGTGAGTGAGTTTATGTTCACAAGAAACTCTTGGATAGTGGTTTGGAAGATGGATTTCAAAGAGAGCTCCCCCAGTGCAGGAGGACAAAGCTGTTGCTGTGGTCACACAGAGCAGAACGACCTCCTGACCCAAGGCAGTGGACGAGAGGTGGGAAGGAGGGGCACAGCTCAACAGGGGAGTAGGCAGTAGGCTTGAGTAACACTTAGTGACTGAGAGTATGAGGTTCAGGAGGCAGAAGGGAGCCAGAACTGTCCGGAGTTTCTAACTGAGGTGACTGGGTGAATGAGAACACCATTACCTGTGACAGATAAACAAGACTTGCTTTGAGGGGTTGGGACATGAACAGGAAGTATTTGGAGGACATTATCGGGGTAGAAGGTGACGAAGAACATTAAGTAGAGTGCCTTGCAGATGTTTGGAAGTTCTGCTAGGAAGACGGGGTGTTATTGGTGTTCTGGAAAAAAACACCAGGTGCTACAGGCATTTCTGCATTCTGATACTAATGTAGTGTCAGAAAAATCACAGAATACGGTTTGAGATAGAGTGGTCAGTATTATCAAATACTGAAAAAAAGGCAAGAACTGAAAAGGGCTCCTCAGATTTGATCGTCTTGGCTAGTGCAGTGTTGGGGGATTGGAAGGTAATCCAGCAGGCTTGGAGCTGGTGGGCTGGGGACAGGTTGAAATGCCAGTTCTGGTGACCATTGTAATTCAGTTTGGCTGGGAGAAGGGACAGAGGGAACTGGAAGATGAGGGATCTTGGGCTCATGGTTAAACCAAGAGCAAATTTTAGATTCCACGTGACCATTAATTGAACTGCCAGCCTCCAGCCTCACCCCAGTGTCAAGGCTTTGCCTATAGCTTAGGAATTTTGGTGCACTCTGAAGCATATACAGCCTTTCATGAAAGACTTTTCATTATTTCTAAACGATTATATTTTTTAAATAGTTGTAGGATGCTTGTTTTCAGAGTCATGTTTTAATTCACCCAGCCATGCGATGAGATACTATGTTCCTTTCTAGAAAGCCCTTGAGAGTCATCAGTCATCCTCTCCCACAGTTAAATAAATGATGTCCTTTGCTGTCAGCTTGAGTCAGGGGGATGCCGTCCTGTGACTCATGCATTCTCGTTCACAGCGTGTTGAGCAGCGCATTTGGTGTGCGTGCCTAATAAAGCCTGCTGAGGATCTTGTCACTGAGCTCCGATTTTCCTCAATGGGCTGGATTCCTGTCACCACACATTCCTTATGCCATGCTCTGAGGCACTTCTCAATGAAACATTTGCCCTTTTTCCCCTTTATTATGTCTACAATGATGTAGCCTCTAACATACTGCATTTTGCTGCCAAATATTTATCTCTGGTTCTAAGTTGAAGCAAAGAACTCCTTGGAAGGTCTTCTGTCCCAGGTACCCCCCCGCCCCCCGCCCCAGGCTGCTTCAGGGAGCCCAGAAAACCTCCCTCGCGCATCTTATGATGCAGACGTGGGCTCTGATGAGAGGCCAGTGCCACGTCCCTGAGAAGGAAAGAGCAGAGGCTTGGCTCCTTGGAGAGGCAGCTCCTCGTTCCCCGCACACTAATTAACGGTCGTCTCAGAAGGCAGTGAGACCAGTCATTCTAGCATCACCTTGGCCAGGCCAACTCTGGAAGCAGTCTTGAGCAGCCAGCTCTCTTGCAGTTGGTCAGGAGCCTGTGTCCCAACAGTCTGTGGGGAAGCAAGCCAATTTGGCATTTGATTTGCAGCCTCAGAGATGCCAGCCATGGCGTTGCTTAGGAAAGTTACACCGTGAGGTTCTAGTGAAATGATTTGAAGATCTGTGACCGTGGTTGGAATTTGGCCTCAAGAGCGAGTATGATTTGCTTGGGAAATGGAAGTTGTCCTATTAAAGTGGGCCGGTGGTCCCTGACCACATAGCACATCATGGAAGTTACAATCTTCCTTCTTTTATTTCCTTGGAACGTAAATGAAGAGGAGGAATGTGATGCTAATTTGCCGGAAAGCACGGTGGAAGACATTTCTGGACACGTTGGAGAAAGAAATAGAATTAGCCTTTTGGCAGTGGCTTCACAGTGGCCCTGAGGAGATGGGTACATGGGGCTGTTCTCACTGCTCTGGCTGGAGAAAGTCGAGCGAAAGAGCTCTTCCCTGGTTTGTGTAAGCCTCTGTGTGGCTGGTACTCAAGTTCAGGACATCCAACGTGACGCTGTTGCTTAAAATGACACAGGCTCGAGGGGCCAGAAGCTGACATGCACAGACCTCCACCCAGGCCACGGCTGCTGCCACCACAGCCAGAGCCTCTGTGCGGATGAAAACAGGTGTCCACGTGCAAGAAGGTGTTTCTTCCTGGCTCAGCAAGGCACACGGCTGGGTGGGCAGGACGGTGGGAGGGTTTCAGGCCCCAGGCTGACCCCACGGAGGGCTCACTTTCACACAGGGCGCAGCGCAAACACAGCCGTATGCGAAGAGCTGAGACGGGCGTCTGTCTTGACAAAGGACTGGTTTTCATGCATTTGCAACCAGTTGAGCAAAATCTTTATCTCTCCACTCCTTTTATTTCTAACCTAAAAAAAAAAAAGTTCATCCTTTAAAGAGTCATGCCTGTCCCACCTTTCCAGCAGTCTTAAGGAACTCATTCTTCAAGCCGTTTTTCTCTGCGTGCACACACCCCTCCTGCGCTTCCTCTCTGAATGTGCTGTAGCAAAGGGGAGGGCCGCAGCCTGCCCGGGACAAGGTCTTGGAAGCAGCCGTTTCCCCTTCCATCCCCTCCAGGCCATTCCCGACGTGTTTTTTGTGGCACCAGCCACAGGAAGGCACATTGAATAGCAGCGCTGAAAAGGCACTTTGCTGTTTATGTTATTACCGTGGGTTTGTCTCTGACTAATAATTAGCGTTTCCGGCCTTCTGAATTTATTTGCCAAAATATTTGCAGGCCTTTCGTGAACAAATAAGGGATGTTTCTAGACACAAATGACCACTGCCTTGCAGGCTGAGTGCGGTCTGAGTTTGGGGGTGGGGGCGAATCGGCTCAGGGGAAGACCATCCTAGTAAGGGAGAAACCTCCTCTAAGTCACTGGCCGCTCTTATGTCTGAATAACCTCTGTCCAGCCTGGTTGAAGTGGCCCAATGTTCCTCCTGGCCTCGGACAGGTCTTTGCCAAGGACTGGCAAGTCTGTGGGCTGTGGTGGCAAAAGCGTGGTCTGAATCCCATCAAAGTTCCTCAGCCTATTTTCTCCATTGTGTGTGTGTCCGTGACACACAATAATACTGTCGGACTAGTCCAGCTCACAGAATTATAGTTGGGGACACATTAAAGAAAATGTATCTAACAGTGCTTTACTAACCCTAAAGCACTGTGACAATGTGGTTTAAATCACCCTCTAAAGACACTGCTGTCCACAAGCAGACTAACCAAGGAGAGAACCTTACATCTTACATTTAGGTCAAAGTGGATATGTACTTTATCTTTGTTTTCTCCCTATTTAAAGCAGAAAATAAGAAGACCCACGTTTCAGCCACCTCCTTGCCCCCGCAGTGACTCCTCTGCCCTCCTAACTAGTTCTCCGTCGGTCCACCCAGGGTTGCCCATGCCGCTTTAGACCCATTGCCCACCCAAGAAGATCTCACCCCTGCAGTCCTCTTTTCTGTCATGATCAGCCTCTCCTGGCCAGCTTGTTAACCTAGCTGCGTGTGCGCCTGTGAGCCAAGTAACAGAGCAGGCTGAGAGGGGTGGTGGAGATAGCAGCGGGCCAGGGGTGCGTGTCCATTGCAGGGGTGGCTGCACCTCGGCTTCAGGCAACTCAGCCTCTGACTCCGTCTCTTGTCTCCAGGATTTTCAAGAGAAGGCAGAAATCCCAATTTTTATGTGACATTTTCTAATTTTTAATACTGGGATCTATTTCATTATTTTTTATTAAAGTGTAGTTGATTTATAATTTGTGTTTAAGGTGTGCAGCAGAGTGATTGTTAACTTTTTTCAGGTTTTATTTCATTATAGCTTATTACAAAATACTGAATATAGTTTCCTGTGCTATACGGTAAATCCTTGTTGTCTATTTTATATATAGGAGTGTGTATCTGTTAATCCCATACTCCTAATTTCTTTCTCCTTCTCTCATTTGGTAACCATAAATTTGTTTTCTGTGTCTGTGAGTCTGTTTTTGTTTTCCTACATGGATTCATTTGTATCATTTTTATATTCCACGTATAAGTGATTTAATACGATATTTATACGATATTTGTCATTGTCCGACTTACTTCACTTAGTATTCGATGCTCTAGGTCCATCCACACTGCTAAAAATGGCAGTGTTTCATTCTTTTTTATGGCCGTCACTGTGTTTTTAATAATCTGGGAATAAACACAGTGTACCCAAACAATACGTTTGTGAGCCATGCTTCACTATGGAGCTCCTGAAGTGTGGCCGTCTTAGGTGTTTGAGCACGTTTTGGATGGTACATATGATGCAATACTTAGCTAGATCATTAGCCTCCTTTCGGAGAAGGAAATGGCAACCCACTCCAGTGTTCTTGCCTGGAGAATCCCAGGGATGGAGGAGCCTGGTGGGCTGCCGTCTATGGGATCGCACAGAGTCGGACACAACTGACATGACTTAGCAGCAGCAGCAGCCTCCTTTTCTGCCTCTGCCTGTCTACAGCCTCCCTTGGCTGTGTCTCTCTCTAATCTATTGTAATATAGCTCCCACTCCAGGCAAGCAACTCTTTCTTTAGTGGATGATGACATTCTCTTGGGATCTTTTTGTCTACACTGCCTAGACCCTTCTAATACTAGGTTTTTCTGTGGTTGACACCGCAAGGAACCACTCTTTCTAGTGGGGTGACTTCTCATACCCATCACTGTTCATCTGTTCCTAATTGTTTACACCCTGTAAGTTTACAGTAAGGATATTTTCTTCTTTCCCTGTTCCTGGGTAGGACGTCATCTTTTTTTTTGAGAGAGAGATGCCTGTGAGACAGAGATGGATTGCAGAGAGTGGATACAAGCCTTACAATTATGTGGTGAACTTGAAATTATTTCCCGGGAGTGATTTTTTAGGGGTTTATATGAGGATATAACCCCTGCTCAGGTGAAGCTACTTTTTGAAAATAATGTCCACAAAGTAATTGGGTAGATTTTTCTGTTGTTTTCAGTGTGAACATACCAATTTAATCTACATCTGTTCTTAGTGCCAGATGGATTGTAAGGAATTTCCATGATTCCACCTCAAGTTTATAATGAAAGTATATACACTGAAGGAATTCACCACCAGAAAATTGTGTTTAAAAGGGAAGACTCAGCCCCAGCTTAGGTTCCACAGTTGCTTTTGACACTTGCCACTGATTTATTACAAGGAGCGAACTGTAGACATTATTACTGGGGGAAGTGAAATGGAATATAATTTTAGATTTTCTGACAAGATGGCACCAAGAACCAATGTAAAAATGGATTGTTTTAACAACTTTAGCCTTTGAGTTATAATCCCAACCAGTCACAGCCTTGACCTACTAAAAAATAATCTGATGCTAGAGTATCACACAGAGGTTCAAACACCCTTTAGGATCTCACCTCATCCTGTACTTTTATGATGAGGTAGATAAAATAGTTTTTGAAAAGATTTCTAATTTTATTTTATACATTAAAAAGAACCGGATTCAGAGTTGTGATATGACTTGCCCAAGGGCACACAGAGAGATGGTTCAAATAATTCACCTTCCATTTTTAATTTATTCCTATAATTTCTGATATTCAGAATGTGAGGGATCCATCCTACACTTAGCAGCTGAAGCCTGAAATGTTCCAATTAGAATTTATCTGGGTGTTTTCTTCTGTTTCTCTGTATTTGTCTCTGGTCAAAACACACATGTCCCTGGAAAAATAATATAAAGAATAACATAAACATCCATTCAGTCAGTTGAATAGATCTTTTTCTCCCTAGACTTTATTTTAATGGGGGGAGAGTCAGAGTGGCTGCTTGGTTAAGGAAAAGGATGAGGAATCCTCTTCTACCTCCTTGTCCTCTTGCCCAGGAGTGGAATCGTTATTTTAGAGGTGAAACCCTGGGTGCGTCTCATTGTTCTCCGCTCAGGAAAGGCTTCAGGGGGGCCAGTTACACACCATAACCCACTGGAACTCGGGGTTGATATTCTCTTTCATACCTTAGGCATTGCTGTGTAATAGACGTTGTGGGTCAGCATGGTACCACTCATAATGACTCCTTGCAATGAGGTTACCTACAGAATTCCGGGAGCCTGGCAGAGGTGCACACATCCATTAGAGCCTCACAGTGCGTGTACTCATCAGAGCATCCCTGGAAGCGGACGCCAGCTCAGCTTGGTTGAGCCACACACCTGGTCTCTGAGGAAGTGGAGGGGCTCTCCTGCCAAGACTGAGAGAATCCCAAGGTCCAGGGTCAGCAGCATGTGGGCAGATGTCTCAGGGTCCCAGCGTCCCCAGCCATGTAAGCTGTGTATCATCAGCTTGATCTTTCAACTTTCCTACCTCTCTAGGCAGTCTTCAATGAAACGTCTTCAAACATAACAAATAGACATCAGAATTAAGAAAACTCTCTTTTCTTCAAAACACGGTTGTTTTCCATCCCCAAATATTCACCAGGCTTCTTTCTACATTTCACCCAGTAGCATGCTGAAACTGGTTTTGATGAATACTGGGTTCATATTCTCAGCCAAGGAATGTTGTTTGTTGAGTCTATGCCCTTCTGTTCATACTGTACTGTCGGGATTGATCAGGCCATAAAGAGGGAATGCATTTGATAGTTTCAATCCAGCTTTCCTCACTTCGGTCAGCGCACTGGAGATTGGGTTGTAGCTCCCATCCCAGTTTAAGATCAGTAGCAGATCCTCCCACGCCTCCTCAGAACAGGAGAGGTTAGAACTGGAAGCCAGGATAGGGGCTGGGGGACGTTGCTGAATTGTGATACCTGCCCATCGGGGGGAAAGATCCTCAAGAAGTTCAATTTCATATCATTTCTTGTGGCATATGAGCCCTCCTAGGAGGGTTTGATTTATTGAAAGTGAAACTCCCAAGTCAAATAGTCACTGAATGCTTTCTAAGCTATACATCTATGGATGAGTAAAAGGGCTGTTCTTATTTTTTAAAAGATTTTGTTATATATCACACAGAGCCTCCTGAATAACATAATTGAAGCCATGGCTTTGAAGGGCACTCCCAACTTTAATATACAAACCAAAATTTTTTACCTCAACTACTGGGCACCTGTGGTAAGAATTTACTCTGCCTCAGTTTCTCATTGTTTTTAAAAAATGAAATTGTTTTTAAAAAGAGTCTCAGGGATTTCCATGATGATCCGGTGGTTAAGACAGCCCTTCCAAGGCGGGGGATATGGGTTCAATTCCTGGTTGGGGAACGAGGATCTCATATGCTGCAACATGTGATCAAAAATAAACAAATAACATTTTAAAATAAGTAAAAATGTAATCTCAGTGTGAAGGGTAGTGCCTAATCAGAGCCATTCTTATAATGAAGTCATTCTTTGTCAGAGGACTTTTATTAGTGCCAAGCTATATTTCTAAAAGCTGGTGTAAATTGCATATAATTTTGTTTTAGTAACTCATTTTGTGTTTAATTACTTACTAATAATTTGGTGTAATAACCCTTCATATATGTGAAACAACGTAATAATGATTACTGTAGATTTGTTTCGAATGAAAATTCTAGAATGCAACTAAGTCAAAGGCAAGAAGAGGAAAAAAAAATTAGAATAAAATATAATGGCTACTCTGAGAAATACACCTGAAAGGGACATTTATACCAAATTGCAGTGATTTTCCCCCAATTTATTGTGTGAAAATTGCAGAATGATGATTGTTCCTTTGCCAATCATTTCTCAGTGGCCATGCTGTTTTAAATATATGCTGAAAGATTTGGCCTTTTTTTTCCCCTCCCATTTGCCCTTGCAGGATATGTCAATGCAAAATTTGACTTCAGTATGAGATGCTGGATAATTTTTTATTTAAATGCTCCCAATGTCTATTTTTAATGCCAATCTCTCACCACAAAGCAGTTAAGAAAGGTTCTCTAATATGTGTGTTATGTGTACAGAGAATTTTTTCTTTTATAGGTCAGCATAAACTCCCACAGGAGGCAGAAAATATTATTGAAAATTTTTTATGTGTGGGTCTGTGCTTCAGTCCATTTTGGCTGGGCTGAGCTTTTTTAAAACATGCATGCATGAGGCATGAGGTCTGGGGGTGCAGGTGTGCCAGGAGGGACTAGGCAACCACTGCAGCGGGAGTGGTACTCCTCCTCCCACGTCTCACCAGAGCACAGCTGAGATGCCCTTATAGTGACCAGGTGTAGCCAAGTCTGATCTGTTCTCCTTGCCTGCTACCTTGTTCCCGCACTGTCTCCAGTGCTGTCCCTGAAGGGAAAGGAGGCATCTGAGTTGTGACCTTGCGCTCCAAGAAAAAGGAACTGCAGCTGCCAACTTAAGTCCATGAGCACCTCATTTCCTTACCCCTTCCCTGAGACTGGCACAGTGACATGACCTAGACTTGAACATTAATGATAGAAGGCTGATCATTTGCCCATTCACTTTTTTGTTTTAAAATATTTGGTTAAGACATAAGACTCTACCTAAAATGTTACAGAACACAATAAACTACACATATTTGCACCAAACACCCAATCCAGGAATGAGAACTGAGACAGTAATTTACACCTATCTACATGCTAATCCATTCTTTTTTTTTTTTTTACACAGAAGGAAATGTTCTATTTAGAAGTACATGAATTTTTTCATAGCACCAGACTATGTATTTAAAAAAAAAAAAATTATTCAACCAACCATTGACTAAGTGCACTGTGTATCCAGAATGGCAAAGGAAGAGCTGTAACATTTTCTTTAATAAATGAAACATGTCCTTCTTGAGCATTTGCAGAGAGAAATGTCCAGGTTCCCAGTCAGGAAAAATTAATTAAAGATGAATCACTGAGTCATTTGGAAAGGTCTCCAGTTGCTGGTGAAGAAAATAAAACAGACAGTCAAAAGTTGAACTTGGCCCTCTCAGAAATCTCAGCAGTGTTAAAAAAACAAAGCTCATCATAAATTGGGCACAAGAATGCTAGAGTATGGCTAAGTTAATGTACTAATTAAATTCAAAGTTCTTGTGTGTTTTTTCAACACTCTTATCGGAAAGATGAGGATAACATTCATGTTTCTAACCCACTATGTGGAGTAAGATGTTATTTCTTAATAGAAAACCTTGCCCATTATCCAAATCTAATCACATGTTTTCTCCAAGGAAAGTAGAATTAACTCTTGCCATCAGAACTGCACTTACCTGCCCTCCTGGTCCTCTCCCATCCATAGAGGGTCTTTAGATCATGGCACACAAGAGGTTTAAGGCTAGGTAGCACATGAGCCCCTGGCTGACCCCGGCAACCCCTGGATGATTTCAGTAATCGCAGGGCAGCACATGCTGGAAAGTGGAAAGTGCCCTTTTTCAGGAAGCCTGTAGTTAAAACCAAATCAGTTGAGAAAACCTAAGCCAACTCTGGCCTGAGTATGAAGGCTATAATTTGGAAGTGTCAGATTCCTCGCCCTCTTTCTCCTACGTGGTCAGCCAGGACTTTGGGGACCTTGTAGCTCACAGACCCGCTGAATGAAGTTGAGAGATATGATGATTTATAGAGAGTAGATTCCAGTCCTTCGGAAATTATCTTATCAGTCCTCCTTTAATTATCCTAGTCCCAGGTAAGCTATTGGAGGATTCTCAGTATTTGAACGACTATCTCCTTTCATTTTAAAAAATCAAGATTCTTGATGAGGTCTTCTGGCTTGACCAATCAGTTCTGACTCCAGTTTGGGTTAACATAGCTCAGAAAGAGATTTGTTTCTTTGTTTGCGTGCATGCTCAGTCTTGTGTCTTACTGACTCTTTGCAGCCCCATGGAGTGTAGCCCACCAGGCTCCTCTGCTCATGAAGTTTTACAGGCAAGAATACTGGAGTGGGTTGCCATGTCCTCCTCCCGGGGAATCTTCCTGACCCAGGGATCGAACCCGCATCTCTTGCATCTCCTGCATTGCAGGCAGATTCTTCACCACTGCGCCTCTGGGAAGCCCTTTGGTTATTCACTTGCTAATAATATAGTGTAGTCAACCAGGAGACCCTAAGGGAAGAGAGATGGAGCCTAAGAACCAGAAATGGAAGTTTTGGAGCAACAAAAGGAGAGAGAAGGGGGGTCTCCATCTCAGCCAGCATGGACCTCAAAGATGACAGTTGTAAAGAGGGCTCCATTTATGTTCAGTCCACAAAATCAGTTCTCAGAAATAAAAGCTGTTTCACAAGTTTCCCCCCCCCCCACCTCATTAGACTCACAGGTGCTATCTTATTCTCTTCAGAGTATCCATTAGAAATTACACCCCAGTAACAATTTTCAAGTTACTATTTAGAATGTGTATGTTTATTTATCTTTAATTGCTTGAGTAATGTAATTCTTTGTAGGCAAATTAGCAAATGCTGATGAAGATCAATTTAGAAATTAACCACCCTTAATCATTTGCTCTATTTTTGTGTGTGTGAATTTATTTCATGTATATAGATTTCAAAAGTAAAAATGACATTTTACTATTTTACAATCTATCATTTAGTTCCAGTATTATATTTTTAGCACCTTTTCATGTCAGTTAATATACATTTGAGGCTTTTTTAAGGGTAATGATTTTATTCCTCTTTTGAAAAATAATACACTTTTTTTTAAGTCAATCACTATGAAGAAACAACTTTAAAAAGATACTCAGAATTCCACCCTTGAGAAACAGCTGACATCAGCATTTGGTGAACATCATTCCAAATGGATAGAAAGACTGATTAACTTTATTATATCTTCCTACATAAATATTATATATTAATTATTTAATTTTACTTCAACTCAGAAGTAGTAGAAACTGAGACACTGAAAAAAAAAATCACTGAATTTCAGATATACATTTCATCATAGAGAAAATTAGTTCCTAATAGTTTCTCCTGCTAAAAGTGGAAGGTAATAGAAACATCATAATTTTGAAGTAGTGTTCAAAGCTGTACATTTAATGTACACCTTATCTATTTACTTGCTGCCGTTGAAAGATAGGAAATTAGAGAAACTCTGTGACCTACTTCTCCTTCACCCATCTTTCAGTATGCAAAGGTTATTGTATTATTTTTACATCGTCAAGCTAAATGTAAACATAATTTCCACAATTTAATTTTAGTGGTAGGCTTACTAGATACAGGAGTTACTACTAGTTCTTTTCTCAAGTTCAATGAATTTAAACATCTTGTAGTTTTGTTTTTATTGTTTCAGATTCTGTTTTTATTTTACTATTTACTTTTTGTTTGTATTATTAATTTTTATTTTAAGATGGGTACTAGAGTCCCAGTCTTATTGTCTTCAGAAAATCTTGTTGAGTTCCCGCCTCAATTTGTAGGCATTGCTCTAGTATTTCCTGGCATTGATAATTACTATAGAGAAGACTGAGGTCAGTAATATTTTTTTCCCCCTTGAACCTGGCTTGATTTTTCTGTCTAGAGGTTTGGTGTATAATATAAAAGAAGAAATGAAAGTGATTATTTCAAATCTAACACTGCCTAAACCATGGTGTTTTTTTCTGCTCTTAGTAATCTGCACGAGCATTTTCTTCCTATCATTTTCATAGTTCCCCCTAATTCCAAGAATTTGACCAAGTAGTGTAGTCATGGAATATCCAAAAGTATATTGGAATCCCTTGGAGTTAGAAGAGAGAGCTTTGATAGATCCTGGTGGCCGGTAATCATGGAGATCAGGAAATGAGTGTATTTGAAGGAAAGTGTAGGAAAAGGTTTGCAGGCCTAATTTACTCCTGGTGGCTTCCATCCACTCCTGTGTCTTCAACCGTAGTTCCCCAAATAGAGCTGCTTAGATTGGTTGTTTTGGCCTAACTAAGTATATAATGCTGAATGTTCAGACCTCAGTTTTTTTCTTTTCTTTTTTTTCCTTAATGTCTTAAAATCATTTTATAGGAAGCCCATCTCTTAGTCACTTTTGGAAACATTTTCACTGTATCAACAACTTGGAATTACTATCTTCAGCTTATCTAAATTATAAAGACAAGTTACTTTTGCTCTTTCTCCATTATTAGTGTATCATTATGATATAGGCATTCTGGAACCAGCTTTATAAGGTTGAATGTTTATTCTGCCATTTATATGAGTGACCTTGGGCAAGTTAGTTAACAATTCCCCTACTCCCACCCCAATGAGTAGAGCTAAGTATAGTACCTAGCTTCTGTGGTTGTTGTAAAGAGTCAATGCACATTCTGTGTTACAGCTCTTAGAACTGTGTCTGCCTAGCACACAGTAAGTGTTCAAAGATAGACATTTTTCTGTCCTTACTATATATGGCTATACATAATTTTTCAGTATAAAATTTTTTTCCCTTCTTTGGTTCAGAATGACACGATAAAAGTTACTCTCCTGTCCCAGTACTTTGTCATTAGATTTAAAATATTAGATTTCATTTCCTCACTAATCCGTCTGCCCTAAAGTTAGTAACGAGTATGTATCATGTACGGTTACTTCAGTCGTGTTCAACTCTTTGCGACCCATGGATTGTAGCCCGCCAGGCTCCTCTGTCCTTGGGATTCTCCAGGCAGGAGTACTGGAGTGGGTTGCCATATATGAGTGTCTCCCAGTAATGTGTTCTTTTGCTAATCTGAAGTTGAAAACTCAACCCATAAGAAGTTGCCTGTAGTATGTGTGCTAAGTCGCTTCACTTGTGTCTGACTGTTTGCAACCCTATGGACCATAGCCCGCCAGGCTTCTCTGTCCATTGGATTCTCCAGACAAGAATACTAGAGTGGGTTGCCATGCCCTCCTCCAGGGGATCTTCCCGACCCAGGGATCGAACCTGCATCTGTTAGGTCTTCTGCATTGGTAGACAGGTTCTTCACCAGTAGCGCCACCTGAGAAGCCATAGTTCTCTTAAAACTCCAGTTCAAGGACCTTAAAGTAAGTCTTCACTATTCCTATCTTCCTAGGCATTAAAATTTTTTTTTTAAAAGAGCAGATTGGAGGTGGGTCAAGCTTTCTTGTTCATTCCAAAGACTACTTCCTACCAGATGCCAGAAGTCACTACCTTTCCAGTACTTGCAGGCGGCTTCTCTGCCAGCATCCATGCCAGGAATCCAATTGCCTCAGGACACTTTAGACAAATGTGGGCCAGGCTTTGTTCTCAAAATAAGATTTGCATTTCTTTCTAAAATCAACCAGCGTTGCAGAATGTGGTACATTAAATTTGGCTAATGATGTAGACCTTGGCAGTGTTCTGTTGAAAATAGGTGGAGTCATAGTATATGTGAAAAAACAGTCCCCAATTTTAAAATTCTTTACCAAAATTCGTGTAAGCCCTGAAATCTCAGTTGTGGGTAGCGTAAAGGTATAAAGTCATATCTGCTAAGAACTATAGACCTTAAACAGCTGAATAAAAAAGCACTCTTATTTAACAGCTCATAATGTATGTCATAATTAATCTGTCAAATAGCATGTCCCCTAAATGATTGTAAGCTACAGGGAAACAAGATGAGGAAGTAGAAAATATTATAACAACTCCTTCCATCAAAACTCACCTGCTATGCATTTGTGGGCTAAGACAAAAATCTTAAACTCTTCTCAGTATTTCAGCAGTTACAAATGTATAGTTGTAGTGTGACACGAAGCCATTATTGCACAAATATTGCTTGCTTTCTTTTTTAACACTGAGAATTTCAACACTCAGTTTCAAAAACTGATACTCTTCATTAGTATCAGTTTCTAAATGTATGATTACATATTTTTCTCCATGTAAAAAAAGGGAAAAGAAAAACCAACTCAACACCATTCAGCATGTGGTTTTAATTTTATCAGACTGTAGGAATTTTGGACATTGTCTTTGCCTAGATGTTGGAAGAAAACATTTTTTCTACAACAGCCAAGCCTTTCATACTTTAACCATTGGATCAGCTTCTCCTTGTGAAGAGCCTGTTTCTACAAAAGAAAGAGTGGCAACTGTAGGATTTACATAAAACTTTTGCAGTTTGCCTTATTGAGCAAATTGCCTCCTTAGCAGTAGAATGTTGGATTAAAAATAGTTGTGTCTATGACCAGACTCACTGCCTAAAGAGGAAATGGATCTTGCTTCCTCACTCTTCAAAGCCATTGCTATATCATGCGAGGGACATTCTTAGAAAAACTTCTCAAATCCCAATTTTTCTTCAGCAGGAGCGTGTGAGGAAGTGGAAACTAAACTTTCAGCCTGGATACATATTTTCAAGAATGGCTTCAGGCCTATTCATGGCCAGACACAAAGGTGTGAACCAGAAAGCCATGGAAAGCAATGAACATGGTTTACCACACACCCTGTGTAGTTGTCATTAACCTTCAGTGGCTGGATGCCCAGCACAGTTGTTTACTTTGCACTGCTGATCCAAACAGGTTCTTGAAACAAAGACATTCGGAACCAACTAAGGGAACCCCCTGAAGGAATGACTCACACGATGGAGAGACGTGCCTCTCAAGTGAAGTCTAGCTAGGGAGATGATATTTAAAAATATAAAAAGGAGAATAGCATGAGACAGTATCTCATTAGCGCATGCCTTAAATGCTACCTGGAGGCAAAAAAGAGAAACCTCTACGGGCTATAAGGTTGCTGCCTGTCCTGCAGGCATGCCCTTCTCGGGGCAGTGCCTTTGTGTGACGTGGAAAAGGCCTTCCTGGGAGTGGACACTGTGCCCGGCCAGCAGCACACGGGCAAGGCTTCAGTGCCCCCTGCCCCCTTGGCTCAGGACCACGTGCAACAAATCACATGACTGTGTGAGGCAACCTGCTCTCTCAGCTTCCTCCTCCGGGGGCATCGCAGATGTTAGCCTGGGGGTCAACTTGTAAAGAGCTCCCAGAAGGATCTGCATATTTCCCCAGAATGTGCACTTCATGGATGCCTCTTAATTGAACCCTTCCATGTATGCATTTTTTTCCAGCTTCCTTCCACTCCAGTTCTCTTGCCTGGAGAATCCCATGGAGGGAGGAGCCTGGTAGGCTGTAGTCCATGGGGTCGCAAAGAGTCGGACACAACTGAGCGACTTCACTTCACTTCCTTTTGTTATTTGTCTTTATAGCTGTCTTTCTAGCCATATGCACCTGTATCTGTCCTGAAGTGCCTACCACAATGCTGGGCACAAAGTAGGTGCTTAGACGGTAAATGGAATAAAGTATTTCCCACATCACTCCCTAGAAATAATAGGAGGATTAGTAGCAAATGGACTGGAGATACACATTCAGTCAGCCTTCCCCAAAAAGGGGAACAGAAAGTACCTGTTGTCATGTACTTGAGTACTCCCAAGATTACGTTTTGCGGAGTTTCCTTGGTGCTTTTCTAAATAGGCATTTTAATAGTGTGGATGCTGTGAAGTCTCACCTATCCAAGTAAAATTTTGTTCCCATAAATTTTGACTCCAGGCACCCTGAATCTTCTGCCAGGTGTACCCCATCCGATCAACACTAGGTTGATACCTCAGTGTAGTGTATACAGGTCTGCAGAGCTGGATATCTAGTCTCTATCCTAACTTTCAAACCAAGTAGCCATTGTGAATAATTAGAGCAAGAGCTGTGTTATTGAACATCTAAGTTTAAGGAAAAATAAAATGTGCTGGTGGGTGAAGCCTAGACTGGATTTACTTTGTTCCCTTTCCGTCTCTTCTTCCTCATGAATCAGCAAGCGGGGAGCAAAAAACAAAAGGAGCAGAGCAGTTGTTTGTGATGGATACTTGGTGGAGAACCATAAGGAGCATGAGGTTTTTGTCTTACTAAACTTCAGATTTTTTTGCCCCATACTGAAAAATAGAAAAGCAGTGGAAGGTCGGAGGGATGCTCTACATGCTGCCTGAGGTTGGGGATGGATTTAAATCTTTACAAAGTATGTCTTTGACCTACATGTGCTATATCCTCAGTTACGCAGAGCAGGGGCACCTCAGGTGAGAGAAGCACGTGGTCCCAAGCCCGTGGAGGATTCTTCTGCTCATTAATGTGTTCTGAGAGGCGAGCTGGGGAGGACAGTTGCATGCAACTAGTTTAGGTCGTGAGAGACGCTGACATTGTAAAGGAACCAAAGGCAAGATTATATGGAATATATAAAACTGTTCATGAATACTTATTGCTTGTACCTAATACATTTGCATAAAGATTTGCTTTTCAGGGCAAGATTTCACAAAAGCAGAGACAGTGTTTCTGTGATCATATAAGATGTAATCTCTATATAACAGTACGAGCCTTTTTAAAGGCACAATATTAAGAACAAGATGTTTTAGTGATTTCAGCAGCTAAAGCAAACATTGATACATGGGGTGTGAAACATTCTGACACATGGAAAGTGGGTGTCTTCTGGGGCTCAGAACACTGTCTCGTAGTTTTCACTGTACTGTATTTAACAGAGGCTTTTTATAATTCAGGGAGACCAGTTAATAATTTTTCCACTTCCCAGTGGCTGACCATTGTAGATATTGATTCGGAACAGATTATCCATGATAAGAATGGTGATTTTGTGGTCCGTTAGTAGAAATGGACCCCCACCAATACACTGAAAAGGTAGAGTTTTTTTCACCAAAAGTCATTGTTTTTGTCAACCACATCTCTTGCGCACCTGCCATGTAAAATCATCATATGAGATGCTGAGACAATGAAAATAGGGGGCACAGTCCCTCCCCAGGTTCACTGAACTAGTGAAATCTATACCTGCCTGCTGAAGCAATTATGCTTGATTTCTAAGCCAGTCTTTAGCAGAGTTCCAGAAGTTTCTTCCTGGCTCACTGTCTGGCATAGGATTTCGCATGTTTCCTATTGCGCACTACCAACCCGACAGGTAGCAATGCGCTTCTCCCTCTCCTCACTGAACATCAGATCTTGGAGCGGCTGAGTGCATGCCCAAGGTCTGTTAAATAGAGTCTGGTCCACACTTTTTGGAATCACATACCCCATCGGTAAAAATTATTTTGACTTTTATTGAAGTTAAGTTTGAGTTCTTTGTGATGTAAAACATTTAAACGTTTTTAAAAATTGATTAATTCTGTGTAGCAGTGATTCAGTGGTCTGGTACTAAGTTAAATTTAAGTCAGTACTTATTTTTAGTGTCTTATAAATAAAAAGATATCACACAAGATACGTACCTGTCAGTGGAAGTAGCTCCATCATTGGCTGTGCCTGTGAAATCCCAGTGCTCGTTTTCAACCCCACTCACTAATTTTGTGAAAGTTTTTCATTGAAATTTTGCTAGTAAATTTCCATCTTACTGGGTATCAGTCAGCCCTTTTTTCAAACCAGTTGAAGAGTGTTACATTATTCATCTTTAACAAATGGGATAAAAACCCCACTAAAACTCTTTCTTTAAAATATGGTTTACTCAAGCTTTTAAAGTTTACACATAAGATAGTTCTGTGTTTTTTTTTTTTCACCTGGTATCACACCTTATGTTGATTTTAACAGCAAAATCACATCCCGACCAGAACATTTCCAAATATCCGTTTCCACAGTGCAAGTTTCTTAGCAGTTTCTCTTTCATTCATTTTTAAAATGCTCTTTGGCCTTGAAGAGATAGTTTAAATATGTTTATTTTTATAAAAGTATCAGCCCCCCCCCCAAAAAAAACTGCTCCTTCATCCCCCTTGTCATGACAAAGAAAAAAAAAATATTTGGACCACTTGTCATTTTATAAAAGAAGAATGGATAACTCCTCTTTGAGTTCTACAGTTCTTGTCAGTAGTTCGCCATCACATAATTAGGAAGCCTCTCAGGGCTCAAAATGTCTTCCTGATTATTTCCCTTCACCTCATACATTGTCAGTATTCTTCTCTTCAAGATACTGGGATCTGTACATCAGCCACTAGGGACACATTAATGGGGGTCTGTAGCCGCACACTGGAAATGAACAAAGGATGGAAGATTCCTCCTTGGGAACTTCCTCCCTTTCTCTCAGGACTCACATCGTACATGGCCATCAGACATCGGAGGGTACCATTGTTAGGCCATCTGTTAAATACAGGACAACGTAATATCTTTCTCCTTTTCGTATTAAACACACAGGTTTTGATAGTTCCTTCCTGTACCCGGTGGTTAGCTATGTGCCCCACACTCGGGAGACCAAGGTGTCCACCAGGGTTTCCCTACTCTGGCTGTACGTTAGACGGCTTGGAAAGTGTTATAAAGCCTTGACCACTTCCCAAGCCAATTAAATCAAAATGTTGCTGTTGTTTTAGTTGCTGAGTCACGTCCAACTCTTTGCAATCCCATGGACCGTAGCCCTCCAGGCTCCTCTGTCCATGGGATTCTCCAGGCAAGAATACTGGAGTGAGTTGCCATTTCCTTCTCCAAGGGATCTTCCTGACCCAAGGATTGAACCCACATCTCCTACATTACCAGGTAGATTCTTTGACCTCTGAGCCACCTGGGAAATTGAAATCAGAATGTGCATACTGCTCTGTTTTAAATGGATAACCCTACTCTACGGCACAGGGAACTCTGTTCAATGTTCTGTGGCAGCCTGGATGGGAGGGGAGTTCGGGGAGAATAGATACGTGTGTATGTGTGGCTGAGTCCCTTTGCTCTGCACCTGAAGCTGTCACAGCGTTGTTAATTGGCTATATTCCAATGTAAAATAAAAAGTTTAAAAAAATTAAATAAAGCTGTTATGAACAGAACCTAAGAATCTCCAAGGGTGGGACCTAGACGTGTGTGTGTGTGTGTGTGTTTTAAAGTTCCCTAGGTGATTCCAGCGTTCACTCGAAGTGCTAAAACTCAGTGACACTAATACTTAATACCACTTTGTGCAGGGTTACATCAACCCTCCCACTTCTCCTTTTCATCTTCTTGGCTCTCAGGGCTGCTGGTATGCCATGAGCTTCAGTGTGTCCAGAGGGGCCTCAAATCCCCAGATGGAAATGTTACTGCTGTCACACGTCACAGGGAATTTTATTGTGAACAGAGAATAGCACTTTCTCCATCTGTGAAACCAAGGGTGTAGTTAGGTCTGTTCTTGGATGTTATGCTGTATTTACTTAGCAAAGCAGGACATGGAGCATGGTTTGTGCTCCTCGTTGCGAGGTGCGTGTGTGCGTGCTAAGTCACTTAGGTCGTGCCAACTCTCTGTGACCCTGTGGACTCTAGCCTGCCAGGCTTCTCTGTCCATGGGATTCTCCAGGCACGAACACTGGTGGACTCATGCTCATGAGGGAAGGCCAGGAGTTGCAGAATGGATACTTAAAAAAAGAAAAAAAAGTATTGAGTTGGAGGTATGGGGAGGAATGGAAACAAGAAGACTCATTATTGATAGTATTAGTGGGAATTTCTGTTTTCATTTTATTGTAAGCTCTTAGGTAGTCCTGTGCCATCAGATGAATAATAAATTTTGAATAAAACAAGCACATCTATGACTCAAAAGACATTACTTATAGAGCTGGTATCCAGCCCTTACCTGTTACCCGTTGTACCAGCGTTAAAATTTTTTAAAACTCTTATTATAGCCACTGCTCCAAGTTCCTTCAGTGACCCCAGCACCTGAGACGCTCTTGACCACTTCACAGTCCCGGAGCTAAAAGGTTGATGTGTGCCATGGCAACGGAAGTCCAGAGCACGCTCTGTTCTGTTTGACTTAGTGTCCATGCAGTACAGTTGGATGAATAATTCCATCCTAACTTTGAATGTATATCACAAGGGCACAGCACTTCTGCCATTCTCTAGTCCAGTGGCTTATTTACAGAAGTCAGTGCTTAACCTATGCAGATTAAGAAACTAATCTAAAAAAAAAGAAGAAGCTAGTCTGCCATCATGCCAGAGCCCCAGCCAGGCCTCCCAGCTTCTTGCACAGAACTGTGTCCTCTGTTCTGTATTGGTCATTTTTTCCTTCTTATCCTCAGTCTTGTTAAATCTCATTTCTGGACAAATACATAAGAAAGGAAGACAGTTCATTTCCATAGGAGAATATTTATTGAGCAGCCCTAGCATTGTGCTAGAATATAAGAAATATTAGGCAGTTCCTACCCTGAAGTAGTTTAGAAAATTGTTGGAAATTCTATACATATAAACATGGAGCACTTAAATAGCAGTGCCAGACAGTATATAGCTTGGTGCCCCACAAGTGTTTTATGAAGACTGTGAATGCACCAAGAAGATAAGAATAATTAAGAAAAGTTTAAGTGGAAAGATGGATAGGATTCTTGGAAGACTGAGTCCCCACTCTGTATCCTTTCTTCACCAGATCTGTAGGTTACCTTTTAATTAAGGACTGCAGGCTCCTTAGGACCAGTGATTTCCTTCATAAATGCAAGGCTCCTATGCTGCCGTTTACTGACTTAGACACTCAGATTGTTTCTGCCTGCAGTCAGCCCACCATATCTGCAGTTGAATCCGTGGATGCAGAAACCATGGATGAACGGAGGGCCATCTGTATTGATTGGACCACACCATTTTATATCAGCGACTTGTGCATCCACAGAGTTGGTATTCTAGGGGCTCCTGGAGCCAGCCTACTGCAGATAATGAGGGAAGACTATATTGCTAGAAGTTACCTCCTCCTACCAAAATTTTCTTATCTATATAATTCAGGGTATTAAATCTGCTATTAATTAGTGGAAAATAAAAAGAAAACATTTTCATAGGATGATAATTAATCTAGATAAACTATTCTGAAATCCCTAACTATATGTGTGCCATTGTTTTTAACCTATTTATCTGCTTTAGGTTAAAAGACGTGAATTTCTTTCTTTAATTGATTTTTCTAGCAAGAGGTCATTCTGATAAAAGATGTTGAAGTTCTAGAATAGTTAATATTTCCTATCACCAAGTGAAGGTAATTTTAAGATGTATGTAGATGATGCCCACAGAAACTGCTGAGGGAAGAAAGTGGTCACCTTCTACCTACATGCAAGAAGAGGTTAGTGAAAGTCAGTCATCTTTCTGAGAGTCCGTTTCTATGGAGGTTCTTTGGAGTAAAGATCAGAATGTTATCAGAGGTGGATTATAGCTCAGATGGTACAGAAAAAGAAAGTAGGAACTAAATTTAGAAATTACATGAAAGCTTTTCAAAAATAGATATATAGCTAAGAACACATAAAAAAGGCAATATGCATTTTATTTCCCCAAAAAAGCAGTGAAAATGCTAAGTCTTTTTGAGTTATATAAAGGTGAATTTGGTTTGATTTTTATTTTATGACCCTTGTGCTCTCTAACCAATCAGCCAGTCATGGGAAGCTCATCAGAATTTAAGGGAAAGAGAACATCTGGATATAAAATATCTGATAAAATCTTCATACACATCTATTTGGATGTCTAAGAAAAAGTTTTAGTCAAGTTATGACCTTTGCATGTTTTGAAAACTCAACATTGAGATGAATACAGTGTAATGAGATTTGGGTCTACCTGTGGAGATGAGAAAATTTGTATGTGAATAAAAATATACTGCTATTTGGAAAAACAATTTTAACTGTAAAATAATCACCAATGCCACTCTAAATACTGTTTATAATCCATAATTTAAGTAAGAGTTTAACATAGCATTTCTTTAAGATATTAGACTGTTGGCGATGTAGCGTATTTGGTAGGAATCATGGAGATTCTTTTATGTTTTTGAAATAGATTCCCCAAAGTTGAACCCCCAAAGGATTGGTTCACTAAATGTAAGAAAAGGGCTGGGTCGAAGGTATTTCACCATAATTCCCCTTGGATCACATCTGAAGTACAAATTAAAGGCTGCTTCTATTTACTGAGACATTAGTGTGTGCTTTTTACTGTGCTGTTTCATGTATAGTATTATCTTCAGGCTTTATGACAGTGCTGTAATGAAAGTATCAGTATCTCAATTTAGGGATAAGGAAATTGAAGCTTGGAGAAGCCCCAAAACAAGTAAATGGAAGCATGGGTGAAACTCACTGGCTCCAAAGTCACAGGCCTGCCTTAGCTACGCCTTGTGATGGTCATGACCACCTGAAACAACTTAAGCCACACAGTACCGTTTCCTAACTAATACAAGCCCTGGGGAACTGATAATACAGACAATCACAGTTCATTGTAACCACGGCTTCAGGATACAGTTTAAGGGGATGATGAGGGAAAAATACTGGACAGTCACAGGTGCATGGCATTTTCTAATGAATCATGACCTGGACGCTGAGAAAATGCTCACTGGTAGGAATCAAATGCAATGTGATTCTCAGTTCCTCTTATGCAGATGTATAAGCCTCCTTATCACACTAAGGATGCACAAATTACACAAACTGTGAAGGAGTTGGGGGTGGAAAGTAGAGAGTAAAATCAGATTTCTTCAAGACCATGCAGGTATTGTGGAGAAGGAAATGGCAACCCACTCCAGTATTCTTGCCTGGAGAAACCCAGGGATGGAGGAGTCTGGTGGGCTGCTGTCCATGGGGTCGCACAGAGTCTGACAGACTGAAGCAGCAGCATGCAGGTATTGTGAAGCTGCTCAGATTCTGTTGACACAACTCAGTTAATTAGGTAGTTTTGGCATTACAGGACAGAGGGTATTCTTCACTTACAGAAATAATTATGCTCTTTCTTATGATTATTGGCAATAGTGAGGGGCAGATAGTAGCTTTCTGACTGTGGCCTCTTGTCTTCTTGGAACATGGGCAGTGTTGCTGGATCTTAAAGTTTATCCAGAGAAGTAGGGAATCTGTTTATCTGTCTAATGGAAAAGTTCTCAATTTTAGATGTTGACGGCTTTCTAAAAAAATCATTTGTACAAGACCAAGCAGGTCTGCAGACCATCAGCTCACTTCTAGTTTTCTTGACCCTCAGCCCCAAGTCTTCCCCACACAGAGGTCACCCCTGAGTCCTGACTTACCTGAAGCATTTATAGTTTATACCTCTTGTCCCAGCATCCCAGTTGTTGAGCTTTTGTTCTAGTTTCCCGTTTTTTCAAAAATAAATATTATTATTTATTTATTTATTTGGCCGCATTGGGTCTTAGTTGTGGCATGCAAGATCTTCATTGTGTCATGCAAGATCTTTCACTGTGGCATACCAACTCTCTAATTGCAGGGCACAGGCTCAGTAGTTGAGGTGTACAGTCTTAGTTACTCCTTGGCATGTGGGATATTAGTTCCCACAACAGGGATCGAACCCTGGGTCCCCTGCATTGCAAGGCAGATTCTTAACCACTGGACCACCAGGGAAGTCCCCCACCCCCATTTTTTTTTTTTTTTATTAGTTGGAGGCTAATTACTTCACAACATTTCAGTGGGTTTTGTCATACATTGATATGAATCAGCCATAGATTTACACGTATTCCCCATCCCGATCCCCCCTCCCACCTCGCTCTCCACCCGATTCCTCTGGGTCTTCCCAGTGCACCAGGCCCGAGCACTTGTCTCATGCATCACACCTGGGCTGGTGATCTGTTTCACCATAGATAATATACATGCTGTTCTTTCAAAACATCCCACCCTCACCTTCTCCCACAGAGTTCAAAAGTCTGTTCTGTACTTCTGTGTCTCTTTTTCTGTTTTGCATATAGGGTTATCGTTACCATCTTTCTAAATTCCATATATATGTGTTAGTATGCTATAATGTTCCACCCCCATTTTTAACGGCGCATCCTTCTTATTAGCTGCATTAAAATAATCCAAGGTAGATTTGATAGACTTTCACTTAGTATTTCCAAACCCTGCCCATGCAGTTGAACAGATTTCTCAACTTTAGCACTTGGTTAAATCTGAAAGATGTTCCAGCTCTTTTCCAAATCCTTTCCAGATGCAGTGTAACTACATCTTTTTTTCAAAGACAGCATGTGGGCACTCACCGCTAATAATGGAATGAGTGTGGACAAGAGTGACCAGGGACAGCCAGTTCCTTCCAGTGTCTAGGGTAGTAGTGGAGGATATGCTGTTGCTGCCCTTATCAACCTTCTGTCATTAGCCAATCACGCTGTGCTCTGATCTTTTAGTTACAAAAGGTCTAGTAACACACCAGATCTTCAGTGAGCAGAACCAGTGGGAAATTGTCAGCCGTGTGTGAATGTATGTGTAAGATCAAGGCTGGGCAGCCTTGCTATGGTGGTCTGATAGTTTTTGCTTCCATGGTTTTATCGTTTATTTTTGGTGTTTGTTTTGTTGCTTGATAATACTTTTATTTTGTAATAAATTTTTTCGGCCACAATAAGTTTTTTTAACCCTGGAAATGCATATGTAACAAAATTTAGCACTGAATTTTTGCTTCTCAAGAAAGTGAATGGTAATATATAACTTATACAAAACAGCTTGTTGATACTTAGCATCCACTATTACAGCCGAAGTGATATCATCAACCACAAAAGGTTTGAAAGACACAGATCTTCTGAAAAAAGTATCAGCATCTACTTCAAAAGTTAGCTGTTATATTCAGTAGATTGTGCCCAAAGATGACATTTTAGCATAGTCAGCTGCAGAAAATGCATTTTTATATCACTCTGTGAAGCATGACTTTTCATTTAGATTAAGTGACTTTCCTTCAAAGTTAATTTAGTTCATTTTTTATTCCAAGTTTTCTTCTGCAAGTGCAAAAAAATGAGGCAATAACTATCAATTCTTTAACTCCCTTAGCAGAAGGAAATCTTTGCAAACAATTGATAATTTGGTTTTCTCCCTTTTTTAATTCGTGGAATCAAGGTGCAGCTTTTGATAGTTAATTTGGATAAAGTGAAATATCTATTATTATTTTGAATACTATAAGTGTTTTTGCTTTTTAAAAAATGTTGAAGATAAACATATTTCATGGTAATGATAAGAATATAGTGTTTGATGGTGCGCAGTGTCATGGTAAAACAATTATTAAATTAAGCCTATGGAGCAGAAATGTACTTGCAATTAGTTATGACTCACACACAAGTCGTACTTGTGTTCAGACAAGCTGTGATAATCTGCCCATCTTGAGTTTTGTTTCCTCGAAGTATCTGTGAAAGAATAGTATTATGAATTGATAAAGGAGATATTTCTTACGAAAGTATTTGCTCTGAAATGTTTACAAATTTGCATTTGAAAAAATGTTAAGAATATCTACCATGTAGCAGAATTTGTTTTGTGCTCACCAGATTTGTCAGCCCCTAAGAGAGAATATTTTTCAATTAAAAATATTAAGGTCTATAGAGTAGGACCCAATTGAAAATGTTATATTTTCAAATTGAAATCAAACCGAAAATGGTTAATGCAATTTTGAAGAATATTTCAGGCAGTTTTATGAAAGTTAAATATATAATATATCCATATTGAAAAAATACAGTCTTTTTCTGGGGGGGGGGGGAAGAAAAAAAGAAAAAATACAGTCTTTTTCTAACTTTATATGGATATATGAAAGTTTTGTTTTTTTAGAAAGTACTTTATGTTTGAAAATATTGTAATAATACCTATATAATATACCTGATATGTTGGTCAATAAATAATATTTCAAAGATACATAGCATTAACTATTTTTAATAGTCTTTTTCGTACTCAACAGTGTTATGTATAGACTATAAACTATATTATATTCTCATTAGAATGTTAACAGTTTCTCAACACTGGTCCAAATAGTAACATTTTACAATTGATTCTTATCTATAATCTTCCTGAAATTGGGTCCTTCCTCAAAGTGACAAATTATATCTATTACTATTTGCTATTGAGATAGGATTCTCTTACTTCTTTTCCTTTCTTCCTATTCAGATTCTAGATGTTCATTACCCTTCTTCACTGGACAAGTAAGCCCAACTGCTGTTGATTCTCTTTACTGTCTTACTGTTGGAACAACTTCTTGGTCTCTGAATTAAAGAGACCTTTAGACATGTGTTCTAGGGAATTTCTTTTCTTCTGCAAGATTCTGGGGCTAGGAGCCTTTCACTTTCAGTTTTCCTGAACACAGTTTCTGAAGCCACAGTAGTCAGGTTTTGTAGTGGGCATTCCAGAAAGATTGTAGGATCCTGAAATTTCTGGGTACATCTGGGCCTCCCTTCATTGAGAAGCTTGTCCTTTCCATTATTTTTTCCATCTTTGTCTGCATGTCTACCAAGCTGGGCAAGGAAATGTTTTTCCTATTGTCAAACAAAATAAAATTCCAAACCAGCAGCACACTCCTCTGGTTAATAAGATTGTAGGAGCCCAGACATTGCAAAGGGCTAAAATGATTATGTTTTTTTCTGAGATGTAATATCAGGAAATGAACCACATGCAAAATGTGAACTCAACAATGAGGATGATGTGAATCTATAAAGCAGGCATTAGCCTATTATGCCAGTGTGGGGGAGAACCAGTTAGTCGGTTGTTTGCTTGTGTAAAACCAGTCCCCACTTGGTTATTGGGAGTCTCAGTGTTTATTTAGTCACTGTTTGCAAAGTGTAATTCAGAAAACACCAGTCTCATCAACTGATTCGAGGGGGAAAATGCTGCCATGGTCATATAGTGATGTCTCCACCCTTACCCCATACTCATGGATTCCTAGCAGCATTATCTTTTTAAAGGTACTGAGTCCTGTAGTATGAACCATCTGTTTAACTTTTCATAAATATTATTCTCTACAGTTGGGCTTCCCTTGTGGCTCAGCTGGTAAAGAACCCGCCTGCAGTGAGGGAGACCCGGGTTTGGTTCCTGGGTTGGGAAGATACCTTGGAGAAGGGAAAGGCTACCCACTCCAGTATTCTGCCCTGTATAGTCCATGGGGTTGAAAAGAGTCAGGAATGACTGAGCGACTTTCACTCTACAGTTATCTGACTTTGGCTATAGAACCCACTTTTCAGACAGCCATTAAAATCCCAAGTAACTAATAGTTCTCAAATATTCTTTGAAAGCAGCTTTACAAGTATACCTGATTCTTTTTATCTTAGTAAACATGTATAACTTTAAAAGAATCTTCTAATTTATTTTTTGTCACTATGACTTTGAATAAACTCTTTGAAAATAAACTTTTTTTGTAGCATTGATAATGTATTCATGTGTATTACCATCATAGTCATGAAGGTAATAAGCAGCATTTCAAAGAGTGCACAGTTTTTTATTTCATCCCAAGATTTTGCAGACCTGAGGGCACAATTCTTCATAATGGAACCATGTAATTACAGCAGTCAACAGACTTTGGAACTGCTTGGAGTGTGTTATGCCATAGTGCAGCAAGCTCTGACCTACAGATGTTGCTGATTCTGATAATTATGACATGGCCTTCAGACATGAAAAGGGAAAATGATAAGCAGAGGACGAAATAGAAGAATACTTGTGTGAAATTTATAGTGGTAGAGCCAAGAAGGAGATGGAGTTCTTTAAAAGAAAAAAAACATCTTAAATAATAAAGGAGTATTTTCTCCACCAAGGAAGGAATCCAGTATATGTTAGAATAAGCAAATGTACCTTTTAGTGAAACAAAACTAAAAAGAGAAACACATTCTCAGCAAACATCTTGGGGGAAAGCAGTGTGCCTTATAGTCATTGATTACCTTGGTGAATGTCACAGTAAAGATTAAAAATAAAACTCTAGGACTTCCCTGGTGGTCCAGTGGTTAGGAGTCTGCCTGCCAGTGTAAGGGACATAGGTTTGATCCCTGGTCTGGAAAGATTCTACATGTTGTGGAGCAACGGCAAGAGAAGTTGCCGCAATAAGCCCATAAGCTGCAACTAGATAGCCCCCACATGCCACAACTAGGGAAAACCTTTCACAGCAATGAAGAGCCAGCACAGCCATAAATAAGTAAATAATGTTGGAGGAAAAAAAAGACATTTGTCAGGGGGAAAAACCTCTCACCATAGAAAAGCAAATCTAGTCATGATAATCAATTTGTGAAATCTTAAAGTAGAACAATATGCAACAGTTTAATAAAATTTTATTGAATATTTTGCTCTCTGGAACATTTTACTTAACACAGATTCACTTTTTAGTATCTAATATATTCCCTGACACATAGTAGATAAGTATTGTTTGTTGAAATAATTAATATTTATTAATGATAATTTTGAAATGCCACAAGATTTCATAGCAATTATAGTTACTTGTATTTTATGTATTTTGTTAACAAAATACTAATACTACCCTAGTACCAAAATACTTTCCTAACTACCCTACAACAAGTTGTTTTTCTGTTTCATAGGTGAGGTAGTTGAGGTTCAGGAAACTTTAGAGACCAGCCTGAAGACACAAGGCTGAAATGTGACAGCTATAAGAAGTCTGTTTGGTTCTCAAGCTGCTGCTCCTGGACTTCCTCTTTGCTATTTTGGTTCTCTGGGTTACTCAGAGAGAGATTCAGTACAATTGACTCTCGATATCAGCAAATTCAACCAACTGAGGGTGGAAAATATTGTTGGGGGAAGGAATTCCAGAAAGCTCCAAAAATCAAAGCTTGAATTTGTTGTACCCTGGCAATAATTTGCATAGCATTTACATTGTATCAAGTAATATAAATAATCTAGAGATGATTTTAAATATACAGGAGGATGCATAGGTTATGTACAAGTACCAGGACATTTTTATAAGGGTCTTGAGCATCTGCATATACCTACTCTGTTCTTCTGATACTGCGTGCAGAGGGACATGGGTGCTATAACAAAGGAGAATCAGTAGATCCCTGGCACCGAAAGATTACATACAGGATTCAAAATTTTCATCAGAGACTTCAAAAGGCCGTGTCATGTAGTAATTTGTCATTTTGCTGAGCCATGAGTTGAATCCTGAGTGTGGAGAGGCTGTACTATAGGAATGAGTCACTGGCTTCGAGAACGCCGCCAGCAGTAGCTCAATGTGACTCTGCTATTCTCTGTCAGTTTGCAGTCACGCCCATAAGAAAATGCACCAGCAGCTGTCACTGCATACAGGGCCCCGTACACTGATGAAGCCAGAGAAGGTGAAAGGGTCTAAGAAATAACAGTTCTTGCCCAAGTTTTTGGTAGGAGTATTTGCCAATTTGAGGACTCATTGATATCCATTATCCAGGATGATCTCTAGAATGTTCTTGCACATTGAGCAAATACATGTGAGCAGTTTGCCCGAAGTCTCAGAGCTAAGAAGTGCATGTACCATGCCTTTTGCACTTTCTGTGTTATTTTCCTTTTCTTTTGTTTTCTAAACAATTAGCAGCTTTGGGTGTTAGACACTGTCTTTAAGTGTTTTACATCCATTAGGTCATTTAACCATCAAATAGTACTGTTGTTACCCCCATTTAACAGATTAGGAAATAAAGGTTTACAAATGTTAAATAGCTTGCCCAAGGTCATGTTCAACCAGTTCTGGCTGGAGGTGGTATTGCAGTGCAGAGATTTGATCCCATCTCTGTATTTCCTTTGGGAAGAACACAAAAAAAGCCTGAGATTTTTCTTTTCCCCCCCATGATTTAGAATCAAATGCCAAAATGGAAATAAGCACCGAGGGTGGGAGAAGAGTAAAATGTGCTTCTCAGTTCAGGATTAAAACATACTCAGACAGAAGTTCAGGATTTTACTAAATCAGAGGCCCTCTGTCTGTGCTGGGCATCCTTTCAAATAAAGCTGCCCTAATGAGCTGAATATTTGTGTCTAAGAGCTTCAACAAATGTGGAAATTACCATTTGGTTTTCTACTTCTGGAGTGTAGGAACCGGAATAGGTGTGACATTCCAGCCTAAAGCCTCTCTGAGCTGTTAATGAGTTTTTGAAAATCCTTCCAAAGTGACTATAAGATCTTTTTTATTTCATCAGAAGACTTGGCCTTCTGTGGTCAGGGTAAGACTCACTGCGGTGGGAACTCAGTTCTTCCTTCCTTTTGCTGAAGCAGCCTTGGAAATATCAACAGACCTAAAACTTACCTGAATTTTATGACCACCGAATCATAAAAACAAGACATTACCACGTTGGCACATCCTGTGGTTTCCATGTGGTCTTTCCCTAGGATTCTGCCAGAGTTCCTAAGAGTAGTTACTTGGTTCTCACAATGTTCCCTCTGAGACTTGCCACCAGCTTGCTAAGAATTCTGAAAGCTCACATTCATTATTAAATATTTCCATCCAGAATGTTCAACTGTAACTTGAAATAGAATTATATTTTGCATTTGGTTTATATGATTAATTAACTCATACCTGTTTTGCTTTTATATGTACAGTGTTCAAAATAAAAAGGATAGTCAATTGTAATTGTTATTTGTATTTTTAGAAATGACTTCTTTCCCTTTCATCATAGCCTATTTCATTAGTAGGTGGTTTAATTTTGCATAATTACTTGTGATTTTTACTACTTCACATTTGATATTTGGAAAAATAGGAAAGGGTCTAATTTATCTTCCTACTCTAACACACTAAAAAATATTCTTTTCACATACAGAATATTTTTTACCAAAAAAAGTGAGAGAATTGCACTTTTGTTGAGGACATTTACATAGGCATTTAAAAAAATCTATGTGTATTTTGTAAAATGCTGTCATAGTTTTAAATAACTTGAGAACTTCAGGTGAAAGCTGTTTCATAAATGCAGATTACAGTGGATTATATTTGAATGTCATTTTACAAAACAGCAAGGACAGAATTAACAAACAAAGCTTAGGAGGCAATAAAAGTGACTTAGAAATTCAGACCTGGATGAAGGCACAGTAGTGATCTTTGCATTTTTTGAGGCCAATATACTTTCTTAGATGGTAGACATGGTTATGGTTCATTGTTGTTATTGTTCAGTCACCTAGTTGTGTCTGACTCTTTGCACCTCCATGAACTGCGCAGCATACCAGGCCTTCCTGTCCCTCACCAGCTCCCAAGAGTTGGTGGGAGTTCACGTTCATAGCCTCAGTGATGCCATCCAATCATCTCATCCTCTGTCGCTCTCTTCTCCTTCTGCCCTTGATCTTTCCCAGCATCAGGGACTTTTCCAATGAGTCGTCTGTTCGCATCAAATGACTAAAATACTGGAGCTTCAGCTTCAGCATCAGTCCTTCCAGTGAATATTCAAGGTTGATCTCCCTTAAAATTGACTGGTTTGATCTCCTTGCTGTTCAGGGGACTTTCAGGAGTCTTTACCAGCACCACAGTTCAAAGGCATCAATTTTTTGTTGTTCTGCCTTCTTTACAGTCCAGCTTTCACAATCATACTTGACCACTAGGAAGACCATAGCCTTGACTATACAGACCTTTGTTGGCAGAGTGATGTCTCTGCTTTTTAGCACACTGTCTGGGTTTGTCATCACTTTTCTGCCCAGAAGCAATCATCTGATTTCATGGCTGCAGTAACCGTTCACAGTGATTTTGGAGCCCAAGAAGAGGAAATCTGTCACTACTTCCACCTTTTCCCCTTTATTTGCCATGCAGTAATGGGACTGGAGGCCATGGTCTTAGTTTTTTTAATATTTAGTCTTAGTCCAGCTCTTTCACTCTCCTCCTTCACCCTCATCAAGAGGCTCTTAATTCCTCTTTACTTTCTGCCATTAGAGTGGTATCATCTGCTTATCTGAGGTTGTTGATGTTCTCGCACCAATCTTGATTCCAGCTTATAACTAACTCATCCAGCCTGGCATTTCTCTTGATGTACTCAACGTATAGGTTAAACAGGGTGCCTGCAGACAGCCCTGTTGTACTCCTTTCTTGAACCAATCAGTTGTTCCATACAGGGTTCTAACTGTTGCTTTTTGACCCACATACAGGTTTCTCAGGAGACAAATAAGATGTTCTGGTATTCCCATCTCTAAGAGCTTTCCACGGTTTGTCATGATCTGCACAGTCAAAGGCATTAGTGTAGTCGATGAAACCCAGATAGATGTTTTACTGAAATTCCCTTGCTTTATAATCCAGCAAATGTTGGCAATTTGATCCCTAGTTCCTCTTCCTTTTCTAAACCCAACTTGAACATCTGGAAGTTCTTGGCTCCCATAATGCTGAATCCTAGCATGCAAGGTTTTAAACTTGACCTTACTAGCATGGAGGGCTTCCCTGGTAGCTCAGACGGTAAAGTGTCTGCCTGCAGTGCGAGAGACCTGGGTTTGATCCCTGGGTCAGGAAGATCCCCTGGAGAAGGAAATAGCAACCTACTCCAGTACTCTTGCCTGGAAAATTCCATGGATGGAGGAGCCTGGTAGGCTACAGTCCACGGGATCGCAAAGAGTCAGACACAACTGAGCAACTTCACTGGTGGTTACTAGCATGGGAGATGAGTGCAATTGTCCGATGGTTAGCACATTCTTTGCTACTACCCTTCTTAGGAATTGGGGTGAGGATTGACCTTTTCCAGTCCTCTGGCCACTGCTGGTTCTTTCAGATTTGCTCACATAATGAATGCAAAACCTTGATAGCATCATCCTTTAGGAATTTGAATAGTTCTACTGGAATTTCATCTCATCCACTAGCTTTATTAGCAGTGCTTCTTAAGGCCCACTTGACTTTGTACTCTAGAATGTCTGGCTCAGGGTGACTAGCCACACCATTGTAGTAATCCAGTTCATTAAGATCTTTTTTATACAGTTCTTCCATGTATTCTTTCCATCTCCTCTTGATGTCTTCAGCATCTACTAGGTCTCTACCATTTTTATCCTTTATTGTGCCCTTCTTTGGGCAGAATGCTCCCTTGATGTTTCCAGTTTTCCTGAAGAGATCTCCAGTCTTTCCCCCTTTGTTGTTTTCTTCTATTAGTAAGCACTGTCCATTGAAAAAGGCCTTCTTGTCTCTTCAAGCTGTTCTTTGGAACTCTGTGGTTGATTTGGTGTATCTTCCCCTCTCTCCCTTGCTTTTCACTTCTCTTCATTCTTCTGCTGTTTGTAAAGCCTCCTCAAATAACCACTTTGCCTTCTTGCTTTTCTTTTTCTTTGGGATGGTTTTGTTCACCGCCTCCTGTATTACGGACTTCTGTCCATGGCTCTTCAGGCACACTGTTAACTAGATCTAGTCCCTTGAATCTATTCGTTACCTCTACTGCGAATTCATACAGGATTTGATTTAAGTGGATATTGGTTATGGTTCATAGATGAGATTAATATTATAGCTTTCACTGTGGAGGTTAATTTGCATTAAGGGTCAGCATGAAATTTCCTCACTAGACTGTTTTTCCCACAGTTAAGAGAGTGCCATGTTTATTTTGTCTACCAAACCGTTGTTCATCTATTTCTCCTCCTCTCGTCACACATCTTTATCTCCACCTGCCAGCTAAATCCTGTCTTCTCTCTGACACCTCGTCTGGCCATACTGAGTTCTGCTTGTTCAGTCCCAATGTACCATCACTCATATACAGACTTCATCATGTTCTGCCCCGTATTGTCAGGCACTTTTGAAATAGTGAGGTTTTGTTGCAATAAATGATAATATATGTGCTCCTGGAGGGATAGGATCATAAGTCCTTGGTGCCCCGCGTAATTCTAGATGTATCTATTTATGATCCTGGAGTATATGTCTAGATGAATCCATAGGGAGATGATTTGTTTCAATTGCATAATCTTACAGACCAGGAAAATGAAGTTGTAAAGAAGTAAATAATTTCTTCTAAGGGTTATTGCTTGTGTTAGGTGTAAAGCCAGGCCTAGTGTTTAGGTGTCCCTGTTTCCAGCTCAGTATAATTTCTACTGTTCCTTCCTGTATTCTTAATTCAACAAATATTTATTGAGCATCAGTGATAGGCACTCTGCTAGACTCTGATACTGTAACACTGAGTTTGACTCGGAACTTGTACTGTGATTAGGGAGAAGGATACTAACAAATATCATCCAGATAGATATACACTAGCTACTGACATAAGTGCTGTGAAGGATTGTGTAGTTCTGAGAGTATGTAATGGGTGGGAGATTTCCTTAACAAACTCGACTTTGGCTTGTAGGAAGTTGGGTTTATGTATGCCTTTTAAATCAGACAAATATTTGTTGTCTGCTCACTCTGTGCTAGGCCCCAAGAGAAATGAGGGCCAGGAGCTACAGCCCCTTCCTTCAATGTATGGTCTAGAAGACAGTAAGTCAAGAAATGTAGAAGTTCCATGGTTCAGAAGACGCAAAGATCACATTTTGGGGGAGAGGAGGAACATTGGGAAAATTTTCCTGTAAGAGACAGCATAGGATATGGTGCCTGGAAAAAGCTAAAAGAGGTACGGAAGGGAATAGAGAAGGTCTTCCAGATGTAAGAAAAAGCCCATCGAGGTAGACCAAGAGAGGGAATTAGAGGAGTTTTCCAACAGTAAAAAGTAATCTCATTTTACAGGAAGACTTTTCAGTTATACAGCTGGTGAGAATGTTGTCTGTTTCAGTCAACTGAAATTAAAGGTGGAAATGCAGATGTTCCCTCTCGTTTCTCCTCCTGGAGCACATAATCCTGTGCTTTGGTTGCCAGCTATATGGACTGTTCCCCCCACTGCCAACCTACCCCTGCACCTCACAGGAACTGTGTCTATGGACTCTTCCCCCACCCCTTACTCTGTCGCTACACCTCATAGGAACTGTGTCTGCGGACTGTTCCCCCACCCCCAATCCTACTGCTACACTTCATAGGAACCGTGTCTAAGTCTTTAATTGCTGTATTACCTAACATTTCATTGGGGTTCAATAAACATTTAAGCATCATCGTGAAAAGTGTCTGCTCTTGCTGAAACTGTTTTCTCTGATATAAGTTCCCTACCTTAGACACAGAAATAGAACTCCTTCCATATGACATGGTTGGCCCGTTGTAATGAGTATCAAATTCAGTTTTTAAATACTGCCTACACTATTCTGTGTCATCTTGTAGCTTTTACCCAATTCAAAGAGGTCTCAACCATTTCTCCCTATGGATAGTATAATAGTTTGTCTAAATATTATTGTAGGAAAATGCTGCAGAATTACTTCCCCATTAGCATGTGTTAAGTGGTCAGCTACTGCGTCCCAGGTTCTGTGTAGGAGATGGTGTTATTGGTCAATCTTATTAGGGAAGTCCATGGAGAAGCAAATGATTGGTACCTGATCCAACTTAGCCACAGATAGATACACTTTATCATTTATAGCATTGCCAAGAATAAAAGTTAGGGATATTTCATGGAAAAATCTAGATTTTTGGCTTCCCTTGATAACTCGGAAAATCTGGCAACACTCAGCTTGTATCGCAGTGGCAACAATTAGCCGGAGCTGAATAGCAGCTATTCTCTTTCTTTAGGGTCGGTATGCTGCCGTTCCCATCACTCACTGTTACCTACATCCAGCCTGTTCTACTCATTTCTGTAGCTTCCTGGCCCTTATAATGCCCCTTGTTTTGGGGTGCTGTTGCCTTTCTGGGCCCCTTCTCTTTGGTTTCCAATAACAATTTCATGGCCAGCCAGACAGTTAATTATGACCACAGCAACTAGTGTCTGTGTGATACTTGATAGCTTGCAGTAGTTCCCAAACTTTTCCACACATCAGAATCATCCAGAGGGCCTCTTGAAACAGATTGTTAATCAGTGTCTCATCCGAAAAGTTTGATGTAGCATTGAAGGATTGCATTTTTATTAAATTCCCGACTAATGCTGCTGGTGTATGGACCACCTTTTGAGGACCACTTGGTGGGATAAGATGTTGCCCACCAGAGAGAACATTTGGAAAGATTAAGCAACTTATCCAATGTCAAAAGAAGAAGCAGAGTCCGATTAAAACCATGTCTTTAGAGTGTGTCCAGTCGGAGACCATCCTGTGCATGCCCGTTTCTGCCTTGCATCTGCCTTCTAACTTGCACAGAGTCCTCTAGAGAACCCTGTAAATCAGATGTAGACAGGAAATTGAATTTAGGATTATACCATGAGTGATCATTGTCATATCTCAGGACACAAGGAATTAGAACTTGTTTGTATTCAGTGAGCAAGGGCGGAAGGACAGGGCCCGAAGCTTGACCTTAAGGTATAAGATATGAGACATACCTGCTGGGCAGAGTGGAGTACGCCCCACACCCAGGGTTTCGTGCTTGGAGGAGGTCCACTTGAGCAGGTGGGACCAGGATAGTCTTTGGTATCGACATGGAGCAATGGGTCCCACAGAGCATAGCACTGGGGAATTTTTGGGGAACCAGTGACATATTTTCAAAGCAGGGGTTTCATGGGAAGCTGTGATTGGCCTAGGCCCACCTGGAGTGACACTTGGAAACAGGACTTCAGGATAGTCAGATTGCTGGGATAGGACAAATTGTCTGGGCAGGGACTAGGTACATATAACAACTTTAGGGATTCATCTTCCAATATTGGGGTGCAGGGCAGACCTATAGGGCTTCTCACTGACCAGATCTAGCGGTCAGGGTCAAAGGAGAACCAGCAAGAAAGGTGGTTTCTTCAATCTCATCATGTTAGGCTTTGTAAAACCTTATTTAAGTGAAGATTAGTCTAATGACATGGGTTCCCTTCCGTCTTATGGGATGAGAAGGAAGAGGAAGACTGGGAACCAGACATGCCTAATCACAAGGTTAAATGTATTAAATTCTATCTGCTTGAAACTCTATGAAAGGAATAATTAGGTCATCATGTAATCAAGATAGCCATTCACTAACCTAGTTCAGAAGTTTGCATATCTGTACAAAAGCAGAACAGTTTTAATAAATTAGCAGCCATCTGCCTCCAGTTTTCAAGATAATTAGTTATTATGTCTGTTGATTTGCACATTTATGTACTGTATCATTTACATGTATACTACACCTATGAGACCTGTTTTGTATTGTTAGGCAGTGGTGTATGGTGGTTAATTTGGAGGTTGACCATACATTTTGATTTCAGTCTTTTTGAAAATTTTTTAAAAGTCTTTTTACGTCTTTCCTACTAAATGTTGTATATAATGAAAATAACAAAGTCCTTCTTCTGTGTTAAAAAAAAAAATTGAATAGGCTCTTCAGTCTGATAAGATATGAGGTAGATATAAAGTAAATATTGAAAATTTGGGTGTGTGGGAGTAGAGGGGTCATGGTCACTATTGTGCAAATCAAATCATTACTACTAACTGTTCTTCTAGTAGTTTTACATCCTAATCCTCACAGTGAATCATAGAAACTAATGCTGATTAGTTGAGTCTCGTTGAGTTTCTGCTGAGATACAACACTCATGGGCTGGGTATATTCTGTGTTTGATCATAATAAACTATAAACATAGAGGGGGTAAATAACCCAGTCTTTTCCCCTTTAAGAATATGAGCTGTTTTAGGATTATGATCATCACCTGATAACAGTCATTATTTGTGGCTTACCGTCCTCATTGTTCCCATGGGAGCTGAACAGTCTGCTTTTCTCTTGTCATCCCTAGGTAGCTTCAGCATTTACTCTAGAGGAAAAGACCTGGGACTGGGTTTTATCTAAGGAAAAGAAAAAAGAAGCAGCATTACTTTATTATAAACCAGTTTGAAAACGAATATATGAGGAAAAACCTCACTTGTGCATAATGCAGTGTGCAAGCCAAGGCAATTTTCTTCAATAGGAAGGAGATTAAAACTGCTATTTTTTTTTTTTTTTAAACAGGCTCATGCACAGTTAGTTCGAGAAGTTGATGTGGAGAAGGTGTCTGCATTTGAGAATCCATATGTAGATGCAATAAAGAGTTTATGGAATGATCCTGGAATCCAGGAATGCTATGACAGACGACGAGAATATCAGTTATCTGACTCTACCAAATAGTGAGTATTCCTCCAGGAGGCCCTTTGCATCTTCCTCTTTTCTTTCATGGTTCTCTGCATGTGAGAACCTTTCTCTTCTCTGTCCTGTGTATCGCATCTGATTCTGACTGCACAGTTAGGAAGTACAGATATTAAATTTGTGCCACCTTTATAAATTTAGACTTTATGTAAGGGATTGGCCTCGTGAGTCGGGGAGAGTATTTCTCTTATTGTTTTCTGTTTGAAAACCAACTGAAGACTCTAGGAATCTGCATTCACTCACCCATCTCTTCCCCCAAATTGTAAACCAGTGATTTTTCAAACATGTGCTTCACTGTGATTTGAAATCTGATAATAATTTTAATGCAAGTTGTTGATCTTATTCGTGTGTTGGAAAGCACCTACACAGAAGAACCTCTAACAAATACACTTGATTATGGCTTCTCAAACATCAGACTTCCTGGTTTCCAGACATAGGATCTTGACTGCTTTCTGGGACCCACTGTTTTGTTGATGGATGGGTTTGCTTTTGCATGGAAATTGCATGTGAGTCTAATTTTGCATGCATTCCAGAATTATTTTGTGAGCTGTCGATCACAGTCATGTGTCCTAGGAGGGATTTGCATCCTAGAGAGATTTGTTAATTCTCTAGATTAAATCTTGCCTAACAGAAAGAAAAGTAAAGATTTGGCAGTCACTGGATTAATGTAATCAATGTGGTCAGCAATGTAGATAATCGGGCGCCTTAAAAAATGGAATTTTGTTTTTTTTAGTGGTTTTTTTTCAGATTTCTGTCTCCATTAATTATGTTAACCCAGCATCTGCCTCTTCTGTTGGTTCTGGGCAGACAGAAGAAAGGGTGGGAAGTATTCGGCAGCCTTAGGCCGGTTTGTATGTCGAAATGACCCTCTGAATGCGGGCCGGACTGTGGGGGAAATAAGGAGCCCTGCATGCAGACTGACATTGCCTAACAACGCAGGGAAGATCCCAGAGCAGCCGGGCTCTGTTTTTGTAGTAAAGTAGATCACGCTCCTACCCTAGTTCTAGGCGTTTGTTTAAGAAAAGTTATGATTCAGGTCAGCCACAGAAATATTGCCTGGCCAAAACAGTACTTGGATTCCCAAGGTAAATCTGAATTACGTCATTCTGAAAAGTGACGTGAAATGCTCAGGAGACCGTGTCTGTCATGTTTTAAGCCGGTACCCACCCCGTGTGTCTCTGAAATGCGTGCTTCCTCGTTCCTGGCTTCCTTTGTCCTCCTTGCACACTGCCTGTCTTCCTCTTCTGTGTCTGCCTTCCTTCCTTCGCCTCACCCCCTTCCTCTTTCCCTCTGTCCTCTCCCCTCCCCGAGTTCCAACTGTGTAAGTTTCTGTAAGTACAGAGATGAGAAGATGCATTCAACTCTTTTTGGTTCCAAATTCTGCCCCCTCAACCTTTGACCAGCTGTCTTCCTTTTGCATTCTGCCCCCTCCGTCCTTATGTTTCCTTTGCCATTTCAGATCTCATCCATCTCCCCACATTGCTGCCGTGTTTTACCCCTTGTCCTGTTCCTGCTCGCTGTGTCTTCCCCTGTCTGCTGGCTTCCTTATCCGCCCTCGGCTCTGATGCTCCTTTAACTCCTCCACTTCTCGATTCACTACTGTGATGCCTCTCCTGGCCCCTACCGATGAAGAACTCCTCCATTAAAAAGTTACATTCACTAAGAAATCCTGTTGCCTCCCATCATTTCTAAATCCCTTTCTTTTTACTTTAGCGTAAAGCCTGTTTCTCCCCCTCCTCACCTGTTAGAGTCTCTACCTGTCACCTAAATCTCTTCTCCCTACAGAGAAGTCCTGTGACTAGGGCATCAGAGCGCCAGTGTCCGATAATGATGTGCTTACCGAGTTAGGGCTTCCCGTTAGCAAACGATTTGCCTCCTGCTCCTGGAATAAGCTCTCTGAGAGATTCCTATTTGCCCTGAGGACACCTGGGTCAGCTGCTGCAAGCTGTATTCCTGAGACAAAGCTCCACCACTTGTCTGGTGACATTACTTCAGCTCAGATTTGTGGATTCCTAGACAGGTACCCATCAGTTGCTTTAAGGCTAAGAGTTATCCGCAACAGTTACTCCAGGCCCATGTTAGCACTGTGATGCTGGGAAAAGCCACCATCTTAGACTTCGGCCACATGGGCTGCATCTGCCATGAAAACACGCTCACTCTGTAGGCACATCCCTCATGTTAGAGCTCAAGACGCGGGGGCAACTGGGACAGGCTGATATCAACCCCTGCAAATGATGACTGTTTAAACAGTTCTAGTTTCCCTTGGTGGGGATAGGGAGAACTCTATTTTCTAAACATATACATGTGGACATATGTGTGTATGCACATACACCTATTGCATTTTGCATGTATTTATACAAAAGTAATTAAGTTATAACAACATGTCCCTATATACACTTGAGTGTGCCTCTTTAAAAAAAAAAAAGGACATTTTCTTACATAAGTAATACCATATTGTACCTAAAAACTAATCATCAGTCCTTTTTATCATTCTATATCCAGTTCATTTTCATATTTCCCAACTTCTTCCAAAATGTTCTTTAGAGCCAGTTGGTTTTAGGACAACGTGCTGCGTTTGGTTTTTATGTCCCTTAAGTCTCTTAATCTATTAGAAGCCTGTTTCACATTTCACTGGCATGTCAAAAAGACTGGCCTGGATTGGATCTGACTGCTGTATCATTGCATGATTTAACTTTCTCCTCTGCCTCTTGGATTTTCTGCAAACTGAAAGTCACATTTAAAGGCTTGGTTAGATTCCAGTTAAACACTGTCAGTAGAACACACAAGATTTTGTGCACTGGTTTACACGTCATTGGTAAGTTACGGTTCACCAGTGAGTAGAACACACTCTAAGTGATCTTGTGCACTGGTTTACCCATCATTGGTAAGTTACGGTTCACCAGTGAGTAGAACATACTCTAAGTGATCTTGTGCACTGGTTTACCCATCATTGGTAAGTTACGGTTCACCAGTGAGTAGAACACACTCTAAGTGATCTTGTGCACTGGTTTACCCATCATTGGTAAGTTACGGTTCACCAGTGAGTAGAACACACTCTAAGTGGTCTCGTGCACTGGTTTACCCATCATTGGTAAGTTACGGTTCACCAGTGAGTAGAACACACTCTAAGTGATCTTGTGCACTGGTTTACCCATCATTGGTAAGTTACGGTTCACCAGTGAGTAGAACACACTCTAAGTGATCTTGTGCACTGGTTTACCCATCATTGGTAAGTTAAGGTTCACCACAGTGTTTGGGCACTGACAGCCTCCATGATGGGTTTTTTCCTTCTGCCCCAAAAACAATCTGTGTGGGGTGACTTTGTCATTGTGTAGTCTCCAGTTCCCCATCAACTCTTCACCTGATGTTTTAATTCCAATCATTAAGTCTTGTCTGGTATAAGAATTCCAACTTTTATCAGTTGGTCTGAGTTGGCATTCTTCTGTGAAGTACAAGGTTTTCATCTCTTGATGCTATTATCCTGAAATACATTTTCTGCCAAAAAGTATATGTTTCAATCTTTTTGTTACAGTAATTTGTTACATAGACTAAATAGATGGTGACTGTATAATTTATCATCAAAACCAGGACATTTTGGAAGGAAAGGGTTACTATTAATCACTATAGTGAAATAGGTGTAAACTGGAAATCTCCTAGTCAAGCAGGAACATTTGATCATCTTAGCTAAATGAAACCTAGGTTTCATTTTTCTCTTTGTTTTCTCTAGAAGACTCTTGTTTACTTTCAGGGATTAGAACCAATCAGTTCCTGCCAATTATGGAAATTGTGTGTGTAAACCTGAGTTAGCTGGCCCCATGTTTCTGTTATCTTCATAGGATATTTTGGCACTTTTTGTATTATAGCTCAGTGCCCAAGATGCCTAGCTGGCCTGCCTTTCATTCCATTGTGCCAGGAGACCAAGTTATTGGAGTCATTTTATTCTTCCTGATCTTAGTCCTGGGCACACTCCTTTTCTTAGCCAGGAAAACCCTCCCAGCACACAGATAAGACCGATGGCCCTTTGGATTCACCCATCCACTTGTGTATTCCACATGTCATTCCAGTGTGCTCCAGGGAAGGTCCCTTGAAGTTCGGGAATAGCGCTGATGAGGCTGTAGGTCACCTGTCTTGAGCTTCACTCATTCCCAATACTGAACTCATTTTCACAGAGTGACTCAACACAATTCCTTTCTCTGAATTTGAGATAGTTGTTACCCTTTTCCTTTCTGACTTTTGTGTACTTTCCACTGATATATCTTTAGTATTTTATCCTGCATCTTTGCTTCATGTGGGGCTTTTATGTTGCTCTATCTTTATGATAAAAGTTTTAAAACTTTGTTGATATTCTGTATCTAATTTCTTAGACAGTATCACCACCTTACAGAATTTAAGACCAGCCTCCCTGAGTGCTGACTGTCTCTCTTGTGGCTTTTCAGTTTAGACTTGGGGAACATGTAGATATTAATATCTGATCTCTAACAGTGTGAGAATCGGTGCCTGCCATGCACATCTGCTTAAAGTTTGCAGCTTAACAGCAGTTTTCTCCAGAAACCTGCTGGTTGTGAGAGTCAGTGCAGGCCACTTGCCAGGAATACTGAGAACAGAGCCCAAGTATGCCTCTGTTCTTCTTATCTCTCTGAACTCCTATTTATCCTTCAAGACCCAATTCAAGAGTCACACCCTCTGAAAGTCTTGCCCAATACCAGAGGTTATGTGTCACTATGCCATGTGTCTTTTTTTTTGAATGGCTGTGCTGGTTCTTCGTTGCTTCATGGACTTTTCTTTAGTTGCGGCAAGCAGGGACTTCCCTCTAGTTGGGGTGCATGGGCTTCTCATTGCGGTGGTTTCTCTTGTTGCCAAGCATGGGCTCTCGGGCACATAGGCTTCGGAAGTTGCAGTTCCCAGGCTCTGGAGCTCAGGCTCAATAGCTGTGACACACGGACTTAGTTGCTTTGTGGCATGTGGGGTCCTCCCGGACCAGGGATTGAGCCCATGCTCCTCTGTTGGCAGGCAGATTCTTTGCCACTGAGCCATCTGAGAAGCCCTGCCCTGTATCTTAACACTTGTACAAATCTCTTTTGTATCTGTTATCATATTTATTGAAGTGTTACTCCCCTCTGCCCATAGTGCTTAACATTAGGTGCTCACGTTTGACCTTTGCAAATGATTATTCCATGGAATAACACTTAGATAATTTCCACAGTTTCAGTGACCATGATGTAGGCACTATCTGTCTTTGGCTGCAATAAATGAACTATGATGTGCCAGAGCTACAGGCATTTAAGTCTCTTTTTTTCCTGCCGTTTTTGAAGGTCTGGCATCCTTGAAAAGCTATTACCAAAAGAGCTTGAAGACTTTTTTTTTTTTGCTGACCACTTCCTATGTGTTAGATTCTGTGTAGTAGTTTACATGCAAAGCTGTAGATATTTCTTATTATCTCCATGAAACAGAGGAGAAAATAGGGTGTCAGAGGAGATGAGTAACTTGTTTAAGGTCACACAATTAGTAAGTGATAGAAGTAAGAACTAAAGTCAGATTTGCTGCCTCCAGAGCCCAAGTTTTTAATCACTTAAACCTACCCTCACAGAGGAGGATAGATGGATGGATGGATGGATAGATAGTTGAATGACTTAATAAGGGATTGATTGATTGATAATTGACAGGTATGTCGATGATAGACTAATAGATAAATTTTTTGTTTGCTTAGTCCCTGAGTCATGTCCAACTCTTTTGTGACCCCATGAACTGTAGCCCACCAGGCTTCTCTGTCCATGGGATTTCCCAGGAAAGAATACTAGAGTGGATTGACATTTCCTTCTCCAGGGAACCCACCCAGGGATCAAACCCATGTCTCCTGTATTGGCAGGCAGACTCTTTACCACTGAGGCAGCAGGGACGCCAGTAGATAAATACCTGTGAGTTTAAAATCACTTACCATGAAAGATGCAAATTATCTATTAATCTTCATAATGTTATTGCAGTGCCAGGTGGTAAGGAACCTGCCTGTCAATGCAGGAGATGCCAGAGATGTGGGTTTAGTCCCTGGATCAAGAAGATCCCCTAGAGTAGGAAATGGTAACCCACTCCAACATTCTTGCCTGGAAAATTCCATGGACAGGGGAACCTGGCAGTCTACAGTCCATGCGGTTGCAAAGAGTCAGGGATGACTGAGTGTGAGCACGATAGTGTTGACTGTATGTAGTTCTGTATGTGTAAGATCAGTGGGAAAATTAAGTAGAATTTACTGGGAAATATACCCACAAGGGTTTTGATTATCATCCATTTTTAGATTTTCATTTAACTGTGCCACCTGGGAAGCTCTAACTATGTTTAACAATATATCAGTTGTTCAAACAACATGGAAGATGTTGTAAGTCAGAGATAATTGAGAAATACTGTTTTCTTTATTTTAGTCTAGAGTCTTAACCTTTTTTCCCCATATTCCATCCAATCACTTTTTGGAGTCAAACTAGAACCATAAAAACACTAAAATAAGTTGAGCTTTCCTTTTTCTACTTTGATTAGCCAACTTGCTGATCATAATAAAACAGTCAGATGGCTCAAAGGACAGGCAATACTGGCAGAAGCAAAGAGATGGGAAATTCTAGATGAGCAGTTTAGGAAAAATTTTCTGTTGGCTTTCATTTGGCATATTCTTCCAGTTCTATTTAATGAAAGACTAAAAAAGCATTCTAAGATGCAGGAGAGTTTTGTAGATTCCCTTATTACTTTTTTTGTTATTGATTTTTTTTAAAAAAGTCTGAGGACTCTGAATATCTTTAGATAAAGAGTACAATAAACAGATGGCTGTAGGTTTACTTTTTTTTCCCCCCTTTTTTTGCTATGGTTCACCACCTGCCTTAATATAGTGAGACATCAGGTCAAGTGAGTTCACTGCCTACAGTACCAAAAGCTCCCTGACATTAGCTAGAGAGCACAAATCTCAATCAACCTGTCATGTAACGCGAAGTGTTCACACTGCAGGCATTTGGCGAAAGACTGCTCTGTCCATGTTTACTGTAAAGTGAAAGTCGCTCAGTCGTGTCTGACTCTTTATGACCGCATGGACTATGTGTTCACCATAAGGGACCAAGTAATCCCTAACCTTGCTTTCCTGAAGGGCCCTCCAAGGTTGTCAGTAAATCAGAAACCTTTCTGAAATTTCCGCATGTTCCACAACCCATAAATCCAAAGTACGTGATAATTGACTTTTGAGCATAAGTCAGATTTGGAGTTTATTTCTAACTTCATGTTTAAATCTTTATTTTAAAAATGCACAAGGAATTTGAATGTTGAATTTTAAGTGCAAAATGAGTTTTTGGAGGTCGATTAGCATATCTATCTGATTTCAGGCTGAATCCTTGAAGAAGTACCTTGTTAATTGACTCATGTGCCAAACACTTGAACCCAAGAGTGTGTAGGCTCTGACTCTCACAGCCATTATAACTTTACTCTTTATCTGATGATTAAAAAGAAGTATAAGCCTACTGCAGGCTTTTAGAGGCAGATGAGACATCATATGGTGAAACCATTGAGTCAAAGTCTAGCATTTAGTGGAATTACATCTGCCTCTCCTCTCCTGTGGGACTTTGGTTCTGTAAGTTGCATTTGCCTCAGATAGTGCGATGTGCTCTGTAACCTCTAAACTCCCTTGTAAATTGTGAAATCCTTTGATTCTGTAACCGTAGATTGCCTTTATCTGAGAAACCATCATCCTCTGCAGTCAAGAGAAAACCTGGCACTCCTCCCCAAATTTACCTGGAAAGGCATAGGCAGAGAGATTATTCTCTACATAGTTAAATTACTCAAAATGCTATTTTGATCTCAGAAGAGGATAATTGATCTTGACTATGTTTGCCTTTTTTTTTCAAAGAGTGACAGTAATAACATGGAATGGACCTTTTTTCATCTGAGTGACATATTTACTTCTGTTTTTGTTTTCTTTTGTCTAATGAGCTGTATCTCCTAATAACCTTTCACAAGAATGAAACAAAATACACCCTGTAATTTGGGCTCTCAGTTGGCTCAATGATAATCCACCCGCCAATGCAGGAGATGTAGGAGACTCTGGTTTGATCCCTGGGTTGGGAAGATCCCCTGGAGGAGGAAATGGTAACCCACTCCAGTATTCTTGCCTGGAGAATCTCATGGACAGAGGAGCCTGACGGGCTACAGTCCATGGAATCTCCAAGAGTTGGACACAAGTGAGCATGCACACATCCTGTAGTTTGTCTTCCACAGTGAAGAATCCATCAGATTCTAAGACTTGGTCTCTAGTATTGCTTTTCCAAATGCCTGGAGCTGCTAGAGATGGTAAGACTTAGATAAGACTAACTTCTTTCTAACCTTTATTACAGAGATGTGATAGGGGAAGGGCTTACCTCAATACCTGCTGATCATTCCTTGACTCTGCTTGAAGAGTAGACGGGACCGGAGACACGCCTCACTCTATCACTTTGCTGCTTGCTCATGTTTTGGCAGAGCGTTTGCATGTTCAGTTGCTTGACCTCTTCTTTACAGTCCTTACCACAGTCCACTCAGGACGACGTGATACCCAGATGAAAACAGGGGCGCTGTTACTACAGAACAGGTTTGGAAAACCTGTAGGCCAAACTCAGCCTGCTGCCTGTCTTTTATCAATGAAGTTTTATTAGGACATAGCCAAGCACATTTGTTTATGTATTGTCCAAAGCTCGTTTTGTGCCCAGTGGCAGAGTTTGAATCGTTGCAACAGAAACTGAATGATACACAGAGCCTAAAATACTTACTGACTGATTTCAGCCCCCATCCCGACCCCATAAAAGAAAAGAGAAAAGCTGCAACTTCTTCCTCCGTGGAAGGAGACTGAAGATTAAAAGGCAGCTAGTATTCTTCTTCCGCTTCTGCCATTTAGGGAGACCCTACCTTATGCCTGGGATGCTCAAAATCAACCTGGAAATTTGTTTTCGAGGACGGAGAAAGGATGGCCCACTGTTCCCCAGCAGTACTCCATCAGTAAACTTCAGATAGGAAGTGAGCTTCAGAGAGCTCTAGATTGTGTTCCCTGGCAGTACCTCTAAATGCCGTGCAAAGGATGTCCAGTACTAACGCTGGAATAAAGGACCAGAAACGTTGACTGAGTAGATTTGGCTCTGAGAACAAGGATTGTGTCTCCTGTGTCTTGGCTTTGGCCCCATGTGGTGCCCGCTACAGCTGGTTTAGGTGGGCTTGATGGAATTTAACAGTCAGTGTAACCAAAGGTAGGACTGACCCGCTTCTGAAAGGGGCCTAACATAACACGTGCCTACTAGGAGGTGACCCCACCTCCAGTCTGAGATGAGCCCAGGACCTTTGCTTTCTCCAGCCAGCCCGTTCCTTTATTTTTCGACTCCTCACCTGCCAAGCCCTCTTTAAACTCTGATGGGCTTACCCTGATGTTCTTCTTCATGAGCACAAGCGCTTCTTGATTTGAAGAATTTTGATCTATGATTAGTTTAACTAGCTTAATATGACCAGCTCCTCAAACCCAGACATCCTTGCTAAAATGAAAGTTTTGATTCTATAAAACCAGTGTCCAAGTTAAGGAGACATGACCGTGAGAGACCTACTTGAGTCAGCAACCTTTTGCTCGTGGCCGTCTCTTGTCTACCATCACTGGAAGCTCTTTTACGAGCCACATCTTACCTGCACTGTAAGTTGGCTGTTAGCTGGCATATTTATCTCCATTGCTAGAACACAAGCTCCTTGAGGACAGGATTCACATCTTTTTTTTTCTCCGTGGCTCCCACCCAGGGCCATGCACAGCGCCTAGCCTTCAATATAGGCTTCCAGGGAAAGTTGTTGAATAATAAAAGAGTAAGTAATTTATGTGTCTGCTGATTTCTTCCCATCTCTCTTCTCTTCCCCCTTTAGTGTGTTCTAGTCCCCTTAGGTCTGCACCATGTAACTCATCCTCCACTTTCTATGCAATTCTCCAGTGACCAGTTCATAATCATTTCTCCCTTCTTAATGCATTCATAGTTAGCACCTCACAATTTGGCACCTAATTATTTCTTAATTGATTCATCTGTGCTATCTTTTCTTCCCAGGTAACCTGATGTCCCTACAGGCAAAGAATATGTGTGTGTATATATATATGTATTTTTTACCAGCTCCCTGTGCCAGCCCCCCTCCCTCTCCAACACACACAGTGATTTGAATTTGACATACAAAAGATTTTCAGTAAATATGTGTAAGTTAACTGAAAAATGAATTAAGCACTGTCATTACAGTTCAAGAGAGGCAGACTAGAATAAAAAGTAGCCTTCTGATGCTTGATACATCTTAGAAGTATAAAAATTGTGTCAAAATTAGTCAGCAGCTTTGAAAATTGTCATATAAAAGATGAATAAATTAACAAAGCCAAACAGGCAAACTGAAAAGGCCTCTCTTCCTCCCTCCTGTTCTCTTTCTGTGTCTCTGTCTCTTTCACTCTCTCTTCTATTTTTGTTGTTTTATAGTTGATTTGGGACTCCGTGGTAAAGCATCCGCCTGCAGTGCAGATGATGCAAGTTCAGTCCCCGGGTCAGGAAGATCCCCTGGAGAAGGAAATGGCAACCCACTCCAGTAGTCTTGCCTGGGAAGTCCCATGGACAGAGGAGCCTGGTGGGCCACAGTCCGTGGGGTCCCCAGAGTCGGACCCGACTTAGTGACTAAACCAGCACTACACCACACAGGTGATTTGCAGTGTTAGCCTCAGTGCACAGCAATTGATTCAGTTATATGTGTACATATTCAGTTATACATATACACATATTCATTATTTTTCAGATTCTTTTCTCACGTAACTTTTCACAGAACCTGAAGTAGAGTCCCCTGTGCTATAGAGTAGGTCCTTGTTGGTCATCTATTTTATATATAGTTGTGTGTGTATATCATTCCAAGCTCCTGATTTATCCCTTCCCCCACCAATGTTGTTTGTTTGTTTTGCTCTATTAATTACAAGGTCAATTTGTTTGAGCACCAGACTTAGTTAGGAATCTTTTGCTCTGACCTAGGCCTGGTCCTAGAGCCTGCCTGAATCACATATAGCTGCCAGCTCCTTCCCCCACTTGACACTAGTAGTCTCTTTATGGTTGACATTGAGATCAGCTATCCATATATAACATACTGAAACTGTTTATAAATGCAGTGATATAGTGTCTTTTTATGAGTTATTTAATTGACTTTCAAAAAATCTGATTTTCTGAGTTGGTTTAGTTTTTTTGCAAAGGAAGATTGAAATACATGGTCTTTCCTATTTTATCCCACAGAATATTTTCCCTTGAGTAGCTTTCATAAACTGTGAGGTTGCAGCCCCCTGCTACCCCTAGGAGATCTTATTTTAAATCTGGAATTTTGTATTTAAAACAAATAATTTCTTATGAGCAAATTTTCTGCTGTACCTCCTTGAACTCTGATCATGGTGTGCAGATGTTAAAGAGGAAAAAGGAAAGTTGAGCTCTTGAGAAGATGAAAGTGTTTGTGTCATGAGTAATCAGAAATCCCGTGCCACTAAGCCACCTAACCAGATCACTAGCCAGGCTCTTCCGAACAGCAGGATCTACCGAAGGAGAAGGGGGCACATAGGTGGGTCTTGGCACCAAAACCTGTGCTTGACTGTCCCCTCAGGATGGCAGTTGTGCAGAACAGTTACTTTCTTTTTTTTTTTTTTAAAGTTCACTTTGAACGTCTCTTTTACTTTTTTCCTTTGAATCCTGTGGTCACATAGCAACTGTACAGTGACTGTGTGTTTCTAGTGTCTTAGCTTCCAGTGCTTTTGCCAGTGTCAAAGAAGATCTCAGGCATGATCCAGCTTTCAGGTACCCTAAAACTGTTGCTCTTACAATGAGGTCTTAGTTTTTTTTTTCTTTTTTTTTAATGAAGTCGACCTAGTTTTTCTAACCTTCTTTTCAATAATTAAAAATGTAAAATTCTGCCCAGAGTCATTTTCTGTGCCAGGGCTTCGCCTTAATATCTGACTTGAACTGCAGATCTGTTATTAACACAGCCTGTGTAGGAGGCTCTTACACAGGAGTTAAAGAACCCCGATACATGGCCCATAGTGTTGTTACATTAAGTGCTCCAAGGTGCCGTATTCAGTTATCTTACTATGTTTGGTTGGCTGCAGACCCAATGTCAGAGATTTCTTTTTCCACTTACCACCCACGGGTTCTTTCCCCCTTTTGGTATAATTGATAAGGCTTGTATGCCTAATACTTGTGTTAATTTTTTTTAACCGCAGCTGTAATATGATACAGTTTACTTGCTGAGTCATCTCAAAATTTTATTCATGTTTCTTTCACTTAAAAAAAAAACCACTTGAATTTCTAATTTCTATGCTATTCTTGGCTTAGATTTCAATTATCCTTCCAGTCATAGGTAGTAGAGTAGGGTTTTTTCTTTTTACTTTAAAAAAAGTTCTCATTACGTGTCAAATTGGAGCATAAATTAAATTTGAAGGTCAACTCAAAACAGTATTCTTGCCTAGAGAATCCCATGGACAGAGGGCCCTCACAGGTTGTAGTCAATGGGGTCTCAAAGAGTTGGACACAACTGGGCGACAAACACTTTCAAAACTGTTACCGACAAACTTGTCAAAAACTAAGGAATCTCTTTTAAAAATATTCAGAAGAGAGATGCCATATTTAATTTGATTGGAGCATATTATTTTCGTGACATTCAAGTTTATCCCATATATTTTTAATCATTTAAAGTAATGGATTATATCCCATTTATGAATTTATTATTGTTCTGTAATCAGAGATGGGATCCTGAAGTTAAGTGTAAAAGGAATTTAGCAATTACAAACTGTAATTATAAACAAATGGGCATCATTTCCTTAAGTCTTTCATATAAATCAGTCATGCAAGAGAAGGATGTCTCGTGGATAATCACCAAGGATTAGAGACAGATCAAACAGTTTCCCAGAAAATTACTGTCTCCAAAATACGCATTCTTTCCTTCCCTGATAAACTCCCCTATTCCTCCTCTTCATATAACCCTGTTCTTCCCACAAGTTAGTAAACTCCTTTCAGCAGGGATCACATCCTGGGGATCTTCATTTCCTCAGCTCCCATCAAGATGGTTGTTGAATTTCAGGATGACCCTGCATTTTTTCATGGTAGGAAAAGAACCATGGAAATTTTACTAAGACGAGCCTCTGTTGTCTTGCTTTTCACTGAAAACCATCAGAATCCTGTTTCTTCCATTAAAGATACTGTGTCACAATCATCTGTTAATAAGGGACCACTCCCTCTGTTTGCCCGGGATTAGAGTGAATTCCAGGGCCTGAAAGCTTGATACTGATAGGCATAAAACGGATGTACCAATTATATCATTCAGTGGCCAGGCCCTGAAAGAATATCAGGAAGCACAATAACTAAATGAGGTTAAATGGATGCTGCCTTTCCTTTCTGTGTTGTCTTTACATTCATCAGAGGCATGTTAATTCAGAATTTGGTTCTTGCACAGTGCAGGCCAGTAATAACCCAGAGAGGTAGCTACATGAAGATGGGTACCTATCACCCCCATCCTCTTTCGTTTTCTCCCAGAAGGTGTAACCTACCTTTCTAACCACTACAGTGTTTTCTAGGAAGTAGTTTTAATTTGGGTCACATCTTGAGCAACTGCTATGTTCCAGTCCCTTGGTGGAGTGTTGGTGACTAGCCACAGACGAAGGGGGTCATGATCCCTGACCCCATGGAGTGCGAGAACCCTAAATGGGCAAACGTTGGTGGGGAAAATATTAAGTTTTTTTTTTTAAAGCAGTTATGAAGTTTTCAATTATTAAGTGTCTTAAAGCAGTGACGAGTGATTAAATCCCCATGAATGGATTGGAGTAAAATGAGTTTAATCGACTAAACTTTCCATTTTCAATCAATCCTAAATAAGTGTTCACTCCGAGACAGTTAAATAAGTCCCATGTGAATCATGGAGTTTTCTCTCTCTGACATCAGGAAAGAGCTACTACCAGTCACTTGTTACATATACATTGCCTTGGAAATGTACCTTGTACCTGTCACCATAGCAACACCCCAAGGATGACCTCAGCAGCCACTCAAAATCATTCCTACAAAACAAATTATAGCTATAATTAACTCTCTGAATTTACTCTGCAATGTAAGTTTGTCCAGACCTCGGTGTTTCTCTGTTAAAGGTTAAATGAATGGAATAGTCCAGCATGAACCCATCCCTCCCATATTCCATCAAAATCCCCCCCCCCCCCCAAACAGGAGATGCTTCAGTGGAAAGTGCAATTCAGTTAAGAGATTATTCCATTGTTACCTCTTCTCAGAATGAGACAAGGGTCAACAAATGAGCATGGGCTCGTCTTAGCGTGCTAGAATTCCATTTCTAAGGGAATAGAGTGGCTTTTTTCCCTAAGCAAATGTGAAATGCACAAGGTGCTGTGAGTCCCTCCCAAGTCCTGAAGCCCAGGATGAGGGGGCCACATAGGATTGAGGCTTATGCAGGTAGAAGCTGTCCACATTGGCTGGTTCCTATCAGTCAGTGAGAGCTAATAGCCGGCTAGAGAATCATTGATGTGTTTGAGGTAAGGCCAGTAGAATACTCATTAGTTGTTTTGTATTAAAAATTTCCAGACTAATACGGTTTTGTCTTAAAGAATTGATACAGCTGCAAAAAGGTGGTAATTTATTTCTTTGTTAAAGCCAGACCCAGATCTACTGTTTTATGATCCCATGAATCTTAGAGACTTAATGTGGTATTTTTTTCACTACTCAGTTTCAAATTTAACCATGTCATTGATATGGAAACACCACTAGTAAGAAGGATATTTGAATAGTGTTAAAACTAACTCTCAGCATAGGAAATCATCCATCCATTCAGCAAATAATCATTAAGTATTATTTGCCAGGCACTCGTTTAGGTAATAAGGAATAACAGAGGGTGAGACAAAGTCTTTTTCCTGAATAGGTCATGTCAACTGAATGTTCATGCTTTTGCTAAGTTATGCCTCACACCAGACAGTCCCTGTTCTGTATCTCAGAGCTCACTCTGTCTTGTTCGTGGGCATACAGGTATTGAGGATGTAGTCTCTTTCATGTCTATAATGGTTCTACCTTCTCTTTAAATCTTTTTCACATGTTAGTTACTTTCTGTATATCCTTTGTAGTTGCATGTTTTGAAATGTTACCTGTGCTCCATACCTTTCAGGGCCAAAGGGAACATAGGTTCTCTTTGAAATCGTGAGGATACCATGCAGAACTTACCTGTTTCTCATCAGTTATGTGATTTCTCACCAATTATGTGATTCTCACAGTTGCAAATATTTTTGCAATTTTAGAGAATGAAATATAACATTTTTGAAATGACAAAATTCTACTGATAGAGAATATATGTGTGGTTGCCAGAGGTTAGAATTGGGATGGGTAACACAAAGAAGTTTTTCTGATAGCAGAACAATTCTGTATCCTGATTGTGGTGACTGCACAGATCTCTATGTGAAATAAAATGTCATAGTTGTATAGACCCTCCAAAAATGTGTGTGTATGTATATGTGTAAAAATTGATGAAATCTAAATAACGTCTGTAGTTTAGTTAATATTATTGGATCAATGTCAGATTCCTGGTTTTGATAATGTAGTGTGGTCACATAAGGTGTTATCTTTGGGGGAAATTAAATGAAGGGCACAGGAGAATTCTCTGTAATATTTTTGCAGCTGCTTGTGAGTCTAAAATTATTTCACAGTGAAAAGGCTTTTTTTTTTTTTAATGGAGAAGTGTTATATAAGCAGATAAATTTAAAGTTTAGGTGTGATGATTCTATACACTGGGAATATCTGGCCTTAGATATTGATGCCTCAGTAGCTAGAAATCTTGTGGCTTCACATTTATTGTGAATGACTCAAACTTTGGATAGAGTTGAGGACATAGTATGCTGTTGTCTTATAAGGAAATACATTCCAGGAAAGGACTCTGGTGTTCTGTTAAAAAGAAAAAAAAAAAAAATGCATCCTGACCATATGTGTCACTCTGTTGTCTGTTTATTTATACAAATAACATTTGTGTAAATAATTCAAGAGCTATTTACTTTAAACTCCTGCTCAATCACCAGATCTGCTAAACAAGTACAGAGCAGGAGACTGATTTAAATCTTTTCTTCTCCCCCTTTACTTTTGGTCCGGGTTCTATTTGATTGTAAGAGAAGTGAGAAATACCGTGAACCGTGTCGTCATAGAAGAACCTTGCTGTGACTTGTGGAAGGGTGACTGCACCTGTCACTTTCTGGTTTTCTCTTTCTTTTCTCTTAGGATGCATTGTTTCCCTTCCTTCTCCATCAGCAGGCCATGTGCGATGGTGTCACTGACTTTCTCACTGTGTCTTCCCTCCTCCAGCTATCTTAATGACTTGGACCGCGTTGCTGACCCTGCCTACCTGCCTACGCAGCAAGACGTGCTCAGAGTTCGAGTCCCCACCACAGGGATCATCGAATACCCCTTCGACTTACAAAGTGTCATTTTCAGGTAGTAACTGAGTCCATAAAATCCACTTCCCAGCTCTTACACCTGGAGCACGTTGGTGAATATATATTGAAACCATGTATAGACTTTAAAACAATAACACCTTTATACTAGTTACTATCATCAGGTACATAAATGAAGTAATGTGTCCCTGAAAGAGGAAGTAGAAAAAAGACGCATGAACAGGTTTCTTATTTCAGATTAAATCACTAAGAAATCAGTGAAATCAACATAAATTGCTTCAAAGATTTAAAAACACAAGGTTTTGAAAATGCATTGATTAACCTAGCCTAAATTTACATAGGAAAATAGAAGGAAGATTTATTACTTTCTCCTTCACTACTGCTATTCTTTCTGGGTAATACTTCAGCAGAAGTAGTCTAATTTTTTTTAAGATGAGAAAAAATAAGACTGCTTTCATTTAACCTCGTATTACACAATCGCTCAGTTGTACTTCTAGTTAGAATACAAGTCGCATGGTGCATAGAGGAATGAAACCATGTGAGTATGTTTTGGGGTCAGAAAGGTGAGTTACTTGGAAGAACCCATCCCATGTAAGGCAGCTACACAGAATACAGGGTTGTGAAGTGGGAGTTAATGTAACTTCTGATAAGCAGGTTACTCTGATAAGCAGGTCCTCCTTAATTGCCTGCAAAGCACTGTGTGTTTTATTCTAATCAGTCTCAGCACCTGTGGTGGCATCTGGCTGCCTTACTACTCTGTTAGACATATCCATAAAGAGGGTGACACTTTGGAAATAATTTCTGAGCATCATTTTTTTCATCAATAAAATGGTTACGTTAGATGATCACTAAGGTTCCTTATAGCTTCAGCATTCTGGATTAAGTTTTGAGTTCATAGCATTTAGAGATCTTTCATTTGAAACACCACATTTCCATCTGGTTCTAACCTTATTAGAATATTTTCAGAAGACATGTAGCATTTCATGGAGATTTTCATCTCCTCTTTGCTTTATGATTAGTGAAATCTGAAACCATGTCACTATTCCATCTTGGGGAGGTTGTTTCCTTCATTTTGTATACTAACTCTTAAAGGACATTTTTTGGTACTTCAATAAAAGTAATGACAGAATAATAATTTCTTGCTACAGTCAAAAGCATCTTATAGAGCTTAGCATGACAGGATTTCAGGGAATGAGGATTTCATATAAATGAACATATTATTCACTCAACACCAGAGAAGAACTAGCATTTTAATATTTATAAAGACCTAAGAATCTAGTTTTGATGTCTGTAGTTCATAGGTCTCCCTGGATCCATTGTTTTGCTCCTCAGATATCTCTTTCATGAAAACTTTTCAAAATAATCACTGGAACATCCTTGATTTCTTAATTTAGGTTTGACGCTGAGAGCCAGGAAGACACCAAGAACAACTGCAGTTCTCAACAAACACTTTCAGAACCCTACTCTCAAACTTTTTGTACCTAAAACTCTCATTTTCTGAAAAGATTTATCTTGTAAACATTGTGCACATTTTAGTCAATAGTTTGAAGAAACTTAGATTCAATATTAAGTTCTGCTAGATATTTTCATGTGTACATTAGCATTCAAGTTAATTGATGTCAGTTCCTGAGCAATGAGTTACCACAGAGTTGATGTATAAAAAACAAATTCTTGAAATAACTCATATGGTGGCTTCTTACAGCATCTTAATTTTATACACATGACTTCTTGCAGCATAGCAAGTTGATTTATGTATAAGGCTTATTGCACCATGTTATTGGCATGATTGTACAAATTATTGTCAATATTGGAAGAAAAAAACAGCCTCAAATGCTGGAAGATCAGTAGGGTTGTGTTTGCATTTACAGATTTATACACTCATGTTGAAATGTATGGCATCTTACATCTTTTAAATGCCTTTGCAGTCATCTCTAGCTTTTTTGAGAAATACATGAAGATATTCATTCTCATTTTATAGGAAAAGAAACTGAAGACAGTATTTGCCATTAGAGCGGAACACAAATAAAACTCATTTTGTTTCTGACTCTTCTATGCTTGGTCAAATAAAACACCCTTTTTGCTTGGCTTGGCACAGGATTTCTTTCTTTTTTTTTTTTACAAAGTCATAATTTTCATACATGCCAGGTAATTTTTTAATAACCACAGTGATTTATTATGTGGAATGTCTTGACTTTGATTTTGGGTAACAGAAAATTAGTAGATGGTCAATAAATATTAATTGAATTGACTTTGGTGACCTATTCTCTTCAGAAAGTATATTTCTTAAGTTTATAAGTAAAGCTATATTTATATTGACGCTTTTCTTTATGTGCTATTAATATGAATATTATTAACCTTGCAGAATGGTCGATGTAGGGGGCCAGAGGTCAGAGAGAAGAAAATGGATACACTGCTTTGAAAACGTCACCTCTATCATGTTTCTAGTAGCGCTTAGTGAATATGATCAAGTTCTCGTGGAGTCAGACAATGAGGTGAGTGCTCTGTGAACAGGCAATGGATTATCATTTTAATATCTGATACAAATAACTGAAAGGGCTTGGGATAAACTGACTTCATTGCTTTCTTGACTACTGATTTGAGAATTTTTTAAATAACCCAAAATAACCCTGTTGTACCACTCAGAACAATAAGATGTTTGAGCAGGTCTGTGTGTTCAGGTCTAATTAGACCCTATTTGATACTTTTTACACTAGACAGAGGCTCTGAAAATGAAAATAACCAGGAAATCCCTAGGCTAATCATCACACTGTTTTATAGACTTCTTCCTACAGGATGGAGCTAAGGGTATTGGAGTGAGTCAGCCTGTTTTGTTTTGTTTTCATTTTGTTTGAATCATTGTTTGTGTGAGGGGTGGGTCCCAAAGAATACTCAAAATCTCTCTTGGCAAATGTGAGTGACTTTGCAGCTGGGCTCTAAATCAGTTTGTTCTGGAGCCAAGAAGTGTCCTGGTGATGTGGCCTCCCTGCTCTTACAGAATTTTGGAGGCTATTGCAAAACTTTATCTCTTCTAAGCTCTGAGTGAATGAAAAAGCATCCTTGATATGCCTGTCTGGAGAGCTGATTCAGGGTTGTCATCTCCCTATTGCATGAAATTCTGACAAGTATAAATACGGATTTTTAGGATGATAAAGGCGCCATCATGAGTCAGAGTTGATTGTGGAGAATATTTAAGGGACATAGAGAGCTGTGACTTTGGTCTGGAGTTCGGTGTGTGTATTGGGGAAATGGAGAAGACACCATTGTTTTCCTGCTAGAGGCAGAGTTTGCAGACTGACATGCCAATAGCAGATGTTAAATATCCTCCTAATAGGGTAGAAAATAAAGAGAAGGAAAAAAAAAAGAAAAAGAAGGACATGAGAAATCCCCAAGAGCTGATTAAAATAAGATCTGGCATATTAAAATATACTTCTGATTTTGTACATTTTTGGGGTACACAAGAATTCTGGCTTCTTGGTCCTTTTAAATATTTTATTTTTCTTCAGGTGTTAGTATTTCCATTAAAATACAGATCCAGTCCTCCTTAGCATTTCTTTTGTATATAGAATTGATAAAAAGTTGATGAACAAATATCCCATATGGAGATAAGTTACCTGTTCATACATTTCGCATGTTTCCTGGGTTACAAGTATATGGGCTTTTGAACCAAAGAAATTCTTTTTTTTTTTTTTCATGTATATCTTGTTATTTAAGGGAATTCTTTTTAATAATGAGGTTTATCACCATTTGCCTTCTGTAACAAAATGCCTGAAAAGTATAAGATATATGAGAATAATTATCACACTTTTGAGTTAAGCAACTGCTTAACTCAAATTTATTAAGAATTTTAGATATGCTATCTCAATATGTATTTTTATTTTTATATCTGTTATTCCATAATCTTTGGATATAATATTTTAAAGACATTACATATTTTGGAAGAATATGACAACATTTTTTATTTATTTGAATGTTGAATCAAGACAAAAGATATTTTGAGGGCTCATTCTACTATGTGCTAGATACCAGGCTATCTAAAGAGATACAGAAATGGGGGGAAAAAATTGACACTGGCCTAAAGGACCTCGTAAAAAGAAGGATGCTTTTTGTCAGTACAGAGAATAGGAGAGGAGAAAGGCCTTAGTTATAAAGGTCATCATTTCTCTTCTTTAATTTGCTGTCCAGTGAAATAAAATTTTAAGATGTTTTCAACTACACAGAAGATGTAAGAAGCATGCATAATTTAATTTCTTTTGTCACTATTTACATATAGCTAGAGGAAAACAAATGTTTATCAATACATATTTTATATGATAAATGCATTATATTTATAAAGAAATATATTTTGTGATTTAATGCTAATGAGTTTACCACTTCAAAACTTGCAACTCATCAGCTAATTCTAGCACATAAATCCAGTTAAAGTTTCCACAGAATGAAAGTTTCCACAGTAACTTGCCATTCAATGTATAGGTACATATGTACATCTAAAAATATATCAGTTTCTTGATTCCTGTGGTGATGTCTTATGCTGCAAATTAAAATAATAAATCTGTTACTATTCATTAGGACTCCCTAATCACTTGTGAATACTTTTTAAGTCTACCTTGTAATTTTATGGTGTTCTTTTCTCAAACATCATGTCAAGTCTGATTGGTAGTACTGGAGATGGCCTTAAACATAATAAGAAAAAATAATACTGCTCGTTAATTTCTTCATCCATGTTATCCATAGCCATCACTGTTGGTAATTGGGAAACACTATCAAAAGTATTTTTAAATGTCAGGATGTAGTCCATTATTCTTTTTTATTTTCCAATTAGAATAATATATGAAAATATCATTGCCTCTACTTTCTCAAATCTTTAAGAAAACTCAGAACTATAGAATTCTACTTTGCCCACATTTTTAGGGTTTGGTGAGACAAAGCTGAAATAAACTCCTAAAACATTTTGTTCTTTTGAAATCTGATGTTCATAACTCTAATCCAAAGCAGACTTTGTTGTACTTCCCTTGATATATATTCATGAGAAAAACGTGGGAATGGATACTGACAGCTGCCTTTTTATCTTGGGGAACTGTGGAAAATGCATTGCAGACCACGAGCAAAAGCAGTTAAAGGAAGTATTTTATTTTAGGTTATTGCTTTGGCTTTTAATATTTTAAAGCTTTATGCATTAGTCCTCAGAATTTTTATGTAGATATGTTTTTGTCTGTCTAGATTCTGTCTTCCAAGAGTTTGGGGAATGAATTTCTTTATCTTTTTTCTCCAAAAAAGGAAATATGTGGTCAAACAGTGGGTGAGCATAATCAGGGCTGTAGAGCTGTGTTGATTTACATATTCCTTTTACTGTCTTGGTTTCCCTGTGATAGCATACCAGCATGGAGCCAGCTATTCTGCTCTAATCCTTTCACAGGTACATTATTTCAGTATCCCTGAAAGTCCAGAAAACACAATAAAGCATTTGCATAACATAGTTCAGGTCATCGGTGTATATCCAAACTCCGTCTTGTAATCCTGTTTTTGTGGTTCTCTGTTATGTGAATATCTGAGCACTAATACGTTGTTGTTTCTCAGATACTGACTCAGGGACTGTCTTCTTACAGACTAAGCTTTTTATAGAATCACAAAAACTCAGACTCCTTTTCTCCAGCACTTCTTTTTTGAGTGTATGCTTCTCAGTTCAGTTTAGTCACTCAGTCGTGTCAGATTCTTTGGGACCCCATGGACCACAGCACGCCAGGCCTCCCTGTCCATCACCAACTCACAGAGTTTACCCAAACTCGTGTCCATTGAGTCGGTGATGCCATCCAACCATCTCATCCTCTGTCGTCCCCTTCTCCTGCCCTCAGTCTTTCCCAGCATCAGGGTCTTTTCAAATGAGCCAGCTCTTCGCATCAGGTGGCCAAAGTATTGGAGTTTCAGCTTCAACATCAGTCCTTCCAATGAACACTCAGGACTGATCTCCTTTAGGATGGACTGGTTGGACCTCCTTGCAGTCCAAGGGACTCTCAAGAGTCTTCTCCAACACCACAGTTCAAAGCATCAATTCTTCGGTGCTCAGCTTACTTTAAGTCCAAACTGTCACATCCATACAATGACTACTGGAAAACCCAGAGCCTTGACTAGACGGGCCCTTTGTTGGCAAAATAATATTCTCTGCTTTTTAATATGCTTCTAGGTTGGTCATAACCTTCCTTCCAAGGAGCAAGTGTCCTTTTTAATTTCATGGCTTGCAGTCACCATCTGCAGTGATTTTGGAGCCCCAAAAAATAAAAGTCAGCCACTATTTCCACTGTTTCCCCATCTATTTGCCATGAAGTGATGGGACCGGATGCCATGATCTTAGTTTTCTGAATGTTGAGCTTTAAGCCAACTTCTTCACTCTCCTCTTTCACTTTCATCAAGAGGCTCTTTAGTTCTTCTTCATTTTCTTCCATAAGAGTGGTGTCATCTGCATATCTGAGGTTATTGATATTTCTCCCAGCAATCTTGATTCCAGCTTGTGCTTCATCCAGCCCAGTGTTTCTCATGATGTATTCTGCATATAAGTTAAATAAGCAGGGTGTGTATGCTTCTAAATTACATTAATCCTCTTGAAATGGTCACAACCAATTAGGTTTTAGTTTTATTAAAATATTGAGATAGTTCCCTGTATCCCAGGTCCTCCTTTGCACCAAGACAGATTCCCCAATATTGGTTCCCATAAATGTTTATTCTTCAAATCTGATTCTTAGAGTTGCTCAATTGATTGAAAAAAAAACTGTCAAAGGAGAGCATAGACATTTGTAATACCTTAGCACTTAATGCCTGTTCAAAACTTGTTTAAAGCATTACTCATTTGGATCTCACTGGCTGACCTCCTGTGCGGAGAAGATCAGGTTTGCTGAGAATGGAGAGATTAAGGCCATGGGCAGGATCATTCAGGGTCCCGTTCCCCTGCCCTTCTAGACCAACTTTCTTTCCCCTACTTCACAGCGTTCCAGAAGTTATGGATGAGCTCAGAGAAAAAGCAAGAGGACCTATTAAAGGTAGCCAAGAACACAGAGGTAGAATGAAAATACTGACCCTGCGAAGCGTGAAACCACTCTTTTCCATCTCTAAGCTCTTGTTACACTCATAGTAGATCAGCCAGAGATCCTTCACCAGTTGTTCAGTTTCTGGATTTTAAACTATCTTCAAACAGTCTAAAATGTGCATTTCCTTCAGATATTTCTCCTCTATGGAGTCTTTCAGTTCCGTTCAGTCGCTCAGTCATGTCTGACTCTGCAACCCAATGAACCGCAGCACGCCAGGCCTCCCTGTCCATCACCAACTCCCAGAGTTTACCCAAACTCATGTCCATTGAGTCGGTGATGCCATTCAACCATCTCATCCTCTGTCATCCCCTTCTCCTCCTGCTCTCAATCTTTCCCAGCATCAGGGTCTTTTCAAATGAGTCAGCTCTTCTTCACATCAGAGGGCCTAAGTATGGGAGTCTCGGCCTCAACATCAGTCCCTCCAATGAACACCCAGGACTAATTGATGGACTGGTTGGATCTCCTTGCAGTCCAAGGGACTCTCAAGAGTCTTCTCCAACACCACAGTTCAAAAGCATCAATTCTTCTGTTCTCAGCTTTCTTTTTTTGTAGAATAAAATTTTCTTTATAATTTTTTTCATATTTATATGAAGTCTTTTTTTTTTTTTTATGAAGTCTTTAAATGAAGCCATTTTGAAGTTACCCAACTGCAACCAAAGCCTGAACATTTTCTTTGAAAGTGTGAGGAACATGCTTTGTTCTGCTCTAAAAACTCCAAGTGAAGGTTGGGAGTTTTTCTCAGATAAAATTCAGCTCTGGGAGGAGAAAACTGACTAAAAATTGAGGAGAAGAAACCCAAACTCCAAAAGTAAGAGCATAGGTTGAGATATCCAGTCTTGGTGGGATTGGTTCCAGCCCTCCTTTATCCACTCTCAATCAAATTATGAAGTCAGAAACTACATCTTGCTCCTCAGTCATTGATCTACTTATCTCAGAGTCATGGCCTGATTAATAGGAATATTCCTGAAAGATGTCCTACTTTTTTTTTTTTTTTTTAATATTTAACCCCTTTCCCATTTCCTCATTCCTTTGTTCACTTTCAGCCACTTGTTTATTTTCTAAACTCCATCACACACCCTTTTCATTCCCTGTCATTTCTGTTTGCTCATTATTTCGCTCCTTCTTTATTTCTTTGTCCTCAATGCTTGAAGGAAGCCAAGAGGAAGTGTTCTGATCACCGTTTATGAGTCTGAACCAGAGGCCTGCGCTTGGTGCTGGTAAGGGTGTGGGGAAGCAGACACACAGGGGTACTTTTTGTGTGGATGTATCTTGCAGATCTCTTAAAGACTTTACATGGAACCTGTGTTAGTATAATCTCTGAAATAGTTTTTTATTAATTATATGGAAAATATTGTACAATACTGTTATATTTGGTATAATCTGATTTCTGTAATCTCAACAAATTGCATATATAGTTAGTATTATACAGAGAAGGTTATTAGCATCCACCCCTTCCCCTGAAAAAAGAAAGGAAATAGAGGATTATCTACCAAGACCAAAGTGTAAACCGTAATTGTCACTGTTGCTAGGTGATAGCATTACAAATAAGTAAAATGATAAATTTTTTAAGTAAAATAAAGTAAGACATCCGATTGGAACTTTAGCTCTGCTGTCTACCAATTTTATTCATTTTTATTTTGAATTATCTTTTTTTTTTTGACTAATTTGTGGAAGTTGCTAATATTCTTGGATTTGAACCTCTTATTATGTGTATTTCAAACATCTTATTCTACTTTGTAGCTTGCCATTTATTCTCTTTTTTTTTTCATTTATTTTTATTAGTTGGCCATTTATTCTCTTAATGATACCTTTTGATCAACAGAAGTTATAAACTTTAATATAATAAATATCTATTAGTTTTTCCTTTATATTAATATTATATGCCTCTCTCTGTGTGTATATGTGTTTGTGTGTATACATAATCACATACACGCAGTAGGATAAAATAAATCACCAAAAAAATCTGGTTGAAAAGACAGTAAGGATTGGAGAGTGAGATTAAGAACTGAAATAAAACCACACAATTAGGTACCTTTCCAGTGGTAGTCCATAGATTTAGTCAAGTGTCTCTTAGTAACCAATAAAAGGAAGTCATCATAGTCTGTTACAGGGTTCACTTTGTCTATTTAAAAAAAAGAAGGTTCTCCTGGTACAGAGCCCTCCAAGTGACTGTTCCAGCAGCTTTGTACAGAGATACTGCAGGAGGTAGTAAATTGTATCTGTGATAATACTCTTCCAGGAAACCAAATATCAGAGTTCCTAAGGCCAGTTTATCTCAGTGTAAGTCAGTGTTGTAACATCAAAGTTTGTGACAGGCCAGTAACATGAGGTCTAAATACACAGCTTGATGTAAGAATAAAACCAAAAATGGTCAGGAAAGTAGATTTTGTTTACTTTTGTTTTTATAAACTATTTCAGTGATACAGGAGACTAAAATTCTCCATGTGTGGTTTGTCTTTTCACTTTGTCTTAGAGAAGAGTTTTAATCATAATGTGGCCAACTCACTCTTTGCTTTTATTGATTGTATTATTGTATTTTCTTCAGGAATTAATTTTATCCCATAGAACATGATGATTTATCCTATAGAATGTGATGATATATACCATATTTTCTAGTAAAATTTAGAAGATTTTTGCTCTTCCTAGGTTTTTTGGTACACCTTCAGTTGATTTTTGTGTGTGATAGGAAGTAAAGATTTGATATACTCTTGCCACATTTCTGTTCAGTTGATCCAGTACCACTTATGGAATGATAAAATCCATCATCCATATCCACTGATGTTTTCTTACCTTTTTAATTATTGAAAGATACACGTATATGTAAAGAAAAGTATACAAATTAAAAAATGTACTGCATATTGGTTTTATCACAAAGCATCTGTGTGTCCAACACCCCTGTCAAGAAATAGACCATTGCTTTTTGCAAGACCACTGTAGCCCTGCTAATGCCTCTCCCCCAGCAGGTAACCACTGTTCTGTCATGTCTTCTTTGCTTTTCTCTTTAGTTTTAATGCTTTAATATGTATCACTGAACACTACAGTTTTTACTAGTGTTTAACTTTTATATGAAGGGAATCAGTGTGCTTTTTGACCTTTATACAGATGGAATGCTATTTATGTAAACTTTGATATCTGGCTTCTTTTGAAGTGTTATGTTTGTAAGGTATGTATATTTTATATAGTTCATTCATTTATCAATACATTGCCAAATAGTATTCTGTTGCCTAAAAATACCAGAAATTGTTTATCCATTCTACTAAGCATAGACTTTGTGTGTGTTTCCAATAGGGGAATATTACAAATCATGCTACTCTGAATATTCCTGTAGAAGTCTCTTCGTGCACCTTGGTTTACATTTCTGTTGCCTGTCTACCTAGGAGTAGAATTGAAGGCACCTAGGGAAAACATATCTTCAACTTTAGTAGATAAGGCAAAAGTATTTTCCAAATTGAGTGAACCAATTTGCAGCCCCATCAGCCATGCCTGAAAGTTCCTGTCGCTTCCCATCTTTGCCAACCCTTGATGTTGTCTTGTTAGCCCTTTTGGTGGCTGTAGCCCTGAGCTATGGTGCCTGCAGGGGCCTCTTACTGGATATACCTTCACTCCTAATGCATAGCCTGTGAGAACCCTGATGGTTCACTGAGCCTCATCCCTTGAAGTCTCTCAGCTGCCATCTCCAGAATCAGCAAATAACTCCTTGGGAAAGTAGCCCCCAAACCTGGGCTCATTCCTCCAGACTTGTCTCTCCCCAAATCCTGACCTGTATTTCTTCACTACTTTGTAGCTCTCCAAGGACTTTAAGCAGATGTTTTTGTTTTTGTTTTTGCTTTTGTCAGCTCTTTCGATAGTCCTCCTTCACACTGATATTAGTGACATAGGAGATGTGCATCAAGTTTTATTACAGGCCTGAGTCTTCCTCTGGGCCCTCTATTTGATCTATTTACTACTCCTGTAGCAATATAAAAGTTATAAAATCACTAGTTTATATATCTAGAACATCAAATTTACCTATCTCGTTGTTCTTCAGAATTTTCTTGGGTATTCTTGGTCTTTTAGTCTTTCACTTGAATTTTAAGATCAGTCTATCAAATTCCAAAACACAAGTTTGATTGGGATTTTAATAAATGTATAGGTAAATTTGAGGTTTGTTTCTCAACTTTATTAAATATCACCATCCATAAATGTGACATTGTATAGCTCACCATTTATTGTTTAGAATGCTGCTTTTGTCATTGAAGTGGCCAATTTTTATAAAAATGTTCCATATGTACTTGAAATTGTGATTTCATATTTTGGGGTGCAAAGTTCTAACATTATGTATGTTAAAACCATTCCATCCCTACTTTCCCAGGGTACTATTTTGACTTCTAACACTGTAGATTTATTTTGCCTATTTTGAACTTCATATAAATGAAAGTAAATTCTTCTGTGTTACCTTCTTGTGTTCAGAATAAGTTTATTAGATAAATCCATGTTGTATGTAGCTGCAGGTTTTCATTTTGATTACTTTATATTATTCAGTTGAATGAATATATCATAGTTTATCTTTCCATCCTATTTTTGATGAATATCTAAGTGGTTTTCTCTTTGGGACTGTTGCAAATAATGGTAATATGAATATTCTCTTCATATTTTTGTCTTATATATGTTTCATTGTCTCTTGGATAGAAGTAGAATTGATCGTTCACAAGGAATGTGTATGTTCAACTGTACTAGGTACTGCCTGTATTCATTTCCTAGGGCTACTATAACAAATCACCATAGGTTTGGTGGGTTACAACCAGAGACATTTACTAGCTTATAATTCTGGAGGTTAGAAGTCTAAAGTCAATGTTTCAGCAGGCTGAAATCCCTCTGAAGACTATAGGGGAGGATCCCTTCTTTTTCTCATCCTGTCTCTGCCTGTCTTCATGTGGCCTTCTCTTCTGTGTCTGTGTCTTCTCTGCTGTCTTATAAGGACTCTTGTCATTGGATTTAGGGCCTTGTAGATAATCCAAAATGATCTCAAGATCCTTAACTTCATTATAGTCACAGACTTTTTCCAAATCAGGTTGCCTTCACAGGTCCTAAGGGATATAACATGGACATCCCTTTTGAGGGGATCACCATTCAACCCACTTAATGCTACCAGTTTGAACTTTGAAAACAGTTTACACTTCTACCAGCAGTATATATGTGTTCCAGTTGATCAGTATCCTTGCCAGCATAGATATTGTCAACTTTTTAACTTGAGTCATTATATTAGGTGTGTAATAGCATCTCTTTGTGGTGTCAGTTTGCATTTCCCTGATTATAATGAGTTTGAGTTCTTTGTATATTTCTTTTTTTTTTTTTTTTTTTTGTGTGTGTTTTTTTGTATATTTCTTTACCATGGTATGTTCTCTTTTTGAAGAGCTTATTCACTTCGTTTGCCAGTTTTATATTGATCTGCCTTTTAGAAAAACATTAGCATAGAGTTCTTTTTATATTCTTTTCTTTTTATATTCTTGATACAAGTTCTTTGTAAGTTATCTCTATTGCAAGTAACCTCTGCTACTCATTGACTTGCTTTTTTATGTCGTTAAATAATGTGTTTTAGTGTGGTTCATTCTATTGGTCTTTTAAATTTTTCCTTTACATATCCTCCATAAGGAATCTTTCCTCCCAGTTGTAGTGCATAGCATGTATATTTTGGAAATGGACTCCTTAACATGATATTTGCTATAATTTTTTTGTTTTTTGATTGCTACCTGTACAGTTCCACCTTTATTTTTTGATTCTGTGTTGTTGTTCATTCATTTATTCATGTCCTACTCTGGGACCCCATGGACTGCAGTACCCCAGGCTTCCCTGTCCTTCCCTTCCTCTCCCGGAGTTTGCTCAAACTCTTGTCCATTGAGTCGGTGATGCCATCCAACAATCTCATCCTCTGTCACCCCCTTCTCCTCCTGCCCTCAGTATTTCCCATCATCAGGGTCTTTTCCAATGAGTTGGCTCTTCGCATGAGGTGGCCAAAGTATTGGAGCTTCAGCATCAGTGCTTCCAAAGAATATTCAGGGTTGATTTCCTTCAGGATTGACTGGTTTGATCCCCTTGCTGTCCAAGGGAACTCTCAAGAGTCTTCTCCAGCACCACAGTTTGAAAGCATCAGTTCTTCAGTGTTCAGCCTTCTTTATGATCCAACTCTTATGTCTATACATGACTATTGGAAAAACCATAACTTTGACTATACGGACCTTTTTTAATTCTAAATTCATTTAAAAATTAAATGCTAATATTAATACCAGCATTTTAATGTTATAAACATAAGTAACCACTTGCTTGTGATTTTTCTTTGATATTAAAATAATTTGCATAGCAACTACCTAGTTATGTAATTTGGGAACACTGGAGAAAATTTAAATAATTTAATATAAATTAAACTTTTATTTTAAGATATAGATTTTTTTTAGGTAAATGAAAATGTATGTGTAAAGTAAAAATTACATATACTGTAGGGTAATTTGATATATAATACACAATCTTGTGTTATTAAGAAATATATTTTGTATAGCTTGGTTGACTCATAAAAGTATATAGAAATGAATCCCTGAAAAGAAGGGAAAAAAAGAGAGAAAAATGCCATCTCACTTTAGGGGTGAAAAAATAAAGCCATCTGAAAAATAATACGTATGTTCCCCTCCCCCAACTTAGTTTTTCCCCCCGCCAATATCTCACTTGGGTCATAAACTTGTCTTGTTTTTTAAATTCCACACTTTTATGTTTTGAGACTTCATTATCATGTACATTATGTTTGAAATTTTTATTTTTCCTGTTGATTTATCCTTATTGTCATCAAGAAGATGACAGAAATGCTCTTTGCTGAAATAAAGCAGGGGCAAGGGCAAACCAGAAGTGCTAGTGTCCTTTCTTTCAGCCTAGGTGAGTCCACCAAGGATGCTCAGGTTTTTTTATAAGAGGTGGGGACTGAGCAGGAGGAAGCCAGTTGGTGGCAGCAGCGGGACGAGGGCAGCAATGGGCAGACACACACACAAGAGAGAGATTTGTTAAACTGGGGACTCACTTGGGAGGGAAAGAGTGTGTCAGAAGCAGAGTCCTGCCATGTAGGAAGTAGAAAAAATTCTATCACAAAGTAGTAGAAAAGATTAAGGGGCTTCCCTGGTGGCTCAGATGGTAAGGAATCTGCCTACAATGCAGGAGACCTGGGTTTGATCCCTGGGTCAGGAAGATCCCCTGGAGAAGGGGAATTACCCACTCCGGTAATTCTTGCTTGGAGAATTCTACAGACAGAGGAGCCTGGCAGGCTACAGTCCATGGGGTCACCAAGAGTTGAATACGACTGAGCCATTAAACCGATCAAAATTTAATTCATAAAACATCAAACATCATAAAACATCAAATTTGTTCTTTTAAAGTATACACATCAGTGGATTTTAATATTTTAACTGAATTGGACAAAATCACTATTATATAATTTTTTTTTATATATAAAGTCACTGGGGTTTCTTTAAGAGCAACTTTAGGTTCACAGAAAAATTGAGGAAAAAGTAAAACTATTTTCCCCACTCATGAGTAGCTTTTCCCATTATCTTCATCCTCTAGCAAGAGTTTGTTACATGGTACATTTGTTACAATCAGTGAACCTACACTGAAACTTGATTATCACTCAAAGTCCATAGTTTACTTCAGCATTCACTCTTTCTGTTGTATAGCCTATGGATTTTGAATGATACAATGACATGTATTCACCATTGTGGGATCATACAGAACAGTTTTACTAGTCTCAAAACCCTCTGCGCTCTGCCTCTTCATCCTTCCTCACTCCCTCCCTCCTGCTCTCCAGCAGCTACTGTTCTTTTCACTGTCTTCAGTAAATGTCATGTAGTTGGAACTATACAGTATGTAGACTTCTCATCAGCTCAGTTCAGTTAAGTTGCTCAGTCATGTCCGACTCTTTGCGACCCCATGAATCGCAGCACGCCAGGCCTCCCTGTCCATCACCAACTCCCGGAGTTTACTCAAACTCATGTCCATCGAGTTGGTGATGCCATCCAGCCATCTCATCCTCTGTTGTCCCCTTCTCCTCCTGCTCCCAATCCCTCCCAGCATCAGGGTCTTTTCCAGTGAGTCAACTCTTCGCATGAGGTGGCCAAAGTGTTGGAGTTTCAGCTTCAGCATCAGTCCCTCCAATGAACACCCAGGACTGATCTCCTTTAGGATGGACTGGTTGGATCTCCTTGCAGTCCAAGGGACTCTCAACTCCTATTACTTAGTAAAATGCATTTAAGGTTCCTCCATGTCTTTTTATGGCTTCTTTTTAGTGCTGAATACTATTCCATTGTCTGGATATACTGTAGTGTATTAATCTATTCACCTGCAGAAGGACATCTTAGTTGCTTCCAAGTTTTGGTAATTACGAATAAGGCTGCTATCAACATCCATGTCCAGGTTTTTGTATGAACCTAAGTTATCATCTCCTTTGGGTAAATACTGATGAGTGCAATTTACTGGATCATATGATAAGAGTATGTTTTGTTAAAAGAAAAAAAAAAAAACAACTACCAAACTGTCTTCCAAAATTGCAATACCATTTTGCATCTCCGTTATCATTTTATGAAAACTGTTGCTCCACATTCTCCCCAACATTGGATGTTGGTGGTGGTCCAGATTTGGACCATTTTAATGAGTATGTGGACATATTTCTTTAATTCACATTTCCTAACAGTGTATGATATGGAGCATCTTTTCATAAGCTTACTTATCATCTGCATATCTTCTTTAGTGAGTTGTTTGTTTAGCTATTTGGCCCCTTTTTTTTTTTCTGGTTGTTAGTTTTCTTACTATTGAATTTTAAGAGTTCTTTGTATATTTTGGATAACCATCTTTATCCATTACATCTTTTGCAAATATTTTCTCCAAGTCTGTAGTTTTTCTTATTCTTTTTATATTGTTTTTTAGAGAGAAGTCTTTAATCTTAACATAGGCTAGTTTATCCATTATTTCTTTCATAAATTGGGCCTTTGGTGTTATACCTTAAAACATCATTGCAATACCAAAGTCATCTAAATTTTATCCTATGTTTTCATAGTTCTGCATTTTACTTTCAGGTTTATGATCAATTTTTTAGTTAATTTCTATGAAAGATCTGTGTTTAGAGTCCTTTCTTTTTCTAACGAATGGATGTCCAGTTATTCCAGCAACATTTGTTATAAAGACTATCTTTTCTCCATTTTATTGCCTTTGTTCTTTTGTCAAAGATCAGTTGACTATAATTATGTGGGTCTGTTTATGGGTTTTCTGTTTGTCTGTTCTTTCCCCAATACTATCTTGATTATGACAGCTTTATAGTAAGTCTTGAAGTCAGGTAGTGTCAGTCCTCCAACTTTATTCTTCTTCAATATTGTGTTGTCCATTCTGGGACTTTTACCAATCCACATAAACCTGGAATCAGTTTGTTGATATCTATAAAGTAACTAGCTGTGATTTTGATTGGAATTTTGTTGAATCTGTAGATCAGTAAGGAAAAACTGTTATCTTGGTGTTACTGAGTCTTCCTATCTGGGAACATGAAATAGCTCTCCATTTATTTAGTTCTTTCATTTTTTCATCAAAATTTGTAGTTCTTTTCATTTAGATCTTGTACATATTAGATTTACACCTAAGTATTTCATTTTTTTCTGCTAATATAAATGATACTGTATAATTATCATGTCATCTATGACAAACAAAAGCTTCATTTCTTCCCAAATTATATAACTTTATTTCCTTGTCTTGTCTTACTGCATTAAGTTGGCCTTCCATTACAGTGCTGAAAAGTATTGGTGAGAGAGGGCATTCTTGCTTTGTTTCTGATCTGAGCCAGAAAGCTCCTAGTTTCTCACCATTAAGAATGAGGTTAGCTATAGGATTTTTTTAGATGTTCTCTATCAAGTCAAAGAAGTTCCTTTTTATTTCCAGTTTTGCTGAGAATTTTTATCATGAATGGGTGTTGGATATTGTCAAATGCTTTTTCTGCATCAATCAATAGGATCATGTGATTTTTCTTTTTTAGCCCATTGATGTGATGAATTTCATTAATTGATTTTAAGGTATTGAGCTGTCCTTTTCCTACATGGAATAAATCCCGTTGGACATGGTGTGTACAATTCTTTTCATACATTGTTGCATTTGATTTGTTGATGTTTGTTGAGGATATTTGCATCTTAATTTCATGAGAGATACTGGTCTGTCAGTCAGTCAGTTCAGTCACTCAGTCATGTCCGACTCTTTGCGACCCCATAAATTGCAGCACGCCAGGCCTCCCTGTCCATAGTTTTCTTTTAATGTCTTTGCTTTTGATATTTGAGTAATGCAGTTTCATGGAATAAGTTAGAAAGTATTCCTTCTGCTTTTGTCTTCTGGATTACAGATAACTAGCATAAGGTCTCCCTTAAATACTTGATAAAATTCACTAATGAAGCCATCTGGGCTTTTTGTTTTCTGGTTTGGAAGGTTATTAACTGTTGATTCAGTTTCTTTACTGGATATTTAGATTGTCTATTTCTTCTTGTATAAGTTTTGGCAGATTGTATCTTTCAACAAATTGTTCCATTTCATGAAGATTATCAAATTTGGGGAAATTATAATATTCTTTTATTATCCTTTTAATGTTCTTGAGATCTGTAATAATGTCCCTTCTTTCATTTATGATATCAGTAATTCATATCTTCTCTTTTTTCCTCAGTTAATCTGGCTAGAAGTGTATCAATTTTATTTATTTATTATTATTATTAATGATCTAATGTGATCTTTTCAATGATTCCGTTTGTGGAGAACAACTAGGTAATTTCCTGATTTCAGTGTCACTGACTTCTGCTCTAATATTTATTATTTATTTTTGTCTGCTTACTATGGATTTGATTTTCTCCTTTTTTCTTGTTTTCTAAGGTGGAAGCATAAATAATTGATCTTTCTTCTATCTAATCTCTTGTACGATCTTTCCTCTTTTCTAATATATGCATTCAATGCTATAAATTTCCCTCTAAGCACTATATTCTCTGCATCCCACAAAGTGTGATAATTTCTTTTTATTTAGTTCAAAATATTGTAAAATGTATCTTAAAATTTCTCTTTCCCCTTTTGTGTGTTTTTTAACCTCTACATTTTTTCGGATTTTCTAGTCATGTTTCTGTTATTGATTTCTAGTCTAATTCTCTTGTAGTCTGAGAGCATACATTGTGTCATTTCTTATATGTGTTAAGGTATGTTTTATGACCCAAAATGTGGTCTGTCTTATTAATGTTGAGTGTGAGTTTGAGTATAATGTCTGTTCTGCTGATTTTGAATGAAGTAGGCGATAGCTGTCAGTTACACTCAGTTGACTGACGGTGCTGTTGAGTTCAGCTGTGTCCTGAGTTTTTGCCTGCTGAATCTGTCCGTTTATGATAGAAGGATGTTGTTATATCAGTTCTTACCTCATGTATTGTGACACTCTAATTTTAGGTGCAGGTTTACATTAAAGTGGGGCTTCCCTGGTGGCTCAGAGGGTAAAGCCTCTGCCTGCAATGCGGGAAACCCGGGTTCAATTCCTGGGTCGGGAAGATCCCCTGGAGAAGGAAATGGCAACCCACTCCAGTACCCTTGCCTGGAAAATCCCATGGACAGAGAAGCCTGGTAGGCTACAGTCCATGGGATTGCAAAGAGTTGGACACGACTGAGCGACTTCAGTTTCACTTTCACTTACATTTAAGTATTGTTATGTCTTCTTGGAGAATTAAGCCCTTTATATAATGTCCTTTTTTATTCCTGATAACTCTCCTTGCTCTGAAGTCTGCTCTGTCTGAAATTAATATAGCTAATTCAGCTTTATTTTGGTTAGTATTAGTGTAGTGTATATATCTTCATCCATTTACCTTTAATTGACAAGTGTCTGAATATTTGAAGTGATTTTCTTGTGGATAACATATAATTGGTCTTGTTTTTTTGATCAACTTTTGTAATTTCTGTTTTTAAATTGGTGTATTTAAACCGACAACATTTAAACTGATTATTAATATGGTTGGATCAGTATCTGCCATATTTGATATTGTTTTCTATCCATTGCCTCTATTCTTTGATCCTGTTTTGTCTTCTTTTCGGTCTCTTGTGGGTTTAATTGAATATTTTATATGAAAGCATATAGGTTGTATCTATAACTTAAAACAATCTTAATTCCTCCCTTCCGCCTCTTGTAACATTGCTGTCATTCATTCCTACTTACATAAGAATACATAGGCATATATATAAGCACTCATAGTCAAATACATTATTCTCTTATTATTTTGAGCAAACAGTTCAAAATCAATTAAGATCAATTAAGAATAAGAAAAACAAAAGTTTTTATTTGACCTTCATTTATTCTATTTCCATGTAGATCTGAATTTCTGACCTATATCATTTTCCTTCTACATGATTTCTTTTCTTGCAAGGCATATCTACTGGCAATAGGTTTTCTCACTTTTTGTCTGAGAAGGGTGTTATTTTTCCTTCACTTTCGAGGGATAATTTCATAGGGTACAGAATTCTATGGTGGTTATTTTTTTTCATCTCAACACTTTAAATATATCACTGCTCTTTCTTCTTGCTTACATGGTTTCTGAGAAAGGGTCAGGTGCACTTCTTATCTTTGCTTCTCTATGGGAGCTTTTTTCCCCTCTGGCTTCTTCCAAGATTTTTTCTTTGTCTTTTTTGCAGCTTGAATATAATATGCCTACATGTGGTTTTTCTGTTTGTTTTTTGCTTTTTTTTTTTTTAATGTTTATCCCAGTTAGTATCTGACTTTAACGTGGGGAAATACCCAGTTGTTACTGCTTCAAGTATTTCTCCTGTTCCTTTTTCTCTCTCGCTTTTTGTCCTTCTTTTATTGCCGTTATGCATATGTTACACCTCTTGTCATTGCCCACAGTTCTTGGCTATGCTCCTTTAATGATTTTAGTCTTTTTCCTCTTTGCTTTTCAGATTTGGAAGTTTCTATTGAGATATTATCAAGCTCAGCAGTTCTTTCCTCAGCATGTTTTTTCTAGTAATCAAATTCTCTCTTCATTTCTGTTACAATGTTTTTGACCTCTAGCATTTCTTTTTTATTCTTTCTTAGAATTTCCATCTCTCTCCTTATATTATGTGTTCTTGCGTGCTATCTACTTTATCCATTAGCTTCTGTAGCATATTAATCATTGTTGTTTTAAATTACCAGTTGGATAATTCCAACATTCCCTACCATATCCAAGTCTCATTCTGACACTTGCTCTCTTTAAACTGAATTTTAGCCTTCTAATACTCATTACATAAATCTTGTAATTTTTTCTTGATAGCTGCTCAAGATATACTGGGTGAAAGGAACTTCTGTAAGTAGGTCTGTTAGTAATGTGGTGGCCAGGTATGGGGACGGAGAAACATTCTGTAGTCCTATGATGAGGTCTCAGTCTTTTATTAAACCTGTGCTACTAAGTTATAACCTTTGCAAATACTTCACATATCTTCCCTGTCCCCTCAACATATACACCTGCCCCATTAGGTGGGATAGGATGGCTTGAATGACTTGAAAGTGGCAGTTTCCTTTCCTCAGCTTAGTTAAGCTCTAATAAAACCCCAATACTTTAGACTCTGGTAAACTAGTTTCTCTTGAGGGCAACCCTTGTTAAGAAGAACAGAATGCTCTGTTCTTTTCATAATGGTTCTTGTCCACATTGCCACCTCATGCGAAGAGTTGACTCACTGGAAAAGACTCTGATGCTGGGAGGGATTGGGGGCAGGAGGAGAAGGGGACCACAGAGGATGAGATGGCTGGATGGCATCACCGACTCGATGGGCATGAGTTTGAGTAAACTCCGGGAGTTGGTGATGGACAGGGAGGCCTGGCGTGCTGCGATTCATGGGGTCACAAAGAGCCAGACACGACTGAGTGACTGAACTGAACTGTCCACATTGAGCCTCCAGCAATTTGTCAATTACAATTTAGGTTTTCCTTCCTCAGCATTGGTTCCCATAGAGCTTTTTTCTCATGGTCTCTCCTCCAGCAAGTTATGATTCTATACCCACATATTTGTCTCTCCAGTTTGGGGGACAGTGGCTTGCTTTATGTCGGACCTTCTCTGTTGGATTTGAAAAGAGTTGTTGATCTTAACTTTTGTTCACCTTTTTATTTGTTAGGATGGAGTGGCAACATCCGAGCTCCCTACATGCCAGGCTAGAAACAGGAAGTCCCTACTCTGTTATTTCAGGGTATTTTAATCACCCAAAGTGAAACTCTTTCATGATCATCTGTCATTCCCTCTTCCTTCCACTTCCTACCTTTATGATAATAATAATAATGATAATGAAGTCACTCAGTCGTGTCCGACTCTTTTCGACCCCACGAACTGTAGCCCTCCAGGTTCCTCCATCCATGGGATTTTCCACGCAAGAATACTGGAGTGGGTTGCCATTTCCTTCTCCAGGAGATCTTCCTGACCCAGGGATTGAACCCGGGTTAGGCAACCACTAATCTACTTTCTGTCTCTATGGATTTGCCTATTCTGGACAATCATGTAAATGAAATTATATGATGTGGTAACATATTTTAGTGCCTTTTCATTGCCATATAATATTCCATTGCATGGCCATTTGGGTTGATACACTTACTATTGTTACAAATAATGCTGCTATGACCATTTGTGTACGCTTTTTTCTTTGGACATGTATTTTCCCTTCTTTTGGATACTCCTAGGAGTAAAATTTCTGGGTTGTTTGGTAACTCTGTGGTTGCATTTGAAGAATTACCAGACTGTTGGCATTGTAACTGTACCACTTTGCAATCCTACCAGTATTAAAGTTTACCAGTATTACTGTTCTAACTTCTCCATATCCTAGCCAGCACTTGTTATTGTCTGCCTCTTTTAAATTTTAGCCATCCTAATGGTTATAAAATGATATCTTATTGTAGTTTTGATGTCCTCAGTGACCAATAACATTTTTATTTGTTTACTGGCCGTTTCTATATCTTTTTGTGAGAAGTATCTATCCAAATTTTTTGCCCATTATTGTTAGGTTGTAAGAATTCTTTAAATATAGTACATTCTAAGCTTTCACTGGGCTTCCCTGGTGGCTCAGATGGTAAAGAATCTGCTTGGAATGCAGGAGACCCAGGTTTGATCCCTGGGTGATCAAGATCCCCTGGAGAAGGAAATGGCAACCCACTCCAGTTTGCTTGCCTGGGAAATCCATGTCCATGGGGTTGCAAAGAGTAGCACATAGCTTTCACATTCACTTTTCAAGCTTTTGTCGGAAATATAATTTACAAATATATTTTCCCATTCTCTGGATGATCTTTTCACCTTCTTGAAAGTGTCCTTTGATGAACAAAAATTTTTAATTTTAATGAAGTCTAATTTCTCTTTGGGCTTCTCTGGTGGCCAGTGGTAAAGAATCTTCCTGCCAGTGCAGGAAGCATGGGTTTGATGCCTGGGTTGGGAAGATCTCCTGAAGAAGGAAATGGCAACACACTCCACTGTTCTTGCCTGGGAAATCCCATAGACAGAGGAGCCTAGTGAGTTATACAGTTCATGAGGTCAGACACAACTTAGCAACTAAACAACAATTTCTCTTTAATTGCTTATGCTGAGGTATTGTATCTAAGAAATACAATTTAAGGTTATGAAAATTTACCCCTATGTTTTCCTCTAAAAAAAATGAGCATTTAGCATTTACATTTTAATTTTTGATCTATATGAGTTAATTTTTAAATATGGTTAAGGAAAGGCCTTTCCTTAATGCAAAGGCCTTATTCTGGGCCTTTCCATATAAATTTTAGGATAAGCTTATCCATTTCTTGAAAAAACAATCCAGCTGGGATTTGATAGGGATGATGTTTAAGATGTCTTTCAATCAGGAGAGTATTGCCGTCTGAACGTTTGAGAAGAAAGTGAATTCTCTTGTTGTGTCTGTTCATACATGTTGGTGCTAGTTGGTTTTTGGATTTTCAAGTCCCCTTTCTAGTTGTTGATCTTCTGCCTAGCTGTCCTGTCCATTATTCAAAGTGAAGTTTTGAGGTTTTTAAGCTCTTCCATTGTCTTTTTCTGCTTTCAATTTTGTCACTTTTTGCTTCATGTATTTGGGACTTTACTTTTCGGCATTTATGTGTTTATACTTGTTAGGTTTTCTTGATGAATTTACCCTTTATCATTATGAAATGTCCCATTTTGTCTCTAGTAGCAATTTTTTGTCTTAAAGTCTATTTCGTCCCATACTAATGTAGTCACCTCAACTCTTCTTTGATTCCTTTTGTGTAGTATGTCTTTTTCTATCTTTTCATTTTTAAACCTTTTGTGTCTGAATCTAAAGTAAATCTCTTGTAGCCGGGATATGGTTGGATCATATTTTTTTTCCCATTCTGCCAGTGTGCCTATTGGAGTGTTAGTTCATTTAAATTTAATATTATTGCTGCTTTTTACAGCTGCTGAGGCTGGGAGACTTGTTAATTTTCAGGACTACCATAGAGCTGGGAAGAGGGGTGGGAATAGCACCAGTTAAAATGCCACAAAACTCACTGTTCTCACCTAGCTCAGCAGTTTTTCTTAAGTACTTGCTCTTTAGATTGTAGCAAGCCTTTGATTAATTTTCAAAGTTTTGAAATTATTGATACTGACAGTGTGTGCCACTTCATTTCTTTTGTGGGGGGGTGGAGTTGTGGAGGTTCTTGCTCCGTCCTCTGTATGTGCTTCTCTATATTGATTTTTAAAGGTAAATTTGATCATTCTGTAATCACAGAAATACATTTGATGTGTGAAAGTGACTTTTTTAACCAATTAGAATGGCAGTGATTCAAAAGAAAGAGATGCAGAGAAACAGACATTCTTAGATACTGCTGGTGAAATTGATAGTCACTCAGTTGTGTCCAACTCTTTGCAACCGCATGGACTGTAGCCCACCAGACTCCTCTGTCCATAGAATTCTCCAGGCAAGAATACTGCAGTGAGTGGCCTTTTCCTTCTCCAGGGGATCTTCCTGACACAGGCCTCAAACCCCGGTCTCCTGAGTTACAGGCACATTCTTTACTGTCTGAACCACCAGGGAAGCCCTATACTTTTGGTAGAAGGATAAATGGGTACAGTCTGCCAGTTGTATGGTAATTTGGAAAACCCTTTGAGGTGGTTATAGCCTTTGATCCAGTAATTCTACTGCTAGGGACTTATGCTTTCATGCTCAATGGCTCAGTTGTATCTAACTCTTTGCGACCCCAAGGCCCGTAGCCCGCCAGACTCCTCTGTCCATGGGATTTTTCCAGCAGGATTACTGGAATGGGTTGCCATTTCCTCCTCCATGGAATCTTCCTAACTCAGGAGTCAAACACTTGTCTCCTACCTTGCTAGGCGGATTCTTTACCACTGAGCCACCTGGGAAGCCCACTAAAGTGGTCCGGATTCCTCCAGTTCACAGTACTTTGAGCATCTGCAAAGATAGAGCTTTTATTTATTTTGAGCTTTAAACCCTCTGCATTTGCTCCAACTAAGATGAACAAATAAATATTGAGAGAAATTCTAGCCTCATAAAACTCCCTTACTTCAATGAACTCCTTAATTTGCATTATCTCTAAAGGCTGTCTCAGTTTTTGAAGATATTTTCAGCAAATCGACAGAAAATGGATGTTTTCTAATATGGCTAAGCTTCTTTGACTAGCCATTGGTACTTATTTCTCTATTCACTCACACCTCCACTTTATGCTTCTTAAAGCAATTAGGAAAATAAAAAGCAGACTAAAAAGCTTTTTTAAAAAATTTAACTGCATTTAATCCATAAGCTTAAAAAATAAGATTTCTTAAACTTTTAAAATATCTAATTTCTTAATTCACATAGTATATATGTTCATGGAAAACATCAGAAAATGCATATGAATAAAATAAATGACACATAAAAACAAAATTAGCCTTAATCCAACCATTCAGAGATAATCCCCACTAACAGTTTCACATTAACCTTCCAGACATTTTGTATGCTTCAATAAAAACACTTGTATTATATCATCAAAATCAGATGCATTTAAAAATGTATTTAAATAATTAAATCATTAAATATTAAAATAACAATTAAAATGTAATAAATCATTAAAATTATTTTTAAAATAATGTTATTTTGAATTTATTTTTTGCATCAATATATAATGAACAACTTTATATTTGGTATTAATTATACATCCATAGTGTCATTTTTAGTATTAGTATTTTTTTAAGATGCAGTCTGATTTGTTTCACCAATCTCCTACTTTTGGATAATTTAGTTCTCCTCAATTATTTACAGTTATATACAATGTTGTGATGGATTATTTTCTCCAGAAAAATAGCACATTTGATGGAATTCCAGACTTAGTATTTAATAGGAGTTCCGGATTGCATGAAATTTTCTTCAAAGAGATTAGATTAAGGCTATTTCTGAGGCAAGAATAGCCACCATTATTTACATTTTTTCTGCTGCCTTAGTTAAATCTGCTACAGTGACATCACTAGTATGTTTTTATCAATGAAGTGATGAAATGAATGAAAGCAATATTTTATTTTTTGAATTGCCAGTTCATGTGATGTGAATTGTCACTTTCAAGGAGGAATAAGGGAACAGAGATTTCTTTTTAGGAACATTAGAAGACAGTCCTTTAAGAGGCAACAGGAAAGTAGGAAGTAAAAAGAGTCCTGGTTTGAATTGTAGCTACACCCATTTCAAGCTGTGTAATGTTTTTTTTTTACCTTTTTATTTTATATTAAAGTATAGCCGAAGTATATTAGTATCCCTGTGCCTCCCTTTTAATGCACAAAATAAGGATGCTATTTGTCTCAATGTTATGAGGATTATTAAAATAAATAATATGTAGACTAATTGGAGCACATAGATGTCCATTTGGCAAATGATAATTCATATTATTGATAATTTTAATGGTGAAAGAAATACTGTTATAAGTTTCATTTCTAAACGTCAGCATCTGTGGCTAATTCAGTAGAGATGAGTTCTTTAAAAGAACTCTAATTTGACATTTATGCCTTATAGCCAGAGTAATAGACCTAATTAATATTTGTTCAATAAGGTACAAACATGATAAAAAGTGTTATTTCTGCAAATGCTAAAAAAAAAAGGAAGTTTTTTTTTTTTAAAGAAAATTCCTTTAAGAACAGAAGGAAAGGGTTTTTTAATATGCATTAATAAAGGAGCTGAAGTCAGTATGCTTTTAAGATACAGCTATTCATGTTCATAACTTGTTATCTGCTTACATGTTTTGCTTATCATAGTGTTTACATTAGTACTTTGGAATTAAAGAGAGAAATTCTCACAAACTTACTCAAGCATATAGTGGTTCATGCAGCTGGGAAGCTGCCTTCCAGGTTCCTTGAACCAGGAATTTAGTTGGTAATCTCTCTTTTCTCCTCCGCAAACAACCCCAAATCACATCTTCCCAGCTCAGCAACCCAACAGAAAATGGAGTTTCTACTCCAGCTCAGAACCGAAAATCTCAAGGAGGGGCCAATACACTGACCTAGTAGTCAGAGGCAGGTTGGATTTCCAAAAGACTGGGGCATGTGGAGAACACGCCTGGCAGGAAAAAAGGAAAACAATAGCCACTGTAACAGTGCTTCCAAACTGTGATTTCAGTACAGTGAGTTGGAACCGTTACTGAGTTGTGAATTCCAGGTGGTGAGTCTTGAGCAGTCTCATTAAAAAATAATATTTTATTTTTAAAAGAGAAATTTAAATGAAATTGTATAGAAGCTGTCAAAGAATGTCACAGTCAGGAGAATGATCGTGTCTTGAAACTTCAGTTTCCATTGTATCTGTGTGCGTGTTTGGACCTAGTGCAATGTAAACTTTCGATTGCAGTTTAGAAGGATTCCAGGTCTGCATTGCACAGTGCTCTTCACTGGCAAGTCATTGCCATCTGTGGGAAGGTGATCTGCTTGTTGCTGGGATCTTCGTCTCCATTAGGAAAAACAGCAAGTTTGGAGTAGGCTTGTGGGAAATAGTTGCCTCCCAACCTCCCACTTAACAGAGTTGGGTTTGGGTTTTGTTTTTGGTTTGAGAGTCTGGGGACATATATTTTCCTGTGACTCAGTTTAACTGACAGAAACTGCTGCAACCATAAATTCCATTCGATTTGTATGTTTTAACTTACATTATCTCTTCCAGTGACAGGAGCCGCTTCCCAGGTTGTTCAAGCACATGCAGTCTCACAGGGCTTCACTTTTGGTTTAATGCTCTGATGTCACCATATTAGTTTCTGAATGTGGGTTACACATTTTTTGTTTTGCACTGGGCCCTGCAAATTACGTAGCCAGTCCTGTCCACTAAACCCTGCATCAGAGGGATCAGTAATTCGAGTCAGTTTTGTCCCACCCAGAAGATCGTAGACATCCTTCCCGCTCACTTGTGCTCACAGGGCATGTGATGCTGACAAGAGGAGTATATCTTTAATTCTCTGTTTAGTTTCACCTGGTGCCTCTTAGTTTTCTTTTTTTTTTTCTCTTAATGATACTAAACATGCTCTTTCTGATTAATTTTCAGCATGTTAATGCATACCCTATTAGCAGTTGGTTTCCTGCCTCACTTCCCCAGTGGTGCCAGGCTGACATGCCCAACGAGCTGAGGCTAAACTAATCCTTGAATCTGTTTATTCAGATTCAAGCTTATGTTTAATATATGCCCTATTTCTCCCCATCCCTTCACTGGCCCTGCATCCTTTAAGCAGGCTGTCAACTTACTAAAAGGAAAAAGACAGCATCAGATTTAAAAGGTCTTTCACACATTCTGTGTATTCATTAAACTGAATTTTTAATAGATAGTGTTCATGTACCAGAGTGCTTCTCGGCTCATCTTACGATTGTCTGTGAAACTAGGTTAATGGCTAGACCCAGTCCACTACTAACATTTCCCTGCCCAAAAAAACCCCACTAATTAAAAACAATACAGGAAACGGGTGAAGCATATTTTATTTTTCATAGCCTGAAAAATAAAAATCTTAAAAGTTTGCCCTTTGCTTTGTAATTGAATGTCCAGGTTGCCCAGTGCCCAGTAAGAGTCCCATTGGCACAGATATAAAACATATATAATCTTTTGTTTTGATTCAGATTCACAACAATGACCAGAGGTTCCATGCCTTAAGTTGCTTTCCTACTGAAAAGGAAGGTCTTGCCTGAGGTCTTGCTCTGGAATTTGTCAAACCAAAAGGAAAAGCTCCTAAAAGCCAAAAGCAAAAAACTTCCTGAAGTTGGAGCAGGAATTTAGTGCAGTTTGAGCCATCAGCTCAATGATTCACAGGTTGGAATTTCAGATGCTACCTCACATAGAAGTGAGCTCTTTCAAAGGGAAAGACAGTCAAGAGAAAAAAACCAGGGGGAGGAGGTCTTTTCTGACAAAAGCCTGTTGTTGACACTAATAATGAGTTCCCTGTTTATTTTTTTTTTTTTCTTTTTTTTTGAGTCAGGCAGGCTCTGGTTTCTGGTTTCATTTGAGATTGTGTTTTGGGGGTCTTGGCACGTGAAGTGAAGTGTTTACCTGTCTTTCCACAAATCCTCCAGGCAACAAGCAGATTATAAATGAACCAACATCTAGTTGGATAAAACTCATACATTCTTACTGGACCTTATGCCTGCCTGGGGATGGCTGTGTGAAGGTCGAGGAGGGTTTGCAGTTTCTTGTCTCCCCTTGCTGTGTGGTGTGGCAGATTTGTTCTTGTTGAGTGGTATAATGTAGGGTGCTACTCCAGTGGGGTACAAGGAACAGAGGCCAGCTTTGCTCCCTGCCTTCCAAGGTAGTTGAATGATCTAGTTGTCTGATCATCATTCATGATCAGACAATGAATGAATGTTCATTGTTAGACGTCATCATTGTCTTTCTTCTCTTGAGAGTACCTTTTAAACCTTAGCTGAAGATAAATTTGAAAGCTAATCTTGTTGAATGATATACATAATAAACGCTGAAATTGACGTTCAGTTCAGTCGCTCAGTCGTTTCCGACTCTTTGCATCCCCGTGAACCGCAGCACGCCAGGCCTCCCTGTCTATCACCAACTCCCGGAGTCCACCCAAACCCAGGTCCATTGAGTCAGTGATGCCATCCAACTGTCTCATCTTCTGTTGTCCCCTTCTCCTCCTGCCCTCAATCTTTCCCAGCATCAGGGTCTTTCCAAATGAGTCAGCTCTTTGCATCAGGTGGCCAAAGTATTGGAGTTTCAGCTTCAGCATAGATTTATCAGTATTCCAGACCATATGCTAAATTCTTAAACTAACCTGAAATTTCTCAAGTTATGCCAATCATTTTGCTCATTATTCAGTTTCAGTAACCAGCATGCGTCATCACTAGGAGAAAAACTAGCAGTCATTGCTATTTCATTAATCAAGTATACAACCCTCCATTAAGAGTCTGTTTCTTTGAAAAAAGGTAATTCTTTTTGGAATTATTACAATTGGTGTTCTTCTTTTGAGAGAGTATAACAGTCTCTGTAGATAAGAAACTCATACATTCTTATTGTACCTTATGCCCGCGACACGACTGAAGTGACTTAGCACGCACACACCTGCCTGGGGATGGCTGTGTGAAGGTCGAGGGGAGTTTGCAGTTTCTTCTCCCCCCTTGCTGTGCTGTGTGGCAGATTTGTTCTTGTTGAGTGGTGTCATGTACAGTGCCCCTCCAGTGGGATTCAAGGAACAAAGGCCAGCTTTGCCCCTTGCCTTCCAGGGCAACACAGGCCCTTGTTTTCAAAAGTTACAACCCCAGGACTTCCCTGGTGATTAAAAATCCACCTTGCAATGCTGGGGAAGTGGGTTCCAATCCCTGGTTGGAAAACCATGACTCCACATGCCACGGGGCAGCCAAGCCTGAGCACCATAGCAAAGATCCCAGGTGCCCCAACTAAGACCCAGTGCAGCCAAATTAATTAAAAACAGAAGGTACAGCCTCAAAACATTAAAACATGAATTATCTGCAGTAGAGGATATTGTAGGCCTTATTCCCTTCCAGAAGGAGCCAGATGGAGGGCAGGGGGGACTGTTACTTCAAAACTTCGTAGTCTTGATTAAATATTCACGATGGGTTGAAGGGGAAATGAAGAAGGTGGGAGGTTTTGCACATGAGATCCCATGAAAATAGCCCAATTTGAGATCTATATTGCTTTTTCTCTTTTAAGCAGTTTTGTCATCTTAAAAGGAGAGACTTCTCCTTAGACATGAATATTCTCATTCCATTTTATCAAATTGCACTAGAAGGTCCTTGTGGAAATCTGACAAGAGTTACTGTCATTGTTTCACTTTTGAGCACTTAATCCTGTATCCTGGCCTGTGTCATTGTCTGATAGTTTCTATGTAGATCTGAATTCCTTAGTGAGCTTATAAGCTCCTTGGCAGGAATAGCTAGTGAGGCCTGTTGGTAGAGCAGCTGACCACCTATGTGGTCAGCAGTGGCAGTACAACAGGCTTGCGGGGGCGACTCTGCTCCCCAGGGAACATTTGCCAATGTTAGAGACGTTTTTAGGTCTCATAGTTAGGGGAGTACCGCTGGCATCTAGTGGGAAAGGTCAGGGCTCTGCCCAACATCCTGCAACGCACAGGACAGCCCCTCAGAATGAAGAGTTGTCCTGCCCCAAACGTCAATAGGGCTGAGGTTGGAAAACACAGCTTTAAAGGAACCCGGAGAACCACCATACTTTTCCCCTAGTTCATCCCCTTGCCAGCTCACTGAATCAAGGATCCCAAAGGTGGAGGTTCCTACATTTGGCCTCTGTCAGACCTCATTAAAATGGCAACACACATCAGGCTTCCCCTGGCGTTATGTATTAGGGCTATGTCATTTGCCCAAGATCTCTTCCCAGAGGTAGATTTTGTAGAGAAAGATGAAGTACAGGAGCACAGAGAGTATTTCGGAAGGAAAGGCACTGGAAAGGCCTTACCAGGACCTAAAGTTAGTTCATTTTTGCTAAGGGCAGCCATTTTTTGTAAACCGCCCCTGCCGTGGGCCCCATGCAGCCACCTCGTTGAAAACGAGAGCACGGGGTATTCACACAGAGGCGGCCGCTCTCTGTGGAGTGCTGGTCCGCTCCAGCAGAAGCAGCTCCAGCTGTCACTGGCTTACAGCCCCTCCTCCCTTGGGCTGCAGACCATGGCAGCAAACCACATACCCAGCACCCTGGCATCTGAGCGCCATGGTCTTGTGTGCCTCTGGAGCTGAACCCCGCCTGAAGCCGAGTGTGTGTGCGGTTAACTCCTCTTCCTTCTGGATCACACTCAGGGAAAGCCAGGGACGCTCGGAAGCCTCGTCAAATAATCCTTATTTATTAGTCAACAATCACAAGGGACTGGCTTCCCTAGTGGCTCAGATGGTAAAGAATCTGCCTGCAGTGCTGGAGACCCGGGCTCGATCCTTGGGTCGGGAGGAGCCCCTGGAGAAGGGAATGGCAACCAACTCTAGTACTCTTTAGTATTCTTGCCTGGATAATCCCATGGACAGAGAAACCTGTAAGGCTACAGTCCCTGGGGTCACAAAGAGTCAGACACGACTGAGTGACTAACACTTTCACAAGAGACAATGATGGTTGTTTTCTTTCTCCCAAATTCTTACAAGTATACCTTTCTCTTTTGAAAGTTTTCCAACAGTTATCAAGAAGAATTCACTCTCTCTGTATGTATTTTGAGTTAATGATAAAAGAACTAGGAGAGTTTAAGAATAAAGTTTTAAGGAAACAAGAGTTTTTCTTTAAAAACAGTCTTCATTTTTTGCTTCTTACTGATACCAATTTTATTTACATATAATTTCCCACTTTTTGGGTGTGTAGTTCAGTGGTATTAAGAACATTCACAGTGCTGTGCAGCAATCAACCCACCGTCCTTCTCCAGAATTTTTTCTTTGAAAACAAGCTGAACCCATTAAGCAGTAACTCTCCATTTCCCCTTCCCCCCACCCCTGATGACCATTCTACTTTTTGTCTCTAGAAATTTGACTACTCTTGGTATTTCATAAGTGAAACTGAAATTGAAAGTCATTCAGTTGTGTCTGACTCTTTGCGGCCCCGTGGACTGTAGACCATGGACTTCTCCAAGCCAGAATGCTAGAGTGACTAGCCTTTCCCTTCTCCAGGGGATCTTCCCAACCCAGGGATTGATCCCAGGTCTCCCGCATTGCAGGCACATTCTTTACCAGCTGAGCCACAAGGGAAGCCCAAAAATACTGAAGTGGGTAGCCTATCCCTTCTCTGGGGTATCTTCCCAACCCAGGAATCAAACCAGGGTCTTCTGCATTGCAGGCAGATTCTTTACCAACTGAGCTATCAGTGAAGCCCATTTCATAAGTGGAATCATACATTATTTGTCCTTTTTTGACTGACCTATTTTACTTAGCATAATGTCTTCCAGGATCGTCCATGTAGTATGTATCCCAGTTTCCTTCCATTTTGAGGCTGAATAATACTTCACTGTATGTATGACCCCTTGGACTGAAACCCACCAGGCTCCTCTGTCCATGGAATTCTCCAGGCAAGAATGCTGGAGTGGGTTGCCATTTCCTTCTCCAGGGGATCTTCCCGACCCAGGGATCAGAGCCAGGTCTCCCGCATTGCAGGCCGACTCTTTACCAACTGAGCCACCAGGGAAGCCACTGTATGTATACGCCACATTTTATTTGTCCATTCATCCATCAGTAAACATTCAGGTTGCTTCTGCTTTTTGGCTGTTTGAGTAATGCTGCTATGAATTGGGGGTTTGCTGTTGTTGTTTAGTCATTCAGTTGTGTCCAGCTCCTTGCAGCACCAGGGATGGCAGCATGCCAGTCTTCCTGTCCTTCTCTCTTGGAATTTGCTCAAACTCTTGTCCTGATGATGCCATCCAACCATCTCATCTTCTGCTGTCCCCTTCTCCTCCTACCCTCAATCTTTCCCAGCATGTAGGTCTTTTCTATGAGTCAGCTCTTTGCATCAGATGGCCAAAGTATGAAATGGATATATAAATATTCAAGTTCTTGCTTTCACCTCTTTTGAGTTACTGCTTTCAATTCTTTCTTCTTCCCAAAAGTGGATTGTTGGATTGTATAGTATTTCTATTTGTAATTTTTTGAGAAACCATCATACTGTTTTTCATAATGGCTTGAATATTTTTATTCAAGTATAAAGGCTTCAAATTTTACTACGTCCTTGCCCAGCAATTATTATTTTGGGTTTTGTTTTGTTTTTTATAAAAGCAATCCTAATAGATATGAAGTAGTATTTCACTGTGATTTTGATTTCCCTAGTGATTAGTGATGTTTAACATCTTTTTATGTGTTTGTGTTTCTTTGGAGAAGTGTCTTTCAGTTCCTCTGAATCAGATTTGTTTTCTTTTTTTTATGTTGTGTTTTAAGAGCTATTTGCATAGTCTGGATATTAAACCCTGTGATATATGATTGCATATTCTCTCCCATTCCATACCAGCTTCTTGAAGTCATTGTTCTTCTAGCATACTACTAATGGCACACAGTCAGTTTAGTAACTAGAAGATAGATTCGTATATGTGAATGATAATCATTTTGACCCATTCTGAAGGCAGGGAGAATGATCAGTATGACCTTTGAGTGTCCTTTCAGTCCTTTGGTTTTTTGAAAATGGATAAATAGTTCTTATTAGCACTTTTGTAAATTGAAGTTTTTATTGCTGTTGACTGTCAAGTCAACCAGATGTCCACTAGATGGTACCCTAGCTAAAGAAGGGAAGTACTTGCATAAAGCTGAAGGTAAACTCCAAAGTTGTCCTGACAAAGACTTGCTACTTCACAAAAATATGGTATTTTTTTTTCTTTTTTGACAAACTGACCACATTTATAAGATGTTAGAACTTAAAGTTAAGGTTTACCTCTATTGACCTACTCCTTAAAAATGAGAAAATTGGGATCCAGTGAGGTTAAGTACTTGCCGAATGTCATAGCTAGTTACCGACAAAACCAGGGTCTTACTCCCCATCTGATATTTAATCTAATTTCCCATATTGCCATCGCTGACTGTTAGAAAGTCTTCCTAGAGTGTCCTGGAGGGTGCTAGGACCTAAGCTAGGGTAACTTCTTCCATGCGTAAAGCAAACTACGAAAATGAGCAAGATACTGTGTTGCTCTTGTGAAATATCCTTGAGCTATAGATTAAGAAAACAGAATTCCACTCGTTTACCTATTAATCTTGGGAAAATCACTTACTATCCCAGTCTGAGTACGCTTATCGTTAAATTAAGAGAGTGAATTAACTGTATGTAGATGACCCTCAGGCTCTATGTTATGTAAAAATATAGTCCCAAAGCCTGCTATTTCCCTTCAGGCATGCTAAATCGCTTCAGTCGTGTCCAACTCTTTGCGGTCCTTGGACTGTAGCCTGCCAGGCCCCTCTGTTCTTGGGATTCTCCAGGCAAGAATACTGGAGTGGGTTGCCATGCTCTCCTCCCAGGGATCTTCCCAACTCAGGGATCAAACCAGCATCTCTTACCTCTCCTGCATTGGCAGGCAGGTTCTTTACCACTAGCACCACCTGGGAAGCCCGATTGCTTCCCTGACTTAACCTTTTTTTTTTTCTAGTTTCAGAGCATAGCTTTATATTTCTTTTTCCACAGTAAAATAGTATGAATTTCTGTTTATCTTTTCTAATGGCTTTGGATGAAAATTTAGGCACCAGCTAACCATTTTTAAACCTTTTGCGATTTTCACATTTACTAGTGTTGGCGCTAAACAGTTCCAGTGATACATAAGCCTGCAATTAAGACAGCGCTACCAAGATGCTATAATACTATTTTATAGCAATGTATTGCAGAATGTATAAATATAGCACTTATGTAGAACATTTCTATGGGCTTCCCAGAGCAGCTTGCAGTCCTCAAGGCTGCTGATCATTTACAGATTTTCACTTGCTGTTTCTCACCTGTCTTCTAAGTAAATTGTGACTGCGTTACCAGTGTGCTTGGCTTTTGCCTCCATGTATGTCTGTTTACAGAATCATCCCACCAAACAGGACATTTTCAGCTTCACGTTTGTACAGCTCAGTAATGTTGAGAGTAACAGTTTTTGTTTACCCTGGCAATGAATATAAATGATAGCTCTTCACATTTGATCTTTCACAATACACTAATCCCTCACCAAAGTCAGAGTTATTACCTCCTTGAAAAGTACACCAATTAGTGAAATCACAAGTGGCAAGATCATTGGCGCACAGAAAACAGGGATGTGGGAAGAACAATTTAAATTGCTTTGTGCATAAAATATTATGATCACAGTGTATATAGTTCTTGAAGGCAAAGAGAGATGAAAACCTTGTCCTCCTTCCATGTACTGAGCACACATTGCAGTCTTGAGCTTTGTTTTACGTTTTAAAAAATTTCCAACCAGCTGCTTTGCTTCTGGGGCTAGCCTTTTCCTTTGTTTCATTCTTCTAGATATCTGGAAAGTATCTGGCCTTTTCCTAAGTTGTCCCGAGGTTGCGGGCATGGTTTCCTGGGCTATGTGTTGAAGGAGGACACGTCAGTCTGTCCTCTGCCCTGTTCCACAGACCTACCTCCTATCTGCAGTAGAGAGAGCAGTAATTATAGGAACGTCGTGCACTTGGTGATTAAGGAAACTGAGCTGAACAGGGGCTTCTAAATATTTGGCATATAAAGAGAAAAACATGTTATCTCAAAATTCTGATTGACAAGGGACTATCCCATCTTTGTTTTTTGTTTTGAAAAATACCCTAATGAAGAAACTTCACTTTTTTCTGTGATTGAATTTAACAGAAATGTAGATTTCAGATTTGCCCTGTTCATTTAACACCCAGGTATTTTCTAATTACTCGTTGAAAGGCCAAAAATAATAATGATTTACTAAAATGTGGAAAGATACTAGAGAGCTGTAAAATTATGATTTCTTTTCTGTACATAATGGCATTAGGTTTGGATTAGTGATAACATTTCCATGATGTTGTTTTGAATACCTTATTTACATTGATCTATAAAACATAACATTGATTTATAAAATCTGAAATATGTAATTTCAAGGAGAATCTATAGAATTCTTCCAAGAAAGTATGTCTTTAGAGGCTTATACATATCCAGATTGGTTCATATCCTAAGGGCAGTCTGTTAAGTTCTTTTATTTACTTTTATCTGTGTATTTATTTAAATGGGCTGTTTTTAGTCTTTACAAATGCCATGATTTGTTTTTTAAATCAAATATACAGCAGTCTCTTTTGAAAGCAATTTGGATATCTTTCAAAATTTCGAATACACATGTCCTTTGCCTCAGAAGTTTTACTTGTTTGTGTACATTTGTACAACAACTGATGTGCAGAGAATGAAAAGACTAGAAAAAAAAACTGAATGAACATCAAAATGACTAACTTAGAAAATTACTCAAACTTTTCAAAAACATGTAAGCTAGGTTTACATGTGCTAACATAGAATAGTCTCAAAAGCATATAATTAAGTGGGGAAAAAACAAAGCATAAATAATACATATAATATATTTCCATTTATCTAAAAATTATGAGTACCTAATACATATATTTTTGTATGTACATACCATTTTTCCAAAATGATAGAGGAAAAAATGGGAACTAATATGGATCTGTAATAGAAGGAATTCCTACTTTTCTTTATTTTTTGATGTTAAAATTTTTTTACCATGTATATGTAATTCTCATTTTAAAATCAAGAAATTAATTTAGTTTAGAAACTAATACTTTCATATTTAGTAACAAAACAGATGTGTCATGCGTATCATTTGTGCTGTCTCAGTACACTTCTGCCTTTTAGGAAATGTTTCTTGAATGTATTCCCTGACACTGTGTTTGGAATGTTTATGTCTTCAGGGCTTTTAGTTGAGTTGCTGCTTTAACTCAAAGATATCGATACCTATGCTCAGTAACTTTAGGGAAAATCATGTAAAGAACACATGCAGCTTGTATAAAGGAAAAGATAATTTGGAAGTGGGTAAAAATAAAATTCTCAAATACAAGAATACCACTGCTGGAGGTAAATAATCCTCTTTACTTGAGGTTTCCAAAAAACTTTTAGACTTTAATTTGACTTGTTTATATAATATTTTTAGACTAAGTATTTAATCAAGAACTTGCAATGATTAATATTTGTATCTTTTAGAATTTTACTTTTAGCGCTTAGGGACAAAGGTGAATTTAGCAGGCTTAGAAAATTTCAAAGCAGTTCAAGTGTGTGTGATATTTATATCTTGGGAGCTGTATGTTGATTGGTAAGAACTAAAAAAGGGCTTCAGTTGTGCCTGGAGCTAGTTACTGGACTCTTGGAAGTTGAAGAAATAATTGGTGTACAGTGAGGGGTGTGTGTGTAGTTAGTGAAACTGGAGAACATTTGTGTAGCTCATGGATTCACAAAGCTGGTGGAAGCCAGACATGAAGCTTTGGTTGATAAGGTCCTTATACAGTTTGTTATCCGAGATGCAGTGAGAGCTTTAGGGTGATAGCTGATGGCTTGGTGGTATTGATAGAAAATATTGTAGTGAGTAAGAATTGGAAGCCCAAGCCTATAAAATCAGATACTGGACTCCAAGAGATACAGATATGAAAGTCATATTAGCAGTTCTCTTTCTAACAGGCACTATTTATGAGCTAAGGAGGAGGCAGACAGAGAGAGAAAATGACTTAGTGGCATAAGAGTAATTGTAGAAATAGGGAGAAGAGATGTTTAACCTGGGAGAACGTTGATGATTATTTGTAGGTCTGCTGAAGGTAAATAAATATTGGGGTAGCTGGAAGTGACAGAAATCATTATGTGATTATAGGTCCTTGAGGATGGAGCCTTTGCTGATTAAAAATAAATAAAGGCGGGATGCAGTTTGTAGTACTTGGGATAGATTTTAGCCTGTTAGAAAACAGTTATTACAAATTTACAGCATGTTTGTGTTTTTAATACAAGCAGACCTTAACTTGAAGGTTCTGTTCCACTAGAATATTTCATGGAGTCCTTGCCTTTCTAAAATCTCATCAATTCCAGTTGGTATCTGAACTTTCAAATACGAACTCAGTCTTAAGGCTTTGATCCTCAGTAAATGACACCAGCTCCAAGTTGAGATAAAAAGCTGTTACCAGTGTAAATGAAAGCTGTGGAGCAGACCTTGAGAAGGCCCAGTAAAAGCGAGCTGGAGGAAGTGGAGTGCTTATTAGTGTGGTCTTGGGTAGGTCTCATGGGAAGGAGAATAACAATGAATCATAGAATTTTGCAGCCAGAAAGGATATCAGTTATCCTTCTTATTTTACAGATAAGGAAACTTACAGCACAGAAATGTGAAGGAGAAACGAGGCCCCCATCTTCTCCTAATTCATGTTCTCCTTGGTTTATTTGGGGAAGCTCAGCTGCTGTAACAGAACATCCTGAAAATACAGTGGCTTCAAGGGTTGTAGACATTAATTTCTTTTCTAAGGAAGCAACCCAGTTCAGCCCAGCAGTTCTGCTGCTCATGAACATTCAGGAGCCCAAGTCCTCTCAGGTCATTGTCCACATTCCCTAGGGCACAGTTATCAGTTGAAGCTGGGTCACTGCCCCATCAGGGTTTATTCAATAGGAAGTAGAGGACAGCCTGTGGATTACATCTGCGGTCTAAGACCCAAACTCAGACTGGCACCCATCACTTTGTTCTGTCCCGTTGGTAAGAATTCAGTCAGATGGTCACATGTAGCTTCAAGAGATGCTTGGACATGGAGTCTGGCTAGAAGTCAGGTGTCTGGCTACAATTCTGTTATTAAAAGGAGGAGGGAGAAAGCCATTCGGATGGACAGCCAGTGGTCTCTGCCATAGATGAAGACCAGACTCCCAGTCAGGTGTGGTCAGCAGTTTTGGTTTTCAGAAATCCACAACCATGTCACATGGTTTCCATCCAGGTTATAATGTGCCCTTGAAGTCAGTTTCCTAACTTGACATATATGGCAAATCTTAGAACCATCTTTCCTGTTACTAACTCCTGTAGATTCCCACATCCTGTGCTGGACACTCAGATAGCAAAGAGCATCACTTTCCTGGTCATAACATGCCCACAAACCAGAATCACATGGTGTCAGCCGCCAAGGTCCTACTATTATATCCAGACCTGGAAGGATTTGTATGTTTTGGGTTTTTTGTTTGTTTGTTTGTTTCTTTGTTTTTAACTGGGGTCATTAAAATAAAATAGTTGTTATGATTTGGGAACTTATTATGAATGTTAAGGGAGATAAGACATATAAAATGTCAGGAAATACTTACAGAGTGGAATGATCCAGGAACTGTGCTAGGAGCTTAGGATGTTCTTGTCTGTCAGATATTGCCCCTGTCCTTAGCAAGCCGCCAGCCCTCTAGAGAAGACATGCAAGTAAGCGGGCAGTGATGGTGCAGAGTGATAGCAGAGCGCTTCCATAGCAGTACATGTGGATGATGTGGGGACAGGAGCAGAAAGACACCTAACCCTGGGCTGGAGGAACCTAGTCCTAAAGAAGCGTGCCTGGACTGATGCCTCACAGGTAGGCGTTTGCCAGACAGACTCCGAGATCTCGAACATCCTTTTTTAATTTGGCCTCCCCATGTTCCTCCAGTGTTCCTTCTCAATAATCCACTCATCAGGAGTCACAGGGATAAAAAAGATTTTTCTTTTATTTTTTACCCTTACTTTGGCATTGTGAAGTTGATCCCCACTCACAAAGAAAGGAAAGTGGTTTGATAAAGATAACATCAGGACAGAATAGTTCTGGGAGATTTTGCTTTCACTGTTTCAGATTAGGAAATCAGAATTCCCTGGGGGTCCAGGGGTTAGAACTTGGCACTTTCACTGCTGTGTCCTGAGTTTGATCCCTGGTTGAGGAACTAAGATCTTACAAGCCACGAGGTGTGGCCCCCCCCGCAAATCAAGTTAGTAAATCATTGTAATATATATACACATACACACACACACACACACACACACACAGACTAACATTGTTAAATATCCCAGCGGCTCATGAACATGGCAGTTAATCCAGATATATTGTTTTTCAAGGGAGAATATCCACTGGCTTTTCTGCCATTCATATTATGTAATTGTGGTTTTAGGAAACATTTTAAATAATGATAAACATAATTATCAGCTACATACCATATCGGTATTTCTAGACTTCTCTAGGGGAAAAAGTGTTTTTATCTACCACATGAGAATGGTTTAAATTATCAAACTATATACTTCCTCTCCCTGTCACCCCCAATCATATCAGAATATTCCCAAGGATCCTCCCAAAACAATTTTATATTTATATTGAACATATTTAATTTAAAATATACTTAAATATGCAAAATTTAAATATATATAAATTTGAGTCTATCTGCTGGCATCTTTTAATCTGTGAAAGCTTATTTGTGCTCTAATTAAAGAAACCCTTAACCTTAGCCCTTATTCTGAAAGGAGTGGCATCCACAGAGCCATCCATAGGCAAAATAAGCGTGACTGTTGATTTCATAAAAGAACCACCATCCATCATCAAAGCCAAGAAAACATGTTAGACTAGTAAAAAGTGAATACTAAGATGTACCTTTTGTAGCTATTTCATATTTTACCCTGAATACTTTGTCAAAACACACACACACGTATAAATTAATGAGTATACCACCTCTCCATAGTCATACTGAAGAAAGTGTATCTCAAGTATATGTCTGAACAATGTCACTCCAAAACTGGACTTAAATTCCCTACTCTACCTATTTATGAAAAAAAAAAAAAGTCCGCAACAAATGCATCTATAATAACATTAATTTTTAAATTGCCCTCAATTTAAAATCACTGTGGAGTAAGTAAAGCAGAAATCATAGGCAAAATAACATCTATAGAAAGCCAGCAAGTTTGCACAAGGGTTACAAAGTTTAACAACAGACACTATTCTACATAACAGAACAAGGAAGCAGAGAGCCTTGGAGTGAAGGGTGAGAAAACCAGTTCCCGTCTTGGTTTTGCCAGAAATGCTTTGTGGGTTTTTGAGCCAGCTCTTCAGCCTTGCAAGTTGCAGTTGGAGCTGTGGTAAACAGAGGAGATTGGGTCTGAATGAACTCAGTGTTCCTTCCTATTTATTTCTTAATGCTTGAGTGGGAGTGTAAAGCACTGTTCACATCGTCCTATCAAACCTTTATCAGGCTGGCCTGTCATTGATTAGGAAACGTGTACTGAGTACCTGCTCACCTGCCCAATGCTAGTTCCTGTCACCCATCAATGCATCTGAAAGTGAAGTCGTTCCGTCGTGTCCAACTCTTTGCGACCCCATGGACGGTAGCCCACCAGGCTCCGGGTCCATGGGATTTTCCAGGCAAGAGTACTGGAGTGGGCTGCCATTTCCCTCTCCAGGGGATCTTCCCAATCCAGGGATCGAACCCAGGTCTCCTCCATTGCAGACAGACACTTTACCGTCTGAGCCACTAGGGAAGCCCCATCAATGCATGAGGCACTCCTAAGTCTCAAGAATGTCACTCTTTAATAAGGCTCTTAATGAACCATTGGAGTACTTTATCTTCAGTTTTTCAAATTCTGTAGTATTTTGGAAGGCTCCTGTCATTTTTTACTGAGGTACGGTTATTCCAGTTTTGCAGAGAGACCTTTGTAAGCCGTTTGTTTCATTGTCTGTTTGACAGTTCAGCTGCAAACAGAAACACATGCCGCGGTGATTAACTTACAGATGACTTCAGAGTTTTTTGAAATGAGCTTTTCCTTCTCAGGGTGTAAGACTTAGTCATCCACTTCCTAGGGCAGCGTTTACTAGCACTCTTTACTAGCACTCATGTACGAGTCTCTCACACTGCCTGAATTCAGGCACAGCAGACCTGCAACCATCATATATCAGACCGAGGCACCTCATTTCTTATTCCATGTTACGTTTCTCTTGGCAGAGCTACAGTTCCTGTTAGAATTAATGTAATAATTTCACTTGGATGGCTTGTTTCTTTGGAGGGTTTTTCTTTTTTTTTTTTTTTTTGGAGGTCTGTCTGTTCCTTGCCTCGTTTCCTAGTTGTCCTGGCAACAGCCATCAAATTGAAATTACAGGAAACAGAAGGTCTTCCTTGTTTATTACTAAGGAGAAGGGAGAGCTGTGGACTCAGACACAGATTGACTCGTGGTATCCGCAGGGTGGCAGCATTACTTTGAGTGAGGTCAAGGCTCTAAACCCTTCTCTCCGCCCGCCCACCCATCCCACCCATCCCATCCCCATTATAAAATCTCTGCCCGCTTCTAGACTAACCACTGTATTCATATCTTCCCTTCACTGGGCTTTACAAAATGCACTCAGCTACCTCAAAGTGCATTCAGGTTGCTTAAGTGACGATTATAGCATCTGCTTGTTCATTTTACTGGTTACATGCCAGGCTCACCTGGAGTGGGATCTCAGTTCAGGACTCCTTCAGGGCCAAGTGTTCAATCAGAGAAGCCACCCATCCCACTCTGGAATAGTTCTGGTTTTTTTGGTAGCCCCTCCTCATCATTTATCCAATCACCACAAACCTCAGCAAGGTAAGACCACAAAGATAGCTAGATAGACTCTCCCAAAACCAAGGTATGAGGCAGTGGGTTTGGGGGGAAAAGTAGAATATTACTGATTCCCGTGTCCGGAATAATATTGAAAGCAAGTGCGTAATAGCACCCTTAAGCACCTCTGATTGCTAAATGGGATTCTCCTGACTGTACATGTCACCTGATGTATAAAGACTATGAAGGGAAAGAGATTTGTAAAGGAGTACACCTAAAGGGGAAAACTGGGAGAGGCAAAGCAGTACCGGTCTCCCTTTATTAGACTTATGAGTGAGTATGGTTTTCAGCTGCTTTAAAGTTAAATTAATTACTGCCACTGTTTTAGGTATGTGCCATTTTTCAGCCCTATTCAAAACATATGCTCACCCAAAAGACTTCTTGTTCACCTGCCATGATGCGGTGGTGTTTGGGTTTGGGGAGAAATAAGAAGTAAGACACAGGTTTTACCCTCCAAGAAGCTCCTGGTCTGTCTGTGTTGATGTAACATATACGTGAATAAATGTAAGGAAATTTGTCAAGGGCGTTGATATCACAAGTGATGTTAACAAACCATGTGTGATTTCAGAGATCTTTTTTCCAGCTTGATGAATGAGCAGGCCTCAAGAAAAAGGTGGCTTTTAAGCTGAAACTTTCAAAAGAGGGAGATAAGAATTAAAGATATTCCAATCAGAATGATGGAGATACAGGCAATAAATCAAAAATATATATAGGCCTATTCAGGGAAAGTTGAGCCACTGCCTTTGGCTAGAGTGTGTGGGGTCAGCCTCTGTATACCATCTTGGGAATGACCTTGACTGATTCATATTCTTTCTTTTTCTAAGTTACATACTGATGATAGTCTCATAATTACCAATGGGGTTTATTATCACAAAAGCCTCTTTACTTTTAAAATGTTTTTATTAATTCCCCATCTGTATTTGGGCTTCCCTCGTACCTCAGCTGGTTAAGAATCTGCCTGCAATGTAAGAGACCCCGGTTCGATTCCTGGGTTGGGAAAAACCCCTGGAGAAGGGATTGGCTACCCACTCCAGTATTCATGGGCTTCTCTGGTGGCTCAAAGGGTAAAGAATTTGCCTGCAATGTGGGAAACCTGGGTTTGATCGCTGGGTTGGGAAGATAACCTGGAGGAGGGCATGACAACCCGCTCCAGTGTTCTTGCCTGGAGAATCCCCACGGACGGAGGAGTCTGGCGGGCTACAGTCCATGGGGTCGCAGAGTCGGATGTGACTGAACAACTAAACACTGCACAGCATCTGTGTTTGCTAATTGGTTTCTTTGATTTATTTGGCTACGTTGGGCCTTAGTTGCAGCACATATGATCTTTGTTGCATCATGTGGGATCTTTTCTTGCAGCCTGCAGGCTCTCTAGTTGCAGTGCACAGGCTAAGTAGTTGTAGCACGCAGACTTATTTGCTCCATGGCATGTGGGATCTTAGCCCCCCAACCAGGGATTAAACACATGTCCCCTACATTGCAAGGCAGATTCTTTAACAACTGGGCACCAAGGAAGTCCTTATGTTTGCTAGTTAAGTAGAGCTGCTGCTGCTAAGTCGCTTCAGTCGTGTCCGACTCTGTGCATGGCAGCCCACCAGGCTCCTCTGTCCCTGGGATTCTCCAGGCAAGAATGCTGGAGTGGGTTGCCGTTTCCTTCTCCAATGCATGTGTGCATGCTAAGTCTCTTCAGTCGTGTCCAACTCTATGTGACCCTGCGGACAGCAGCCCACCAGGCTCCTCCATCCACAGGATTCTCCAGGCAAGAACACTGGAGTGGGTTGCCATTTCCTTCTCCATAAGTAAAGCTGCATTAGCATTTAAACTGTTGGGAAGAGGCAGGTTCCTTTGCTTGCTTGAATATTTTTCCGATTTTACATTTAAGATTGAGTATCCAAAACATCTGTTCTTGATAATCTAACAAATACAAGGATTAGTACAGTAAGTTATTAGTCTATGCATTAGGAATTTTTCCACATTGATAGAAAAGAATTGTAAGATTACTTCTTTAATGTAATATTAATTTGGCATTTATAAAAGGAAAATGTTTGCAGCTAATTTTCAGTGGGAATTTTAATAGTATTTTTTTTTTAAGATGATTTAGTTGTGACTGATCAGCTATACTTTTGCCAGTCAGAAAGTCTACTGCAAGATTTCAAACCTGTGTATCCATTTGGCTAGAGATTTTTAGCCCAGTGTTGCAAAATATTTGCTACTATATTATGATTGAGGAGACAACAGTCCAAATTAGTGAAGAAATACAGAATACCTACAATATTTTTCTTCAGCACATCAAGACCCATCACTGAGTATAAAATCACTTTAATGGATCTTGTTCAGCATTTTTTTTTAAAACACAAATGGTCGGAATAGCCTAGAGAAGACAGAATGCAATTGAGTAGAAGAGAGTACATTGCATATTATAAGGAAAAATACTGTTATGTGAAACTTCAGCTTCAATTGTGTGGTTTCTGTGTGCATTTGTTACTGGATTGCTGTATCAACTGTATTTCTTACCAAATTTCTTAATAATGTTTGAAAAACATTGTTTTAGAGAAATGTCCATTTCTTTCTTTCAACTGTGTATGTAATAAGTGGAATTACATCCACAACTGTTGGTCTGGAAGACCCATCTAAGGCCCAGTATCAGTGACTAGAGAAAAATGATCCACTCTTAGCCTATCATTTATGTAAATAAATGTTTCTAAAGTAATTCCATTCTCATCTGGAGCTTCTTTCCATACATACATGTTCCTAAGAAACTGAGAGCAAAGGAATGATGAGAAGGACCTGCTAACATATTTAAAGCTTGCTGCCTATTTTTCTTGAAAACGTTCTGTTACCTGGTTAAGGGAATTCTGACAAGGGGTACACTGGGATGAACACCCAGGAGCCTTGCTTTGTGAGGGTCTAGTTGGCATCATCAGCTCATTGCTCCTGTATGGCTGAGCCTTTTCCCCAACAAGGGGCTGGTACCAATATGACTGGGCTACAAGCAGGAAAGGGGCACAGGCCGGTGGGGAGAGAGGAGAAGAATGCCAAAGCCATGTATAGTGTGGAGAGTCTAGGGGGCAGAGTGAAGAGTGAGGACCCCTGTTCTTCCCAAATGCAGAGGCTGAGAACTAGGGGAATGGAGGAGCCAAGAGCATTGGATACGCCAGCCTTTGGAAATGTCAGCAGCAAGGATCCAAGCGTCCTTCCTCATCTCAGGCCTCCTCCCTGCTTACCCTGTCTCCAGCTTGCCCTGAGGAATCTTGCCATCCCTGTGCTCAACTTTTTAAAACTGGAGGCATCTGACTATAGTAACAGAAACAATCCTGATACAACACCAGCCACTGTGCCTGGACCACGTGGTACACTTGATTCCCACACTAGTGAGCCAATCACCACTTATTAAACACTTACATGTATTTACTATGGAACTTATTAAACATTTGTCCTGTGCATGCTGTGCTATTGATTTCCAAATTCTTTTTATGCAGGAACATTTGACATTTTCTCTAAAACTAGGAAGGGTTGGGAGCTTGAGCAAAGAAGGGTTAATTAACTTTTTCTATTACCCAGTGTTTTCAAAAATACCAAAGCCCTAGAGTCATGGTAAATTCTACTATGCAGCCTACTGGGCAGGGCTCTTCAAAACTGACCCGCTCATCACCCTGCACAGTTGTTGAATGGGAGGCAATTCATGCCCCACTTTACTGTAGTGCCTGCTTAAGGCATCAGCTCTACAAAGCTTTTTGTACTTGTCCTTTAAAGTTAATTAGGGGTGTCAGGGAAGAAGCAAGTGCTAGGTACATCTGTTTCCTTTTCCCAGAATGGCAGTGAATCCTTTGATCTTCCCAGAGCATTTAAGCAAAGCCTCAGTCATTGACTATACTTGCATGGCCTAGGTTTTAGATTTTCAGCCCCTTGAAATGATGGCATTACAAAAAGATACTGTTTGAAGTGCAGTGAGACGTAGATTTAAAAGAAAAGGTTAAGTATTGAAATAGTCCATTTAAAAATAAAAGCTGGAAATATTTATCCTGTTAGTATTTCTTTCACTGAATGTTGTCTCATCTTGAAATGTTAGCTAGACGGGCCTCTAGAGCAGGAAACTGGGGCCTCTAGAAGTGAATAGACTTCACTCAAAGTGGCCCTGAGGACCTGGCTGAGCTCTAGATGGTCGCTCACACCCGTCTCTATACCAGTGTCTGGCCAGATCGAAACATGGGGAATGTTCACTAGCAGCTTAAACGTGTTGCTTTTTATTGAGAACGCGTGCGTGCATGCTAAGTTGCTTCAGTGGTGTCCGACTCTTTGCAACCCCATGGACTGTAGCCTGCCAGACTCCTCTGTGCATGGGATTCTCCAGGCAAGAATAATGGAATAGGTTGCCATGCCCTCCTCCAGAGGATCTTCCTGACCCAGGGATAGAATCCGTATCTCTTATGCCTCCTGCATTGACAGGCACGTCCTTTACCAACCACTAGTGCCACCTGGGAAAGCCCTTTGAATGAGAATTCTGTCTAAAAATTCTTCTCCAATTGATATCCAACATGGCTGCATTGGAAAAGCATGGACCTAGTAGCCAGGGAAATGGCAGCCCACTCCAGTGTTCTTGCCCGGAGAATCCCAGGGATGGCCCAGCCTGGTGGGCTGCCGTCTGTGGGGTCGCACAGAGTCGGACACGACTGAAGCGACTTAGCAGCAGCAGCAGCAGCAGCCAGGGAAATTCAGAATTGGGCCTCAGGTGTCTCCATCTGTACCGTGGGGAAAATGAATATTTCATCTCACAAGGCTTTGTGAATTAATTGAGGTAACATGTGAACCACCTGGCGGAAAGCATGTGCCCAGGAAATAAGTTCCTGCACGGGAACTACCAGTGTTAGGCACGTTCATAGAGCCAGGGGCTGATCGCTAACCCTGCCTCGCCTGCCCCTGCTGTTGTCTAGGAGGCCCTCTGGATAGGTGCATGGACTTTCACGTTGCCCCCAGAATACCCAAGGTTTTCCTAATAGCTTGGACTCATTCCCTGCTGGTCTTGCTAATGTTATAAACTGGTATTCATGAGGACAGTAATAACTAAAACCAGATTGATGTATTGCCTTAGAATGTCATCTTTCCAGCTAGAGATTTCATCTCATTTAAAGCAATTAGAGTGCTCTCTCATAATCTCCCTGCCAGTCTTATTTTCTTCTTCTTGATCTTCTCTTTGCTTTTTTCTGTATGAAGTCGTCTCCTTGACAGAGTAATCAAGAGCAAAGTAGAAGTTAAAAGGTCTGGTTTTGTATGTGACATTTATCTAGCAATGGGCTTGTCTTTTCCTTGGATTTCTTGCTTTTTTATTTTTATATTACTTTTTTAATATAAAATAATTATATTATTAATTTCCTAAAGTATATTAGTCCACTTTTTACCATTTTAATAACCAAAGGGAATACATGTTCATCATTTAAAATTCTTTGTATACAGATGACTATAGAAGAGAGTAAAAATTGCTTCATATTCTTACTCAATATTCTTCATTTCTAAGTTTAGAGGAATACTAAGCAGTTTTGTGTACATCTTGCCGGAACTTTATTTTTTCCACATGAACCAGTACATCTTTTTTTTTTTCTTTTTAGTTTAAGAATTAGTTTGTATTTTTAAATCAATAATGGTGACAAAGCTGAAAAACTTAGGGTATAATTTTAAAAATAGCACTTCCTCAGCTGACAACCCACCACCAGTCTGATAACCAGATACACTACTGTCAACTCTTATCTCTTGGTTTTTGTTTGTTATTTCCCTCATATTTCTAAGTGCTGAATTTATACCACTATTTGTTGATTTGTTAAGTTTATTTTCCTTCTGTTATGGTGGATAAAAATCATACTGTCTTAGCACGCCTAGCTCATTTCTTCTCCCATACTTTCCACATTTGTATAGCACAATTTTTGTATAATTCAGTGTTTACACTGTGTGACAATATAAGTGTTGTTCATTGATGAGCTAAGTATTAATAGTAGATTGTGGTTTCAATCATTTTGTGATAAACTTTCTTTGGAGTTAATAATTGCCTTATATTTTTCTTTTATTTTCTTTGTGTTTGTGTATGTTACTGATTTTTTTTCTAATTCATCAACAGATCTTTGAAATCTTACAAAAACATCATTAACATATCTGATAACATATCAGCTCCTTTTTTTTTCTTTTAATTGAAGATCTCCCTTCTAGTTTCCTTTGTCCCCCTTTTCTAATCATGACCACCTACATCTCATGCACATATTCTGGAACTTTGTTTCACCATCATCCTAGGAGATCACAACATCTTTCCTATGTTGAGTACCTTGTTTCTGGATCCAGTGTTGCCTTTTTTCTTGATTTATTTCCTTATTTCACTGGGGCATATCCTCCTGTAGCTTTCTGAGTAAGAGTCTGAGGGAGATAGTTTTAAAAGTCCATCCATTCTAAAAATGTCCATATTCTGACCTCAAATTTGATTGCTCTTTTGGCTGGGTATAGAATTCTCAGATAGAAACCATTCTGAAAATATTCCATTTTCTGCCTGTATTCCCTTTCAAAAATCCATGGCTCTTCTGCTTCCTTATTCTTTTACATGCAATCTGTTTCCTATGGAAGGTTTTAGAAACTTTTATTTATCCTAGGTGTTCTCAAATTTGAGGAAAGATCTGTTTTGCTGTAGCTCTCTTCCTACCTCTCCTCCCCTCAGCTCTTCTGGGACCCTTTTACCTAGAAATTTAATTATAAGAAATTTTACTTAGAACTCACATGAAAATTTTCTGTTTTCTTTTGCTATAGCTTCATTTGACTAAATGGAGAACTAATTCTGCTTTTTATTTTTCTGAACTTTTCTCTCCAATTTTCTATTTCTTTTTACTGCCTGACAAATTTTCTGAAGCTATCTTCCAAACTATCTTTTTTGATTGTTTGTATTTTAGCTTTTATAGATTTTCTTTTATAATAACCTCTCAGAGCTCTTTTTATTCTCCATATGTTCCCTTTTAATTTAGTATCCTTTTAGTTTCAGGAATGTCTTCCTGAGGGTTTTTTTTTTTCCCCTTTTCAATGTATTTTCAGTTTTTTTCATTGATTTCTTACCTAAGGTTTCTTTTTCTTCCTTCCTTCTTTTTCTTCCTCTCTGTCTCTTTGCTTAGGTTTCTCTTTCATGCTGGAAATTTTTTTCAAAGGTTTAGAATTCCTAGGTATTTTATAGTTATTGTTGTTTAGTCACTAAGTCATACCTGACTCTTTTTGCAACCCCATAGACTATAGCCCGCCAGGCTCCTCTGTCCATGGGATTTCCCAGGCAAGAATACTGGAGTGAGTTGCCATTTCCTTCTTCAGAGGATCTTCCTGACCCAGGGATCGAACCTGCATCTCCTGCTTGGCAGGCAGATTCTTTACAACTGAGCCACCTGGAAAGCCCATATTTTACCATAATGAAATAGTAACAGCTTTCTTCTCCATGCCTCCTCTCCAGGCAATTCTCTGAGTTAGGAGTCCAGGTTTGAGAAGTATAAAAACGGCATAACCCTGCTGTTCCTCTCACCAGTCCCAGTTTCCACACAGCCCTGAGTTGTAGAGCTTGACTCCACTGGGTTCCTCTTCCCCTCCAAGGACCAGTTCAGTTCCAGTCTTCTGTTCTCAGTGGAAAGCTGGCACTGATAGAGTCTCAGCCTGCCTGACATCTGAAAAGGTGTGTAACTTTCAGCATCCTTTCTGGGTCAGTGCAGTCATGACGTATCTGACATATGTTCTTAACACATCTGCAGCTGGATTTGTTTCTGTTTTTTCATTAGACTTTGTTGGTGTTTCATTTTGATTAGTCTTCATGTAATTTCCACCATCCACCCTCATCCTAATTTTATTAAACTCCTAAAGTCATGAAAACATACATGCCCCTCTTCTTTTATCACAGCCATGAATGAGCACACGGTCACTATCACCCAAAATCCATTCCACTTTGTTTCTGAACTTCCACTGGGGGCTCAGAGCTAGATCAGGAATAGTTCTTACTCATTTACTTGGCTTTAGGGTCTTCCCCAGAGAAGGCAGTGGCACCCCACTCCAGTACTCTTGCCTGGAAAATCCCATGGACAGAGGAGCCTGGTGGGCTGCAGTCCATGGGGTCGCTAAGAGTTGGACACGACTGAGCGACTTCACTTTCACTTTTCACTTTCATGCACTGGAGAAGGAAATGGCAACCCACTCCAGTGTTCTTGCCTGGAGAACCCCGGGACAGGGGAGCCTGGTGGGCTGCCGTCTATGGGGTCGCACAGAGTCGGACACGACTGAAGTGACTTAGCAGCAGCAGCAGCAGCAGGGGCTTCCCGGGTGGCACTAGTGGTAAAGAACCCGCCTGCCAATGCAGGAGACAGAAGAGACACGGGTTCAATCCCTGGGTCTGGAAGATCCCCTGGAGGAGGGCATGGCAACCCACTCCAGTATTCTTGCCTAGAGAATTCCATAAACAGAGAAGCCTGGCAGGCTCTAGTCCATGGGGTCACACAGAGTTGCACACAGCTGAAGTGATTTAAGCATGCATGCAGGAAGATGAAAATATTGGTGGGGTGGAGGAGACAGATTGGGGGATTTCAGATGTTCTTAGAGTTGAATGAAATTTATAGCTTATAAACTTGCAAAACCTTAGAAATGTATTGAATATTTGACAAGTTTGGTACAATTCAGCTACCAGTCAATCTGAAAAGACGATCAGACACAGTGGACATTCACCATCAACTGAGTGTCAGCCAGTTTACAGCACACACCCATCCTTAAACTCTTGTTGCCTCACTCAGTCTCTGGCACTTTCAAGATCTGTGGTGTCCATTTCCCTCATCTGGTCCTTTTCAACTGTAGAATTAGTTCTAATTGTTTCTCCTTTTATCTCTCGTCACGTCTCCAACGCAATAGGATTGTGGGTTCACAAGTTTCTTAACACCTTTGTATTGTCCAGATACCTGAGAAGTTACTTAACCACAAAGGTTTTAAGTTGGATGTACTCTTTCAAGGCTGCGTGCCAGTCATGTGCCCTCTCCCACTGAATCTCCATGGTAACTCCATGTGAGTCTAACGATGGTGTGTCTGTGACCACAGGCACAGATTTTCCCGTGTGAATTGCTGTTTGCTCATGTGCTCGTCTTTCCAAGTCTTCCTTCAAAGTTGCTTTCTTCATGGTACTTGAATTGTCCACCCACACCTCCCACCTCTTTTTCACTGTAAAAGAAGCTGATTCTGTATGTTTTTAAGGTTTCTGTTAGTTTTATTCAAATGGTGTTTTTGTTGGACTTGTCTCTGGATCTCACTTGGTTATTAGTTTCTGGGAGAGATCTTAAACCTTCTCATCACCTGCAGAATACAATTTTCTGTACTTAGTAGAACATTGATACTTTAAATTTTTTTGTCTGATTGCCCAATTTAGTAATAAGATTATATTGCAAATGTTTTATAAAAACATTTTATTAAAAATGTTTAAAAATCATTCATCAAGGTTTTGTCAGAATAAAGAACAAAGAGAAGAAGCAAACTCTTCTCTAGGGCAGAATAATGAAACTTTCCACTTTAGCAATTTAGAACCAGTTTTCAGTTTTTCATTGGTGGAATTAATGCTTTTTTGATGGAAAAATAATACTTAATCTTTATAAATTTTATAATATATCCTTTGTACCTCCTGTTAATTCCTGTCATGTGCATATTATACAAAATGCTGGGAATTACAAAAGGGAAAGAGCCTATTGTTTCTTAAAGATTTTTAGTCTAAAGCATAATTGAGTACTTTACTATTTTCCAAGGAGTTATCTCTTGAATTGACCCACCGGGTCGGATGAAATTCATCTGGTGAATTTCTTGTGCCTCCAAATAAGTCATTCAAGATGAGGATACTGATTTTTTTTTTTTTAAGCAGACAGTAAACACTGCTTTTAAAAGGTGCCAAGACCTCATTCTAGTGTGCAGTGTCAAAATAAAGGCACAAAATAGAACAAGGATCAAACAGATCACTGAAAACTACAGATAATGCATGCAACAGAATTTTGGCCAAAAGTTTACCTTCACATCTTATAATCTTGTTTTAGTAGACACACAAACCGAAGTTGAGTGGTTTGAATTTTGTGTGTTTGTTTTCCCTGCCCTCCCTCACATTGTCTTCAGTCCTCTGGAAGAAAAGAGTAAAAGCAGAGACAGAGCCAATCTACACATAGATCCTTAATATTGTTTTCTTATTAACTAAGAATGTTTGTAGAATTAACTTTTTTAAGAAGCTACTTAAAGTAATATGAAAAATATATCTCCATCTTCGAATGAGGACTATTTCACAATAACTTTATTGGTTTGAAATGCCAGATGTATGGTGTTAAAACAACTGGAAAGGCATTTTTACATGTGTGCAACATCTGAGTAAATAGATCTACTGCCCTGACACTGAAAATCAAGCAAATGAATTAAAACACTGAATGTCTTTCTCACATTTTATCCTCCATGCTGCAGAAAGAAAGAAAATGGAAACTTTTTCCTGGGGAGAAGAAAAGGAAAATAAATTTAGAACCTCAATATCTAACTAAAAATTATAGAAAAAAAAGTAAATAGGGAGGAAAATATAAGGTGAAGGATATTACAGCAAGGTTATATGTGCTTTGTCATACATTGCAAGTTTTCTGAACTTAAATTGAATATAAAACATATAGATATAAATTTGCTAAAGATTCAAATAGTTTTGTAACTACATACTAGGTGTGTTACTTTAACTTGCTTTTTATCAGTCTCCCCACCTAGAAAATAGAAATCACAACAATGCCTTCTGCTTAGGGTTGGTGTGAGAATTAAATACTGTTCTACACCAAGGGTCAGCAGACTGGCCCTCAGGCCAAATCCAACGCACCATCTGTTCATGTACACCTTGCAAGCTAAAATTGGCTTTTACATTTGTAAATGGTTGGGAAAAAAGTCAAAATAATAATAATATTTTGTGACACACGAAAATGATTATAAAACTTAGTTTTATTGGAACCTATCCTCACTCATACATTTATATATTGTCTACAGATGCTTTCCTGCTCCATGGGCAGTTGTTACAATAGAGACAGTATGTCCTGCAAAGCCTAAAATATTTACTGTCTAGTCCTTTACAGAAAAGACTGCCAACTCCTTTCACATACTAAAGTCCTTTGAACAATGTCTAGTATATATGCATGCTAAACAAATATTAGTTGTTATTAATATGATTAAACCTTATACAAAATAAATAATAACATTCATATAGTCAAAAATACATGTCACAGTCTGAAATGTTTCATCAAATATTGTTCCTGAAAATAAGACTAAAGATTTTTAAAACCCTGTTAATTACGTGACAAATTATTATTGTTTAAAGATGTTTAAAAAAAAAAGCCTTAGGAATATAATACTCCAAACTTACTGTACAAAGGGCTTAGTTTTA